>NC_046325.1:42466485-42766485 GCF_009819535.1 Lacerta agilis
CTTGTCGCTCAGAAGGTCAGCGGTTCGAATCCCCACAACGGGGTGAGTTCCCGTTGCTCTGTCCCAGCTCCTGCCAACCTAGCAGTTCGAAAGCACGCCAGTGCAAGTAGATAAATGGGTACCACTGTGGCGGGAAGGTAAACAGTGTTTCTGTGCGCTCTGGTTTCCGTTACGGTGTCCCGTTGCACCAAAAGCGGTTTAGTCATGCTGGCCACATGACCCGGAAAGCTGTCTGTGGACAAACGCCAGCTCCCTTGACCTGAAAGCGAGATGAGCGCCGCAACCCCATAGTCGCCTTTGACTGGACTTAACCATTTACTTTTACCTTTACCTACTAAGTTCACTGCCCAATGTTTTCCTCTAGAAATGGAAAGAGGTGATGCTTTGCACCTTATTCCAGGAGTCCCCTCGGCCAGTTCACTTTTGCCAGAGCGTGTGTGCATAGATCTCATCCTTGCCATAGGCCCGCCACCCCTGCAATATTTTATCAATCCATGTAATTTATATTTGAAGGAAAACCGCAATACCAAGGCCCCACTTCACCAAGAGCGGTGCGTTCTGTCAAGAAGAGTGTTACTCGGAGCTGTAAACTAGCTTGAAAGGCAAAGATCAAAAGATAAAAGTAATACGTTCTTGTATTAAGCTTGTAGGTTTATAATAAGGGAGACTTGGAGACCACACAGATATCCACTTTCAGGCAAGGAAATGTCCCAAGCCCACCTCCAGCCCTGGAATTGAAAGAAATAAACGCATGTGTGGTCTTGAACAGTTTTACATGGCAAGTCTTTGTAAGTCTAAGTAAAGTTTAATTATCCCTTTCTACAGCAGAAAGTGAAAACCCCCAAATTTTCCTACTTAGGGGGCTGCACCACATATGATGCTGAGTCATGTGGTTCTTCCTCTGACTAAAGGAAAATGCCACTAACTGTGGCAGGAAAACCAGGGACTCGCCAACATGCGGAGATGCTGCACAGTTGCCAAAGGGGAACAATATTTTGAAAGTTGCATTCCCAGCACTTTGCGTCTGTTTAGTTGGCAGCTTCTTAATTTACATCTGCTTTACAACGTATGCCACCTGCATTTCTTACCGTGCGCTGCTGGAAACGTGTGTTTTTGCTTGTGTGTGATAACCTTTTACTAACACATTAATACAATATTTAATTTGGAGCACACTTCCTTGAGATGAGCAGGGTCATCAGGGGTGGTGTTTAGGGCAGGGGTCAGCAAACTTTTTTTAGCAGGGGGCCGGTCCACTGTCCCTCATACCTTGTGGGGGGGCTGGACTATATATATATATTTGGGGGGGTGTGAATGAATTCCTATGCCCCACAAATAACCCAGAGATGCATTTTAAATAAAAGCACACATTCTACTCAGGTAAAAACACCAGGCAGGCCCCACAAATAACCCAGAGGTGCATTTTAAATAAAAGAACATATTCTACTCATGTAAAAACACCAGGCAGGCCCCACAAATAACCCAGAGGTGCATTTTAAATAAAAGCACACATTCTACTCATGTAGAAACACCAGGCAGGCCCCACAAATAACCCAGAGATGCATTTTAAATAAAAGCACACATTCTACTCATGTAAAAACACCAGGCAGGCCCCACAAATAACCCAGAGATGCATTTTAAATAAAAGGACACATTCTACTCATGTAAAAACACACTGATTCCCGGACCACCCGGGGGCCGGATTTAGAAGGCGATTGGGTCAGATCTGGCCCCCAGGCCTTAGTTTGCTTACCCATGGTTTAGGGGTTATGTTAGGACCAAGGTTTGGTATGGGAGAGGCATGATTTCAACTGATTTGTGATTTATGTTTATTAATATTCTGCTGTGGGTGTGTTTAGCCTTATTGAATATTTATCAATAAGATGCTTTGATGAACTCGCTATTTACATTTTGTTGCATAACACGTTTTCATTTCATTTCACTTTTAATTTATGTAATTTTTTCCATGTCCTGAGCTGCCTTCAGCGTCGTTTATTATGGATTAAGGCGGCGATACAAATAAATGCAATTTAAAATAGTGTGTTTGAGGAAAGAAAGAAAGTCGGGATACATCTACCACCCAACGGAGATTTAATTTCTAGAGGATCTGGGAGAGTCAGGCGAATGCTAACAACTTTTCGAAAAAGCACGCCAAAATATCGGCGAAAGGTGTAATTGCAATTAAAATCAGAAAACAGCCAGTTGGAAGTTAAAAATGCCATGGAATTTATTGTAGTTTGTATGTATCTTTGTACCATGTGTGTATTTGATTTTTGTTTGTTATTTGTTTAAATACCAATAAATTTTTCATTAAAAAAATGCCATGGGATATGGTGGTCTGGAGTTCTCTCCTGGGCTTGTCAAACAAACGATTGCTCTGAAGGAAGGGGTAAATTAAGAGCAGTCATTCTGTATGGAATTAGTACACTGGGAGACTGCATGAGGGCAGGCATTTTCCACTTGACGTGAAAGGCATCCAATTTAAAGGCCCAGGTGACTTTGAAATCTGATCTTCCCACCTTTCCTTTGGTGTGGTGAACCTTACCTTTACTGAAGTCTCCTAACAAACGTTATCGATGAGTTGATCCGTTGTGGTAACTTTCCAAGACCTGAGCTTGCAGAACTGCTCTCCTCCGTGGTAAGCTTTCCAAAACTACAGCAACTTTCATGTGCTACTATATAGCTCAGATCTAAGTTTCCTTAGGTTCTTAATTAACTTCTAATTACCCGATCACCTTCTTTCTTTCTTTCTCTCTCTCTCTCTCCTTTTTCTTTTCTTTTCTTTTTTCTTTCTTTCTCTCTCTCCTTTTTCTTTTTGCCATTAAGCAATGCAGGAGAAACAATATTTTCCCTGACCTAGAAGCATTTTGAAACTATTTAGGTTACATCCACACAGCACCCTGTTGTGTTTCCCCAATGCTTCCTTGCCTGATAATTTCCTTTCACACAATGCAAAAGCCGCTTCTTGAAATCTAGTGGAATCTAGCAGAAATTTAGTGCCCCATTTCTGTGTTAATGACTTCCAGGGAGGGGGAAAATGTTTGCAACTCCATTAACCTGGAGAATCACAGGAATTTTGCAGTGCCGTTTTCCTGCTGTTTTCGTGGCTCACGTCATCGTGGGACGGAATTTGGGGTGGTATTCTGGCATACAGTTCTTTCCTGCCATTTTCATGGGCTGAATCAGGTGCGGCGGTGGCGGGGTGTTGGAGGCAGAAGTGCCTAAATTTTGGCAATATGTTCAATGACACTGTTTGTTGTGTGTTGCAGTATGCCCACTGATGGGAACGAATTTAGCTCCGCGTGGCAGCATATTGGTCAAAAAGGCACAGTTCCAAATCACAACAGGTAGTGAAATGCAAAATAAATGCTAGCATTACAAGCAGAAAATGAATGTGATAGTATGGAGACTGTTATGGAATTCGGGGGGGGGGGTCACCTGAACGAAGTCTCCCAAGCTGAGCAGTAAGGAACGAATCTATGCCCTCAAGGGAGCCCCTCTAGACAATGTCCCCTTGCCCCTGACACATTGTTACATGGGCAGTACACACTCCCAGTGTCTTGGTTCCACCGCCATCTTGCCACTTTGGTCAAGGGCTTCAAGACTGCTCAGCCTCTGCCATGATCCTTTGAGCGGGAAGGCACAGACACAGGAAAACAGCAGACATTCCAGAGGGCAATTGTCAGTTCTGTGGGGATAGCCAGCAGATGGGACGACCAGTAATCCCGGAGTTCCTGCTCCCACTGCGTCGTGAAAGGGTCCGCTGGCTATGATCTGAAGGTAGTTGTCGTGAGTTCTGAAAGTTGCTGAATGCCTCTGAAGGTTTTCTGCAGGTATCTATGGTTCCGAAGATTCCGGAGGTCTCCGGAGAAGAAGATAGGCTAAGCTAGGTAGCGGCCAAAACTTAGACGGCCAAATAAAAGTTTTTAAATAAAATGAAATAAATGCTAAGAGACTGCAGTCAATGGTGAAGAAGCTCTCAACTGCTCTGTGCGGCTGGTTTTGGTTTTGGTTTCTCTCTGGCTTGCCACGCACTGATGTTCTCTCTGGCTTGTCTCGCGCGTTCTCCACACACGATACAGAGAGCGGAGGCTATTTATTAAGGAATCAAACAGCGTCATAACATTTACACAAACCAATCACAACCTTGTCTCCACGCCAGTTTCAATGCGGGAAACCATCCATTGACCGTTACATGGGCGCGCTTTTTCCAAACGCAGAGGGATCCATGAAGTAAACTCCCTGCTGGATCCTTTGCCCTTCCTTCCAAAAGCGGAAGGACACCTCCAAATAAACACAAACAAACAGGTGCAGTAGCACCTTTAAAACATATTCCCACACATATCTTCTTCCTCTGGACCCATTGAAAGGTGATAGACCTGGCCAGGCAATCCCATTGTTCTATTCCCAGGAACACTCAAGATGAATACATCAGGGTTTACCACTGATTTGCATTTCATTTCCTCCATGTTGATCTGGTTTACCGGTATGTTAATCATGTATAACCCTCCCCTTTCCGCCCCTTTTCTGATGTTTCACCTATGTAGTAGTGACATAATTATGACATGTAACAAAATGCATTGTGGGAACCAGAAAAGTTTTGAAAAGTTCTTGCATCCTATTCCCAGGTGTTCAGTCCTGACTTGAACCTGTTGCGCAATAAACTTTGATCCGGTTGGTGGCTGGACTCCTTTTTATTTCTCCTCAGGAACCCGCAGTCTTTTTGCCTGACGGCCAGGTAGCTGAGTAGCCTCGTACCTGGATTTTTCCCGTAACAAGACTAACCAGCAAGGATCTTATTTGTCTAAGCCAGCCTTCCCCAACATGGCAGCCTCCAGACGTTGTTGGATTCATTCATGGACCTTTTAATGTATTTAATTAAATAATAATAATCAAAAAACATATCATTTAATAAAATGTAAGAAGCAAGGAAATGAAGAAAATTAGAACCGAATAAAAAATTAATATTAAACATACCTCCCACCCTCCAAAAGAGAAGTACTGTACAGTGGTACCTTGGTTCTAGAACAGAATCCGTTCTGGAACTCCGTTCAACTCCCGGAACAGTTAAAAAAACCAAGGCATGGCTTCCGATTGGCTGCAGGAGCTTCCTGCACTCAAACGGAAGCCGCGTCGGACATTCGGCTTCCAAAGAACATTCGCAAACCAGAACACTCACTTCCGGGTTTGCGGCGTTCGGGAACCAAAACGTTTGAGTCGCAAGTCGTTTGAGATCTAAGGTACGACTGTACAAAATTGGGTTGCTGCGTTCTCAGTTGGTATTGGAGGGCAGCAACATGCACTTTGCCTAGTGAGGGGTGATGGGTGTTGTAGTCCATCATCTCAACCTGCAATCTCTCTCTGTGTTTGTTTGTTTGTTTGTTTGTTTGTTTGTTTGTTTGTTTGTTTGTTTGTTTGTGTACTAGGGGCTGCAATCCTGCTCCCATTGCTCACAAACTCCACATACCTGCAACACTTTATAGGTGAAAACCAGCACTTTGAATCTATATCAGGGTGGTCCAACTTTTCATACCAAGTGCGCCACAAGAGTAAGGTAAAGGGGTAAAGGGACCCCTGACCATTAGGTCCAGTTGTGTCCAACTCTGGGGTTGCGGTGCTCATCTCGCTTTACTGGCCGAGGGAGCCGGCGTAAAGCTTCTGGGTCATGTGGCCAGCATGACTAAGCCGCTTCTGGCGAACCAGAGCAGCGCACAGTAATGCCATTTACCTTCCCGCTGGAGCGGTACCTATTTATCCACTTGCACTTTTGACATGCTTTCGAACTGCTAGGTGGGCAGGAGCTGGGACCGAGTAATGGGAGCTCACCCCATTGCGGGGATTCGAACTGCCGACCTTCTGATCAGCAGGCCCTAGGCTCTGTACTTCAACATAAAACCTGCCAGCAGCCCCCTGCCTTCTGGTGCCGGAGGTGGGGAGAGCAAGGCCAAAATTTGATGCTCCCCCAGCCCTTGTGCTAACTTCCCAAAGCCGGCTAAGCAAGGTGCTGGGTCTTGGGAAGGAGACCCAAGGCTCTGGCAGGCTCCTAGAGCTCTCCCACTTCCTTCCCAAAGCTGGGGAAATGCTAACTTGGCTTTGGGAAGGAGGAGGCAGGACACTAGGAATTTGCCAGAACCCTCATCTCTCTTTCCCGAAGACCAGCACCTTGCTTGCCCGGCCTTGGGAAGGCAGTGTGTGGGCTGGGGAAGGGCATCAAATGTTGCTGAGGGCCACCCAAAAAGGCCACGAGGGCCAAATGAGGCCCTTGGGCCACCCTGATCTATACAGTCCCTCACACCCATATCTGACAGAGGTAATACAAATTGCCTTGAGAGAGACAGGTGCCATTCCCTGTTTCAAATGTGCAACATTTGCAGACCTCAGCCAAACCATCTCAGGCTTATTATTTGCAAGGATTAACTTTCTATTAATCACGAAATTGTCTGGTGCCGTTTTTGGCAACACTTACCTTCTGCCTTAATCCAAAGAAGGGAAATACCGGTAGGTGCAGCTCTTTGAAACAGATGAGAAACGAGTCCAGTAAAAAAAGGCTCACTGATTTTTTTGATTTTTATTTTTTTAAAAGTCCCTCAAAAACAGTATCCTTTTGAAAGAAAAGGATGGAATGGCTAATGTGAGTTTGGGATTTGGGGGGGGAAAGCTGGGAGATTATGAAGAGTTTTATTATTTTGTTTTGGCCTGGGAAATTAAAGGTGGCATTCACACATGGATTATCGAGGAACGGTAAATAATGGGCAGGAGCACAGCCAGGAACTGAGTGATTTACAGCTGATACACTTGACAAAAGGCAGCTAAGCGCAGCGAAGGAAAGCATCAAACATCACAGAAGCCATGAAGGCATCCATCGAGGCTGATCCTGGCAGATGGAGTGAGCTCAGCTCCCTTTGAAAAGCTAAATTCCTCGCTCATATTCCATCTGCTTTGGAGATTAGGTTAAAATGCGGAGTACAATGGATCGGGATCACGACCAACAAGCGCAGAGGATGTGTCAATACAGGACGGGCTGCGTGGTTTAAAAATTCAAGATGGTGCCCCGTGACCTAACGGCAGCTGCAACATTACGCCAAGGTCCTCTCGCTCAGGAGGAGGAGAGGAATTTGCCTTATACTGAATAAGACCGCAGACCCATCTAGCTGAAGATCGTCTACCTTCCAGATGTTGTTGGACTACAACTCCCATCATCCCTGACCTTGCTGGATGGGGCTGATGGGAAACGTAGTGCTGCAACATCTGTTGGCTATCCTTGGAGTCTATCCTAACTGACAGTGACTCTCCAGGCAGGAGTGTTTCCCAACATTTCTAGACTAGTTTGCATTTTTTTTAAGGGGGAGGGAATCCCTTGCTAATCATTTTATTGGACACCTGTCCCCTTATGATACGCATTTGTGCATAAATATATGCACTGTTATGCACTATTTCCATTAATGTGCGCAGTTTTTGGTTGGAGAAAACCGCATTGCAAAATTAGGACAAGTGTGGGTTTTGGAGAATTTCCACCCTCCCTTCCCAGGTGGGCGGTGTTTGCGGCACCGGGAGGGATCACCTGGCCAGGTTCCCCTCCCCCCCCCCGGCTCAGGTCTGCCCTTGGCCTGCCTCCGGCCAGGATGGTACAAAAGGACAGAGGCCGGGGGCGGGGTCAAGGGCCAGGTAAAAGCAGCATAGCCGCCCAGATTTCCCCCCTTTTCGGTTTCTCTCCCACAGGTTGACCCAGCCCAGGCAAGTCCTCATATCTGTCTTTAAGGGGGAATCTGAAGGTCCTCAAGTATCTGGTGGAAGAGCAGCTGGAAATGGCTAGAAAATGGAAAGGGGCTGATCATTTATCCTTGAAGAACTGGTATCAAAGATTGTGATGTATGAGTTAAGAATTAAATATCCATCACAGGGACCCTTTAAGACAGAGGTCAGCAAACTTTTTCAGCATGGGGCTGGTCCACTGTACCTCAGACCTCATGGGGGGCCGGACTATATTTGGGGGGGGAATGAACAAATTCCATGCCCCACAAATAATCCAGAGATGCATTTTAAATAAAAGCATATATTCTACTTGTTATGTATTGGTTTAATATGCATACATGAGTTTCACTGCTAGTTCTGTAACTACCTTTCCGGCTGCACCCGCGACTTAACATTACTCATGTAAAAACACCAGGCAGGCTCCACAAATAACCCAGAGATGCATTTTAAATAAAAGGACACGTTCTACTCATGTAAAAACATGCTGATTCCTGGTCCATCCGTGGGCCGGATTTAGAAGATGATTGGGCCGCATCCGGCCCCCGGGCCTTAGTTTGGGGACCCCTGCTTTAAGAGAAACAGCTATGACCCAGGAGGCCAGCTCCTGGAAAAGCTGGCTCAGATGTTTGGCATTGCCTAAAAAAGAAGAAAGAAGACTGATCGCTGAAGAATTGATGCTTTTGAATTATGGTGCTGGAGGAGACTCTTGAGAGTCCCATGGACAGCAAAAGGATCAAACTTATCCATCCTTAAAGAAATCAGCCCTGAGTGCTCACTGGAAGGGCAGATCCTGAAGTTGAGGCTCCAGTACTTTGGCCACCTCATGAGAAGAGAAGACTCCCCGGAAAAGACCCTGATGTTGGGAAAGATGGAGGGCACAAGGAGAAGGGGACGGCAGAGGACGAGATGGTTGGACAGTGTTCTTGAAGCGACTGGCATGAGTTTGGCCAAACTGTGGGAGGCAGTAGAGGATAGGCGTGCCTGGCGTGCTCTGGTCCATGGGGTCACGAAGAGTCGGACACGACTGAACAGCAACAACAAAGTTATGTTAATACTCTGTGCGGACTCCCTCATCAGGGGGAAAAAACCTATTTTACCATTAGCTCAGCTCATAGTGCATTCAACACATAAACAGCAGGGGATAAGATGCAGGCTCCGTTCACATGGCAGTTTATTCCATTTCCACAACTTCCCCATGTTCTGTTCCGCTATTGCATTTCAGCTTTCACAGAGCATATAGCCCCTTCTGGAATGATAATGGAATATGGCAGGAAATTAGTACTCATTTGCTTACAGAAAAGAATCTGTTTGCAAACAATGCTAAACTTGCACGATATTCCACAGCAATCCCACTATAGTTCCAGAAGTGGCTTTTGCATAATTTGAAAGCTCAGCCATATTGTGGAAATTGGCAGGGGAATGTCATGCAGATGGAATTGACTGCCATGCAGCGTTAGACTCTGGCAATCAGATCTTCATGAAAATTCTGCTCAAGAATGCAGGAATACTAGGAGAGAGTCCTCCTCAGACACTTTTAATTTAGGGACACGGGTGGCACTGTGGTTTAAACCAGTGAGTCTAGCGCTTGCCAATCAGAAGGTCGGTGGTTCAAATCCCTGCGATGGGGTGAGCTCCCATTGCTCAGTCCCAGCTCCTGCCAACCTAGCAGTTCAAAAGCACGTCAAAGTGCAAGTAGATAAATAGGTACCGCTCCGGCGGGAAGGTAAACGGATGTAACGGTCAGGCGTCCCTTTACCTAGGTATCTAAAGCCATTTGCACATAACAAAATAAGTATTTTATCAAAGTAAATGTTGAACAGAAATACAATTAAGAAGAAGTATCCAGTTTTTCCCCTGTAATTTTTTGGGGGGCCCCCAAGAGAGTGGGGCCCTAAGCTATAGCTTGTTTAGCTTATACGTAAATCCGGCACTGCATGCATCCCTCTGAGAGACTCTACTCCAGATTTGTAGGGTTTACTCCTTAGCCTTTTCTCCCCCGAAGATGTCCCACAAGGCAGTGGATATGGATTGTTTACTGCTAAAACATTTCTCATGAATGAGTGTAGCCGCATGGGTGAGATTTGATCTCGTGTGTGGAAGCTGCAACTCTTCACAATTGCAGCCAGCTCTGTGCTCGGGGTATTGAGTGCGGCATGCAACATTGAATTACCGGTAGCAAGATTCTCTTTTCGATCCCGGCCTCCCCGAATGTTCCTTTGAGTCCGTGTTCCCTCTGCATCAGGCATCACTGAAGGGCTCCTCTCTTAAATGAGGGTTTATGACATGTATTAGAAACTGATTAGGCCTAATCAAGATCAGTGGCGGCTTTAGACCTGTTGCACTCCTTGACATCAAAGGAGAGACAGGAATATGCTGGGAGGGGAAACTAGGTGTTACCCCGCACAGGAAGGATTTAGACCATGTAAGGTCATATACCCCCTCCCTTTAATGGCACAGGGTATTGTGTATCTAATCTCTCCCATTTGGTCTTGGTAGTTGTTGGGGTTGGAAGTGGAAGTGTTCCCACAGGAGAGCAAACGATTTAGCTGGGATTCCTGCGTTGCCCTTGGCGTCGCTTCCAACTCTACAGTTCTATGATGCTACGAAAGTGATGGCCACAATCCGCGAGGAAGTCCTTAAAAAGCAAAGGAAGCGAACGAACAGGAGCTGCCCAAGAACTTCATGATGGATTGCGTCCAACATGTCATGAGCTGGCAGCAAAAGAATCTAGTAATAGACATCATAGTAGGTATCACAGCTGTGATGTGCTCATAGTGGCATCTTCAGTTAAGGAGTCCTCAGGCTGACTTTGCCCCACTCTTGTGCCATTGATCTGCACGACTGCTGTGTCTGCAAGACTTTTGCATGGCTGGAATGTAGCCTACTGAACAAGGTTAGTATCACATCCATTCCTTGTTCCATCCCTTGTTGCCTCGGGCCCTGCTGTCCGCTGGCATGTAGGCCACATAAGCTTGCCCATGAGATAACATGGTCCTTCATCTCAGAAAGATTCCTCACCAATTTCCAAAACAATTGGGATATCTGGGCAACTTTACAAGAGTGGAAGATCTCTGAGTGACAGACGACTCTTTTACAGGCAAAAATAGGAACCTAATCTATCGTAACGTCTTCAAATGAATTTTTATAGGGTAAACCTAGGCCCTTAAATACCCTAAGGCTGCAGCCCTCTGCAAGGTTGCTGTTGTTGTTTTTTAGTTGTTTAGTCGTGTCCGACTCTTCGTGACCCCATGGACCAGAGCACACCAGGCACTCCTGTCTTCCACTGCCTCCCGCAGTTTGGTCAGACTCATGTTGGTAGCTTTGAGAACACTGTCCAACCATCTCATCCTCTGTTGTCCCCTTCTCCTTGTGCCCTCCAGCTTTCCCAACATCAGGGTCTTTTCCAGGGAGTCTTCTCTTCTCATGAGGTGGCCAAAGTATTGGAGCCTCAACTTCAGGATCTGTCCTTCCAGTGAGCACTCAGGGCTGATTTCCTTCAGAATGGATAGGTTTGATCTTCTTGTAGTCCATGGGACTCTCAAGAGTCTCCTCCAGCACTGCAAAGTTACCTGGGAGTTAATCTCATGACTCCCTTCCCAGAAAACATGGATAAGACTGCATGGAACATTGTATTTTAGGTTCATCTGAATTCCAGGGCAGCCTGGAAATATTTTACTTCTGTCTGTCTTTCCTAAAAACCTCCTCCTCCTCCTCCTCCTCCTCCTCCTCCTCCTCCTCCTCCTCCTCCTTCTTCTTCTTCTATGAAGAAATACATTTCCTTGTGCTGGAAACTCCATGAATACAAATGTTTGGAATTGGCTCAACTGTCTCCAGTGACATAATTAGAAGGCTTTTGATATGCCAGATTGGCTGATCTCTGTTACTTCCCTCTGGTGCTGGGGAGTGTCAGCAAAAGGATTAGCCTCAAGCTACTTCCTGACACTCTGCTAAATCTCCCTTGCTTTGTTCTCCATCCAAGAAGTGGAAGGGAGTAGGAAAGGAAAGTAACTAAAGTAGATACTGAAGCTCGCCTGGATCCTTAAGTCCACAACTCGCCTTTCCATAACAAGACAAAGATCCGCTTACTGTCGATTGCAATTCTGTCACTGAGGTTGTTGTAATGTGAGAGAGCTGGATTTGGAGCATTTTAATGTGAACCCATCTAATTTGTACTTCCCGAAATAACATGCAAAATGCAGCTGTTCTACTGCTCCCCGCACCTCAAAAATTATTTTAATAGAACAAGTAAAAAAAAAAAAAAAGGTCCGTCACTTTCAGAATACAGCAACAAAAGTCATAATACATTTCATATTAGAGTTCAAAAGTCATTAGGAGAAACATCTCTCGAGAGCGAGGCAGAGGATAAAGGTGGTCTCGGATCCTGGTTGCCCTCAGTAGCAAAACAAATTAAAAGGTAAACCAGTTAAGACCAGTTGCAGACGACTCTGGGGCTGCAGCACTCATCTTGCTTTACTGGCCGAGGGAGCCAGCGTTTGTCCGCAGACAGCTTCCGAGTCATGGGACCAGCATAGCTAAGCCACTTCTGGCAAACCAGAGCAGCGCATGGAAATGCCGTTTACCTTCCCGCCAGAGTGGTACCTATTTATCTACTTGCACTTTGATGTGCTTTTGAACTGCTAGGTGGGCAGGAGCTGGGACGGAGCAATGGGAGCTCACCGTGTAATGGGGATTCGAACCGTTGACCTTCTGATCGGCAAGCCCAAGAGGCTCAGTGGTTTAGACCACAGCGCCACCCATGTGCCTAAATTAAAAGGTAAGGTAAAGATAAAGGGACCCCTGACCAATAGGTCCAGTCGCGGACGACTCTGGGGTTGCGACGCTCATCTTGCTTTACTGGCCGAGGGAGCCGGCATATAGCTTCCGGGTCATGTGGCCAGCATGACTAGGCCGCTTCTGGCGAACCAGAGCAGCGCACGGAAATGCCGCTTACCTTCCCGCCGGAGCGGTTCCTATTTATCTACTTGCACTTTGACATGCTTTCGAACTGCTAGGTGGGCAGGTGCAGGGACCGAGCAACCGGAGCTCAACCCGTCGCGGGGATTCGAACCGCCGACCTTGTGATCAGCAAGCCCTAGGTTCTATGGTTTAGGCCACAGCGCCACCCGATACCTATTAGCTCCATAAATTACCACATAGCATATATTCAACACAAAACAGTGACCATTTGTTGTTGACAAAGGACAGCTGGACATATCAAGGGCCCCATTACCTTCAGAAGAAGAAGAAGAAGAAGAGTTTGGATTTGATATCCCGCTTTTCACTACCCGAAGGAGTCTCAAAGCGGCTCACATTCTCTTTTCCCTTCCTCCCCCACAACAAACACTCTGTGAGGTGAGTGGGGCTGAGAGACTTCAGAGAAGTGTGACTAGCCCAAGGTCACCCAGCAGCTGCATGTGGAGGAGCGGAGACGCGAACCCGGTTCCGCAGATAATGAGTCTACCACTCTTAACCACTACACCACACTGGCTCAGGAACTTAGGGCCTCATCAAACCTCAATCCAGCACTGGTTGCGTGGTGTCTTGTATGTCTCCTTCTGGCAAGTCCTGTAGCCAATATGAAATACGCAAAACTCAACACATATCTATAAGTATTTCCTCAAAGACCTCTGCGGAACTTTGCTGTATACACCACATTTATGAGCATTCATTGCACAATCACTCATATGATTTATAAATTACCACATAGCATATGGAACTTTGCACTTTAAGAACTGATTATATTTGGAAAGTATGCTATAGGCTATGCCTTTGAGGAGATACTTATAGATATGTGTTAGTTACGCTATTTTCAGTCGATTTGTTTGGCATAATATATATTTTTATAGTTCACATTTCCGAGTTTTTCACGGTTTCGTGTATTTCATATTGGGTTATTACTTCCGTGGTTGTTTGTTGGTTTTTGTGCAAGTCCTGTAGACAAGCTGGTGCCAAACGTCTCGTTTCCTTTGGACCACATCAGCAAGGCTCATATCGTCTGGGCAGCCCAGGACCTCCAGACACACACTGCCCAAGCTTGTGCCCCAAGGAGGTCACTTTGGTGCGGCAAACACAGCAAAACTAACAGGGGATGCAGCAGTTACAATATTGTAAATCACTTTGAGGTGCTCCATAGGAAGCAATCAATAAATTAAGTAAGTTGTTGTTGTTACATAGAAGCTTACATGCTGTTTTGTGGCATTATAAAGTATTGCATTTTTCTAATAGGCCACTGTGATTCTTCCCCCCCCCCCCCGGCCAACACCTCACATGTCGTATAGGTTCTTTCCCTCAATGAAATCATGTAGGAAGCCCACAGCACACACTGGTCTCTGTCAGCCACAGTTCTGCCTGCTGGAATGCAAAGAAGTGGTACCTTGGTTCTCAAACTTAATCCGTTCCGGAAGTCTGTTCCAAAACCAAAGCGTTCCAAAACCAAGGCGCGCTTTCCCATAGAAAGTAATGCAAAATGGATTAATCCGTTCCAGACTTTTAAAAACAGCAATTTAACATGAATTGTATTATCTAACAAGGCCATTGGTCCATAAAATGAAAGCAATAATCAATGTACTGTACTATAAAATAAACAAGACAGTATTGTAGATGATAAAAATAAAAATTATTATTATTTTCTTACCTGCGCAGTCATTGTTTGGATGGGGGGGGGCTTTTATCCATTTCCGCAGTAACACAACCAACCAATCAGTAGCTGAACTGGGTTCCACGCAGTCACAAAAACAAATTAACCGAAAAAGCCTCAGAAACAAAAACGCCAAATAAATAGCAAAAACAAAAGCGCCAAACTTAATCCGTTCTGGAAGTCCGTTTGACTTCCAAAATGTTCAAAAACCAAGGCGCAGCTTCTGATTGGTGCAGGCGCCCCAGAAACAATAGTCGACAGCCGCATCAGACGTTCGGCTTCCGGAAAACATTCGAAAACCGGAACACTTACTTCCGGGGTTTTTGGTGTTTGGGAACAAAGTTGCCACTGTATTGAAGCAATATCATCTGTTCGTTAGAAATGCCATCTGTTGTTCTCTTGGTTTCCACATAGTACAACCCAGTATTTTCTGTGTTGTCACTTAATTCATGACAATCTTTAACATTAAAATGCAAACACTGCTGCAACCTGAAAAGTGCGGACTGGCAACACATTGTCGAAACTTTTCAGGGCTACTGTACCTTTGCTTAGAAACTTCCTCCTTGCTGCTACTACCTCTAATTGTTTCCTATTAGTGTTATTTAAATTTTTAAACATAAAGGAATTTTTAAATGGGAAAAAATAAAGAAGAAGAAAGAGTAATTAAAAAGAAGATGAAGCAGATTTTGGACCCTGTTGAAGGGGGATGATTAGCAGGCAGATAGGTACAACTCACAGGGTACATTTTACCGGAAGTTCTAGTCCTTGTGAAATAAACATGCAAGAGCACAATGCCTCTTAGGAACCTGTAGATGCAGCATAACCTTCAGCCTTTGTAGTTCAGCAATCAGTTACTTAGCCACAGAAAGAAACAGCACCATCTAATGGCTAGTTTAGCCCATGCCTTGAAAATCTGGCGACTCTGAGCTTTGGATGTTTTAACCAAAATCAAAGTTTTATTCACGTCAGTTTGATGACAAATAGAGAAGAGGCTGGGCTTGTAAATGTCAAAAGCAGGGAAGTTCCCCCCTCCTCAAAAAAGTATTACATCACATGTGTGATGGGGCAAAACTCATCATGAAGTTCCCATGCACAATAACTATTCAAGACTAACACTTTGCCTTCGTGTTTCGTTCCCATTCATACACACACCATACACACACACACACACATTGTTATTAAAGATTTCTTGCTTTACAAAAGTATGTGCAATGTCTCTTTTTTCAAGTTACGTTTTCTAGTGTTACATTAAGAAGAAAGGGGGGCAAGAGGTGGAGGGGGGCATCGTGAATGGGGTCGGGTGGCAATGCTTCTATTCTACTCAGTGTATGTGTGGGGTTTTTGTGTCAGCGTTGCTTGTGCAGGTTCTCTTTGCTGTTTGCTTGTATTCCTTTGGTGGTGTGAGAGGTTGTGGGTTGGCCACGGGCAGGCATAGGCAAACTCGGCCCTCCAGATATTTTGGGACTACAACTCCCATCATCCCTAGCTAACAGGACCAGTGGTCATGGATGATGGGAGTTGTAGTCCCAAAACATCTGGAGGGCCGAGTTTGCCTATGCCTGGCCTTGAGTGTGGTTGGCTGTCTTTGATTGGCTGTAGTGAACTTTGTTTCCGTGTGTGAGTGGTGTGTGTGTTTGGGTCAGGTTAGCCAGATTGATTCAAATGCTGTTGGTGGGTTCTTGTTGTTGTCTTGTTGGGCTGTGCATGTGATAAAGGGTTGTTGTTGTTGTCCAGTCGTTCAGTCGTGTTGGGCTGTGCATGTGATAAAGAGTTGTTGTTGTTGTTCAGTCGTTCAGTCTTCGTGACCCCATGGACCTGAGCACGCCAGGCACCCCTATCCTCCGCTGCCTCCCGCAGTTTGGCCAAACTCATGCCAGTCGCTTCGAGAACACAGTCCAACCATCTCGTCCTCTGTCGTCCCCTTCTCCTTGTGCCCTCAATCTTTCCCATCATCAGGGTGTTTTCTAGGGAGTCTTCTCTTCTCATGAGGTGTCCAAAGTACTGGAGCCTCAACTTCAGGATCTGCCCTTCCAGTGAGCACTCAGGGCTGATTTCCTTCAGAATGGATAAGTGATAAAGGGTAACCACTCACAACACAAAGATTTCATAACCCACCTACTATCAGCAGCCAGAAGAGTCATAGCCAGACACTGGAGAGACCTGTCAGGAGCATGCATAGTATGGGAAACAGCCTTACTGGAAAAACTAACCAACAAAATGAAACTGGCACGGGGACCAATAGAAGAAGATGCCTTCACCCCAGTTCTCATTCATTTAGATGGAGACAAAGTCTCAGGGGAATTTGTTCGTTGTTGTTCAGTCGTTCAGTCGTGTCCGACTCTTCGTGACCCCATGGACCAGAGCACGCCAGGCACGCCTATCCTTCACTGCCTCTCGCAGTTTGGCCAAACTCATGTTAGTAGCTTCGAGAACACTGTCCAACCATCTCATCCTCTGTCGTCCCCTTCTCCTTGTGCCCTCCATCTTTCCCAACATCAGGGTCTTTTCTAGGGAGTCTTCTCTTCCTAGGGGAATTTACCCCACGTTAAATTGGTGCCATTTGGATTTTTCACTTCAGGCACCAAAATGTCTCATGTTCATTTGATCAGGACACTTCTCAAGCTTGCTGTTGGTTTTTTTTATTATTTCTCAATACTGGCTACCTGTCAGAACAAGGTATTACTGCCTGGACCAGTAAGACAATCTAGTTTGTTGTTGTTGTTGTTGTTGTTGTTGTTGTTGTTGTTATAAAATTTATTTGCACATTTAACAAGAAAGGGGGAAGAGAAAAAGAACGAAATGAAAATGAAAAAGAGAGAGAATAGTAAAGAAAAACAAAAATGAATATACACAAATATTAATAATAACAGTAGGCCACTATACAGCGGATACAGTGATCAGTACACCAATCTTAAATGAAACATATAAGTTAATATAAGTCCTCCATATGTCCAGACATGTAATCACACAAAACCGATGTCTGTATGAAGCACCTTTGAGGTGGGGTTCTCAAGTCATTGTGTAATAGAGATTGCCTTCAGGATTAAGAAGCATATAAAACATTTTCATAGATGGTGTATTACAATTTTTCATACATTGTATATACTGTAGATTTTCCCATGTATAAGACTATATTTTTCCCATTTTTTAAAAAGTTTAAAACGAAATGTTTAAAATAATTATTTCCTAATTTGGGGCTCAAAAAAAAGAGGTCGTCTTATACATGGGGGCATCTTATACATGGAAAAATACGGTATATTGCGAATCCGGTTTCAAAGATGGAAAGTACATTTTCACCATACATATAAGACGTAGTTCAGCTGCTTCCTTGGGGTGTCTAGACATGCAGGCTGCAATCTTTACCTGGCAGTAATCCTCAATGAATTCAACAGGCCTTAATTCAGGTTTGGGTTGTGCTGTCAGTCTCTGAGTGCCTCTTAAATTTTGAGTTATTGTTGTGACATATTTGTATCCATTTAGGGCAGGCGTCCCCAAACTAAGGCCAGGGGGCCGGATGCAGCCCAATCTCCTTCTCAATCCGGCCCGTTGACGGTCCAGGAATCGGTGTGTTTTTACATGAGTAGAATGTGTGCTTTTATTTAAAATGCATCTCTGGGTTATTTGTGGGGCCTGCCTGGTGAGTTTACATGAGTAGAATGTGTGCTTTTATTTAAAATGAATCTCTGGGTTATTTGTGGGGCATAGGAATTCGTTCATTGTTTTTTTTCAAAATATAGTCCGGCCCCCCACACGGTCTGAGGGACAGTGGACCGGCCCCCTGCTGAAAAAGTTTGCTGACCCCTGATTTAGGTCTTAGGGCAGCTTGCAAATATGTAAACATTTCTAGAATGTATTGAAACACTGCAAATATCACCTTCAGACCTCCCCAAGTGCCTCTATATTCCAGGGACAGCCTTGGATTTACAGAAGCCATCCCGGTTTCTGATTTGATCCCGGAATATCTCGTTTATCCTTACGACGTCCCTATTTTCATCAGAAAAATGTTGGAGGGTATGAGGTTATTCGACCCCCCCCCCCAAACCAAGGAGATAAGTATACAACCTTTAGAAGACATCTGAAGGCAGCCCTATATAGGGAAGTTTCATAATGTTTCATGTTTTGTTACGGTTTTTATATATGTTGGGAACTTTGCAGAGTGGCTGGAGCAACCCAGTCAGATGGTTGTGGAATAATAATAATAATAATAATAATAATAATGGAATAAGGCATCCCTATTTTCATCAGAGATGAAAGCTTTGCTTTT
This sequence comes from Lacerta agilis, assembly GCF_009819535.1. NCBI lineage: Eukaryota > Metazoa > Chordata > Lepidosauria > Squamata > Lacertidae > Lacerta > Lacerta agilis. The sequence continues at coordinate 42,485,136 of NC_046325.1, forward strand.
AAAACTGTTATGTACTGAGTTGAATAGGATCCAAACTGCAGCAGGCTGATTGGTCCTAGAACAATAGGATTGAGATTGCAGCAGTCTGACTGGTCCCAGAACAATAGGATTGAGATTGCAGCAGTCTGACTGGTCCCAGAACAATAGGATTGAGATTGCAGCAGTCTGATTGGTCCGCAGGAGCCACCCAATCCAGCTCCAGGTGGAAGTGAATCTGCACTCTGATTGGCATACAGGAGTATCCCGGAATTAGCCAATCACGTGGGGCCCATTGTGTAAATAGTGTATATAAAGCAAACGTTTTGGGGGAACTACAGTCCTCACTACTATGAGCTGAATAAAGAGCATGAAATTCACACTCGACTCCGAGTATCTTTCAAAAACAGTGCAGACTTTGCAAATATTATACAATATATAGCAGGAGAGAGAGAGATATGAGTTGGAAACAGGACTGGCACTCATAGTTCTGTTGTGAACACGAGTGTCCTATTTTTACCTTTCATGTGTTGGGAAGTTTGGCTTGTTTTCTTGGAAGAGAAAAAGAGAGAGACTATAATTCTATAAATAGAAACTTGTTTTGGGCTAATGAAGCACACACCTTTTCTGAAAGTGAAAATGACAGCCAAGTGAAAGCAGTAACACATAGGCATTGTGGTTACTCTGTGCCAATAATGTAACCTGTTCCAATACGCAGAGACACCCAAGAAGCAATTTATTTTGCTTACCTTAATAGCAACTTCCCTGTTAAGGCTCTGGGGCTCCTGAACAACTGTGCTGGGATCACGAGCACACAAGCATGCATTTCCAACAGTTGTGAATGTACAAATACACATGTCATCAGTGCCAGATTTACGTATAAGCTAAACAAGCTATAGCTTAGGGCCCCACTCCCTTGGGGCCCCCAAACTGGATGTACATTTCCAAAATATAAGATTAAAAACAAATAAAATAAAACCTACATACAGCAACAGTGTTTTGTGTTGTGCAAGCTCCTATGATGTCAGTAATGGTAAGCCTGCTAGCCTGCTCCCTAAAATATCAGTGGTTTGCTCATTTCTATATACAGTGGAACCTTGGTTCTCAAACTCTGTAAATTGTGTTTCTTAAGGAACTTTTGTTATTGCCAAATGCCAATGTGTTTGCATTATCAACTTTGTTATGAAGAAAAAAATCATTTTGAGTTAGAGCTTCATAATTATTTCACTATCAACATACTTCTTCTTAATTGTATTTCAGTCCAGCAATTACTTTGATAAAATACATATTTTGTTATGTGCAAATGACTTTAGATACCTATTAGGTCCCTAAATTACCATATAGCATATATGCAACAACAAAAAACCAGCGACAATTTGTTGTTGACAAAGGACAGCTGGACATATAAAGGGCCCCATTACCTTCAGGAGCTTAGGGCCTCGTCAAACCCAAATCCGGATCTGCGTGTCATGTACCGTAGTTGAAGTTTTACAGGAACGACGGGAAAACTTCATTATTGAGAAGGAAGGACGATGATTATTTAATGAGAGTTTTAAGCAGTTTAGGGTTCCCAAGAGATGCTGCCAGTGGACCAGAGCTATTAAAGGGGGATTCTATTTTATCCCAGGAAAAGGGACTCACCCACATTTCTGTTTATCCCATGTTTTCATTTGTTTATCCCATGATTTCTGAGCATGGGTCTTGAGAGGTTTTCCATTTTGCCCTACCGCTTTCCCCAGGAAAACCCACTGTTTACCACCAAATATGAACAAACGTGAATCTTCAGAAAACACGTTTGACGTTTGCTCTCATTCGATGGGTTTTCCCAGGGAAAGTGGTGGGGGGAAATGAAAAAAGAAAAAGAAAAGCCTTTGTATAGAAATCAGTAGTGTGGGTGAGGGCAAAGTCAGATTTCCTAACCAAGACGTTGTTTCAGATTTGCTCCCACGAAACCGCATTCTGGGGAGACTCAAAAGCAAGAATTTGGATCTGGATAAGTGAATTGCCAGAAATCGGCGGGCAGGAACAAACAACAGGACTCACACAGCATGGAACATCCCTTGTCCGCAGGTAGATTTTCCAAAGCCAAAAGAAATGTACTTGTAATGTAATAATTTAAGGGATATATATATCTCCCATCTTTCTAGAAACAAATTTAAGGCACCTTACATAAATTAAGAACAGGGGAATAATTATAAATCCAGCAGCAATAAATAGAACACCATAACTAATAGCTTAAAACTACAGAAAAGAGCAGCGTAAGAACCGAAAATATCATTCGCAATCTGATGTGCCCACAGCTGTTGCCGCCCCGACCCACCCTGTTTTTTTTCAAAAGTGCTAATTAGCCAGCTGCAAGTCAATTACTTGCTTAGTTATTAGCAGGTATCTCGTTTCTAAAACCACCAAGGAATATTGCAGCTGGATTATGCAACAGCCTCTGTTTTGGGGAATCTGCAGCCATAGGGTACACACCTCACAATAGCATGCATTCCCCACCCCCAGGGCCGGCCCATTCATGAGGTAAGGTGAGGCGACCACCTCAGGTAGCAGGATCCACAGGGGCAGCAGATCTGACCTCCAAGGAATGCATCACTGCCGTTGCCAGCGCCACAGTTCCACGACAGCTGCAGCAAACTGCTTGGGGGCCAGATCTGCCATCTCCTTGGCAGTCGCCACCACCTCTGAGTCTACAGTGGCCTCTCAGTGAATAGGAGGCACTGCTGAGCTCCTCCCTCAAGTGGTGTAGCGTGGGTTGCCAGTGCCCGGGGCAAGGCGCAAAAGGGGGGTGGCATCACCATGGAGAAGGGGGCTAGTACGTCACTGTGGGTCCACCTCCTAGATGCCTGCTCTCCTGGGAGGTGCTGGACGTGGACTCCAACTGCCCAACTGGAGCCCCTCCAGAGAGCAGTCCCTCACCCTGCACCTGCCAATCTCGCGGCACCTTTGGGAGCACTGTGGCCCAGTGGCGTAGCTTGGGTTGCGCCTTTAATAAATCTGCCCCTGGGGCAACTCCCCACCCCCTGTGGCCTCCGTACACTACACCACTTCATCCTGCTTCAAGGGAAGAAATGGCAGGGGTTGCCCTCTGGGGGTTTCCTGGGCTCTGTGCCCACTCGACTTGCTTCAGAGCACCCCCCCCCCGTGACAACTGATTCCCCCTTCACCTGTTGGGTAAGGTTGATTTGATACTCCCCATTTTGTTCCCGATGTAAATCTTCGCTCACCCCTTCTTCCTTGGGAGAGGCCATTTTGTGATTTGCCTCAGGTGCCAAAATGTCTTGGACCGGCCCTGCCCACCCCAATAAAGCGTCATCCTCTCTTTCACACCTTGTGAATTAGGGTGGATGTTATTCATACAGGACAGGGAGCAAAAGAGAGCCGTAAGAAGGTTCCCAGCAGATTATCTAGTCCAGGAACTGAAGGCCTGGGCCACCCCCTGCCAGATGTTGAGGGACTACAACTCCCATCAGCCCCAGCAAGAATAGCCAATTGCTAAGGATTATGGGAGGTGTAGTTACCAGCACCCAGGAGATCAGAGGTTCCCAATTTTTGTTGTTCCATCCAGTGGAAATTAGAAGTATCAGTGAAAATAACATTTCACTTTATTTATCTATTCCAGGCACAGGCAAATTCGGCCCTCCAGATGTTTTGGGACTACAATTCCCATCATCCCTGACCACTGGTCCTGTTAGCTAGGGATGATGGGAGTTGTAGTCCCAAAACATCCGGAGGGCCGAGTTTGCCTGTGCCTGATCTAGTCTTTTCTCTATAAACCACTCAGAGATGATTGTAGTTAAGCAGTGTATAAGTTTAAATAAATAAGTATGTATTTATTAAATGATACATAATATTTCATTTCAGAAATATTTTTTTCTAAATCTCAAAGCAGTGTACAGTCTACCAAAACAAACAAACCAACAAACCAACATTGAAACAACAATACAACCTAAAACTAAGAAAGCAGCATAAAACCATTGAAACTAGTTGTGTAATCATATATATATCTGGGGGTACAATTTAACTTCCTTTACAGTTGAGTTAGTAATGAGCTATCAAAATTATACCGAGATGCTGCACACCTGTGTTTCTAATTTATTGATTCCAGTGTTTCCCAAACTTGGGTCTCAAACTGTTGTTGGACTACAACTCCCATCATCCCTAGTTAGCAGGACCAGTGGTCAGGGATGATGGGGGTTGTAGTCCAAAAACAGCTGGAGACCCAAATTAGGGAAACACTGTTTTAAACTTTTAAATGTGAATTTCATACACACACACACACACACACATACATGTGGGATTTTCACACACACACACACACACACACACACACACACATATATATATATATATGCTCTTGCTTTAACCAATACGTGGAGAACCTTGCAACTGAGAAACAGCCTTGGGAACAGATATAAAATGTAAATTCTGACACTCCATTTATTATTATAAGTCAAAACTGAAGGTTGGTTTAAAGAAAGTTATGTGGCCCATTGATTTATTGATGCTATTATTTCTCACCATAATGATGTTTCGTAACCCAGACGCCTTCATTATTCCTACCCTTTCGGACCGTCAAAGGGTTTTTTTAAACATAAATCTTAACACCTGCGTATTATCTCTAGATTTTTTTGAGAGAGAGGGGGGCCTCACTTGGGTGTTAGTAAGAGACTATATATAGCATCCAATGTCTTCAAAGAGTTCTGGGAACAATTAATTAAGAGCTGGCAATTAAAGGGCATTAAAATGTGCCCTTACAAGCATGGGAACGGAGCGATTCATTTGAAGTTTTACAAGATGTTCCCGGGCAGGGATATGTCTTCATCTAATATGAAATCTCCCCCCCCTTCACATCTTTTAGAAGTGGTTTGGGTAGCAGCTACCTGGTCAGCAGCACTTGCAATCCTGCTACCTTTCCTGACATGTATTCGGATGCTGCTGTGTGTCGAGAGCACAGGAAATAAAGTTTGAAGCTCACAGCCAGGAGCAGAGGCGAAAGCTGGAGGTTTAATGAAGCTGGGATGGTGTGTCTGGGGCAGCTCAGCCAAGCAGCAAATGCAAACACATTATCACCTGAAAACTCGCTCCAATTTCACACCAATTAACTAGGAATGAGAGGGGAGGGTCACTGCTGCTGCCCACTGAATAGTTGCCCAATAGTGCAGGAATGACTCACGGACAGATCTCCTCCTAAGACTGACAGGTGAAGTTTTGATAGGTCCCAAGAGAGGTTGTTGTTGCTTTACTTAAGCAACTGAGCGTAAGTACCTGAAGCCAGTGGCGGACCTACCGTATTTTTCGGTCCAAAGGGTGCACCGGACCATAGGGCGCACCCCGTTTTTAGAGGAGGAAACAAGGGGAAAAAATATTTTTCTGGTTTTCCTCCTCTAAAAGCCCTGGGGTGTTTTGGGGTTTTTTTTTGAGGATCAGCTAAAAGTTTTGCAGCTTTTTTTGCAAAGGGGGAAAAGCAAAGAGGAAAAGCCCCGTTTTTTATGGGGTTCAACTCACATTTCTGCAGCTTCTAAAGGAAAGGGAGCCTTTTCTACAGTTTCCAGACAGATAATCTAATCAGCCAGTCACACTCCCTCCCTCCTGCAGCCAATCGGAAGCCGTGGAAGCCCCATTGGACGTTCGGCTTCCAAAAATAGTTCCCAAACCGGAGCAGTCACTTCTGGGTTTGCGGCGTTCGGGAGCCAAAACGTTCGAGAACTAAGCTGTTCGAAAACCAAGGTACGACTGTATATAAAAACATAACAAAACATGAAACGTTTTAAAACTTCCCCTATACAGGGGTGCCGGAACACTCTAGCTATCCCTATGCGAAGGGTATTCCATTAAAGGACTCCAGGGACTCAATGGTTTGGTCAACCCTGAGAGGGGGACATCTGGGTGGGGGACTAGCCTGACCCCGGCTTTCCACTGTTCCAGGTGTCTTCCCTAGGCTGACCTATGCTGGTGCCCTGGGTCAGCGCTACCTGCAACGGTGCAGGGAGCTAGTCGAACCAGAGCCTATGCAGCCACTCACATGCTGTAATCAATAAAGTTGTGGCCTAAATTCTGCCAAAAACCAAACCAAAATTTGAGTCTTGTCTGAATTTATTTAAGGGGGAGGTTGAAGGTCTAAACACGCAAATAACACAGCTTATTTAAGAGCTGTTGGCCAGAAGATCAGGGTCTGTCTCATAAGCAATCTAAGGCTGCAAGTCTAAGCCCGTTTACCTGGGAGTAAGCCTCATGGAACTCGAAGGGCCTTACTTCTTATCTGAAGAAGTGGGCATGCACACGAAAGCTCATACCAAGAACAAACTTAGTTGGTCTCTAAGGTGCTACTGGAAGGAATTTTTTTATTTTTTATTTTGTTTTGGCCTTACTTCTGAGTAGGGACGAATCCCCCCCAAATTCAGTTTCTCATTTCCCCTCCCCCAGTCTTAAATTCACATTACATACACATATTTGCAAGCGGTCCCCCTGCATACAATGCATTTTTATATGGTTCTCTTCACTAATGTGTGCTTCTTCTTTTCTTTTTGCACACTTTCCCCTAATGTCGACATTTTATTTTTTTGGATGCATCATTTGTATTGAGAACTGCATTCCCAAACCCAGAGACGTTTGGATTCCGAGCGATGGCTGCGTTTTGGTTTGCGTATTTTGTGGGAAATGGGTAGACTTGCATTACAATCCGAACTGAGCCAAATTCCTCCTATTCCGTCCCTGCTCCTGAGTAGGCATGTTGAGAACTGCGCTGCGAGTGTCTGTGTGGCACAGTTCATCACACAGCATTTATAGCCTTACCTGGCTAGTTCTTGCATAGGAAGGGATTTAAGGTGAAAGGCCAGTTTGGCGGGGCAGAATAAAAAGGAAGGACTGGATTATTCTGGTCTAGTGAATCGAATTAAAGCGGGACTTCCACGGAGCATTCAGAGCTGGGAGCGAAGGAGGCCATAATTAAAACCACTGGCCCTCAGAGTAACCAGAGAAGCTATGTGGAAGGAAATTGTACCATGACCTTGCCGAAATAATGACCGGGAGAACTGAAGCACAGCGGACAGCGGCAGGAACCTTCTGACCAAGGGAAGATTGTCACAGAGGGACATGTCACCTTGGCTAATACAATGCCTTTCAGAGGGTCAAAGAAACCGCTTAGGATTTCCTAATGCGGGCCAAGGACTTGAGACAAAAGCTACTGGAAGATGGTTCCACACTAAAACATTATCCTCTCCCTCCACCCACCCACCCACCCCCGGTCTCCAGTACAGAGGGTTTTTCTTCATTCAGTTTCCATGGGGCCCCAGAGCTTTGGCACCCACATTTTGAAGTTGCCTTCCTTGCAAGATCATGCACAGCTCATAAAACGGAAAGGTAAAGGTAAAGGGGACTCCTGACCATTAGGTCCAGTCGCGGACGACTCTGGGGTTGTGGCGCTCGTCTCGCTTTACTGGCTGAGGGAGCTGGCGTACAGCTTCCGGGTCATGTGGCCAGCATGACTAAGCCGCTTCTGGAGAACCAGAGCAGCGCACGGAAATGCCGTTTACCTTCCCACTGGAGTGGTACCTATTTATCTACTTGCACTTTTGACGTGCTTTCGAACTGCTAGGTGGGCAGGAGCTGGGACCGAGCAACGGGAGCTCACCCCATGGCAGGGATTTGAACTGCCGACCTTCTGATCGACAAGCCCTAGGCTCTGTGGTTTAACCCACAGCGCCACCCGCGTTGTGGCAGGGTGAGAACAGGCAGGAGAGAGAACCTTATCATCTTAGAGAACTTACTGAATGCGTTGACACTGAGTGCACATTGATTTAGCATAGGGACACATCTTCTGATACATTAAGGGTGTTTCAGTGGCAGTGGTGTTTCAGCTTAAAGTTCCGAGGGTTGCAGGACGGCAAAACGGTTTGCATTCAGGAAAACTGCTGCTGGACTGTTACAAGGCTAAAAACTACAAACAGTTTAGAGATTTCATTTCTGTTATGTACTGGCTCTTACAGTTTACACTAGCCTCACCTGACGTGGGGTGCATCTACCCACAGGGGGAGAAATGCTATAAATAAGTCAGAAATTAAATCGTTATAGCAAACGGGGGGGGGGGGGGACCCTATGTAAAATGGATATAGACAGGTTTTGTGCTCACTGGTGCCACCTGGTGTTGCATGTTTATAACTATTCAAATATCTGGTTGTTGTTGTTTTTACTACTGTAGCTGAGTCCCTGGTTCCTGGTGGTTTGTTTGTTTGTTTGTTTGTTTGTTTGTTTGTTTGTTTGTTTGTTTGTTTTACTAAGGTAAGATCACATTCAAGGGATGCGGGTGGCGCTGTGGTCTAAACCACTGAGCCTACGGCTTGCCGATCAGAAGGTCGGGGGTTCGAATCCCCACAACAGGGTGAGCTCCCGTTGCTCGGTCCCTGCTCCTGCCAACCTAGCAGTTCGAAAGCACAAAGAGCAAGTAGATAAATAGGTTCCGATCCAGCGGGAAGGTGAACAGCATTTCCGTGTGCTGCTCTGGTTCGCCAGAAGCAGCTTAGTCATGCTGGCCACATGACCCGGAAGCTGTACGCCGGCTCCCTCGGCCAGTAAAGCGAGATGAGCGCTGCAACCCCAGAGTCATCCGCAACTGGACCTAATGGTCAGGGGTCCCTTTACCTTAACCGTCCAGGGGTCCTTTACCTTTTACCTAAAGCGTGCCGTTACATTTCCCCCTCACTTTGCAAAGCTCACCATTCTGCAGTGCAGCGCTGCACCTTATCCACCTCCCGAAACTGACCCCATTACAATTTTATGTTCTCTGTAATGGGGGTTAAACCTAGACAGCATCTTAAAAAGCAAAGACATCACCCTGCCGACAAAGGTCCATATAGTTAAAGCTATGGTTTTCCCAGGAGTAATGTACGGAAGTGAGAGCTGGACCATAAAGAAGGCTGATCGCCGAAGAATTGATGCTTTTGAATTATGGTGCTGGAGGAGACTCTTGAGAGTCCCATGGACTGCAAGAAGATCAAACCTATCCATTCTTAAAGAAATCAGCCCTGAGTGCTCACTGAAAGGACAGATCCTGAAGTTGAGGCTCCAGTACTTTGGCCACCTCATGAGAAGAGAAGACTCCCCAGAAAAGACCCTGATGTTGGGAAAGATGGAGGGCACAAGGAGAAGGGGGCGACAGAGGATGAGATGGTTGGACAGTGTTCTTGAAGCGACTGGCATGAGTTTGGCCAAACTGCGGGAGGCAGTGGAGGATAGGGGTGCCTGGCGTGCTCTGGTCCATGGGGTCACGAAGAGTCGGACATGACTAGACGACTAAACAACAACAACAACAACTGTACACAAAGTAGCAGCCATATTTGGAGAGTACGGTGCTCTTTTAGGGCAAATAAATGGAGGCAATCTTCTTACATTTAATAAGCCAGCTATTTAAGTTTGTCTTCTAAGCCAACAGAACAAGGAGATCGCATCCTGTGTATGGAGCCCACAGGGTAGGCAGTTCAAGGTAAAAGTATTGAGACAAGTGGGTACTAAGCAAAAGGAAATAAGTTCCGAGAAATTCTTAGTTAGTGGTTTACACGGGGAAGATGTTACAGTGAGTCAACGGTGGAGTGATCCAATACAGTTAGAATGCACTTTGCTAAATCAAGTACAAAAGATTACTTAGTTGACTTTAAAAAATAATTATTCATCCCAAATTGGGAGGGGGAGGGAGAATAAATCAAATGGCCAGGCTTTGTTCTTGCAATTTGCTGCAAGGCATTCCTAAACGTGTTAATGAGAATGAAGCACCTTGCTGTTGTCTTTTAAATGGAGCTCTTTCAGGCTGTAATTAAATACAGACACTGAGCCCTACCTGTCTGAGGAAGGCAGTAGCAGGTAGGCTTTGGAGCGATTTTACAAAGTGTTGGGTGGGGGACGACACCCCACCACACAAAGGGCGCATGTACATAAAGAGAAGTCGTAAGGCTAACCCCCTGAGGAACAATCCAGACCATCTGCCTTGCAGGACATCTTTGGGAAAAGAAAAGGCTAACTCTACACAAATCTGGAGTGGCGTCCTGTACGCCTCCTTCCGGCAACTCCTGCAGCCAAGCTAGTGTCGAACGTCTTGCTGTGCTTTCCTTTGGACCGCATTAGTGAGGATGAGAGGGAGGAAGGGGGGGACCATCAGTCCTCACAACTGCTTCAGGGGCGCAAGACCCCCTCGAAAGACTTGCTGAGACCACTAGGCCAGAGCTGTGCTTTATTTCCTTGAAGAGTTAACTTCACTGGTTTCGGGTGGTGTAGAGCAGGCATCCCCAAACTCGGCCCTCCAGATGTTTTGGGACTACAACTCCCATCATCCCTAGCTAACAGGAGCAGTGGTCAGGGATGATGGGAATTGTAGTCCCAAAACATCTGGAGGGCTGAGTTTGGGGGGGTGTGCCTGGTGTAGAGTTTTATTGCTATGCTATGGGGACGCGGGTGGCGCTGTGGTCTAAACCACAGAGCCTAGGGCTTGCCGATCAGAAGGTCGGCGGTTTGAATCCCCGCGACGGGGTGAGCTCCTGTTGTTCGGTCCCAGCTCCTGCCAACCTGGCAGTTTGAAAGCACGTCAAAGTGCAAGTAGATAAATAGGTACCACTCTGGCGGGAAGGTAAACGGTGTTTCTATGCGCTGCTCTGGTTCGCCAGAAGCGGCTTAGTCATGCTGGCCACTTGACCCGGAAGCTGTACACCGGCTCCCTCAGCCAGTAACACAATATGAGCGCCACAACCTCAGAGTCAGACATGACTGGACCTGATGGTCAGGGGTCTCTTTACCTATATGCCTGAATCCAACCCCAACAGATGGAGGGCCAAGCAGGGACCAAACCCCACTGCAAAAATAACTGCCAGGGCTGCCGGCCGACTGAGGAGGGGTCTCCATACGACTCCTCCCACAATTTTTGTGCTCCACTCCCCTTGACTGTGCCATTGGCAGGTGCCAACCTGGCCAACCCCTAGGTACACCCCTATTATGGAACAACTCTCATAGTCCCTGACCATTAGTCATGCTGGCTGGGAGTCATGATGGAAGTTGTAGTCCAACACAGCTAGAGGGCACCATGTTAGCTACCCCTGGCACGGAGCATGGAAAATCTTAATAAGCAACTGGTTACTTTACTTCATTTTTTTGAAGGAAAAAAAAGAGAGAATTGTTTGTTGTTCATTTGAGGAAAAGCCCGGGAAACACAGCAAGGATTAAGTAGCACAAGGGAAGCAGATGGTGGCAACCAAACGGTTGAAGCGTTTGGATCTGTTTCAAGAGAGGTGCCTTACCACATTCCTCAGGATCAGGGCCTTCCAAAATAGGGAGGAAGAGGGGAATTCCTGTCCTCTGCCCCACCTACCAGAGGAACTGTGAAAAAAGGCCACAGAGCACATACAAGAAAAGGGGGCTTCAGCCCAAACGAGCCCCTTTATTCTTCCCTATCCTATAAAATCCCAAGTTATTCACTTCATAGCACTTGCTTCTAACCTGCCGAATGCTACTAAGAGCCTACAATTAATCCTCTGACTACAGAATGCTTTTGATGTGAAAGGGGATTATAGATCTATATCTATATTTCTTACATTTCTGCATAAGCGTGCTTTTTCTACAGATCTATAACTCGCAGAGGCAGCGGGTATATTGACAATTTGTCTTAATATACAGTGGGATATAGGGAAGGATTACTAAAAGCTGGAAGTCCTCAGGCAGGGAAAATTCCCATTCTTTCTCTGGGAGTTTCCCTCCCAAGGGACTAATGCAGGATTCGATCCAAAGCTCTCGTTTTTTGGTCGCTTACCAGGGATTCAGGCCTGCCCACAGCGACAGAGCCCTGTCAACTGAGGAGACTCTGTTCGCGCAGGGCAGCAGTGAAGCCGAGCACAGCTGGCTAATGCGCCCCGTGAATTACGCATGTACCCTAAATGCTCCCCAGAAGGCTCCTGAAAGGGTTTTGTGGCCACAGATGCTCCCCTCAGTGGGCTTGCCAGCCTGGTACAACGTTTGTGGGCATGGCGCCAGAAATAGCTTGTGCACGTGCGCACAGGCCTCCGCAGACCCAAAAGTGTGCCGGAAATGACGCTTGCACATGTGCACAAGCTATTTCTGGCGCCGCGCCAACCCGGAGATGGGCAACCACTTCGCACCACGCCGGTAAGAGCGGGCGGCGGAGGTCGGCGGGGGCCGCACAATTGGCTCACGCGGGGCCGCATCCTGCCCGAGGGCCTTAGTTTGGACGTGTCTGCTTTAGATGATAAGGTGTACGTAGTTCAAAATGTTGCAAGCCATTTCGGAGCCTTTCTCCTCTCTTTGCTGAATGGGTTCCTTGGGTTCCGAGGCCGTTGTTGATGGCATCCATCTGCCTCGAGAGACAATAGAGAGTGCCTCCGGCGTGAAGTCAAACCACTGCGTTTGCAGCACCAAAATGACCTTGTGCCTGGGCGGTGTGTCTGGAGGTCCTGGGCTGCCCAGACAACAAGACCCCTCTCTCAGCCTCACTGACGTGGTCCAAAGGAAAGCAGAGCAAGATGTTTGGCACTAGCTTGGCTGCAGCAGTTGCCAGAAGGCTCCATCCAACCATTTTCAGGACTCCACTCCGGATTTGTGTGGGGTTTACTTCTTAGCCTTTTCTTCCAAAGATACCCTGCAAGGCAGCACAGGTTTTGGATCAGAGTTTTCCTTCTCCTAGAGCAGCCATAGGCAAACTCGGCCTTCCAGATGTTTTGGGACTACAACTCCCACCATCCCTGGCTAACAGGACCAGTGGTCAGGGATGATGGGAGTTGTAGTCCCCAAACATCTGGAGGGCCGAGTTTGCCTATGCCTGTCTTAGAGGGGATACCTTCCCAGGTGGGTGAGCCCCATCTGCCTCCCTTTCCCCTCTACTTCATGTGCAGAAACTGTCTTCTTGACGGTTGGATCCGAAAGCAAAGCGGTAGGACTGGGGTGCATTACCTCGAAAGAAAAGCTCAAGAGTTCTGGGCTTTCCACTTCAGAGGGGGAAATGTGACAAAGCAGGTATGATTGTTGTTGTTGTTCAGTCGTTCAGTCGTGTCCGACTCTTCGTGACCCCATGGACCAGAGCACGCCAGGCACACCTATCCTTCACTGCCTCTCGCACTCATCTTCCAGCGTCATATCTTTTATATGCCTGTTGTCTTTGTCCATGGAGTTTTCTTGGCAGGGATACTGGAGTGGCTTGAGGATTTGTAAAATCATGCCTGATGAAGAGAATGTGGATTCAGAGAAGTTTTCATAATATTCTCTTCGTAATACTAGTACTCTGGCTATAGATTTTTGGACAGCCTTGGGGGAGAGAGAGAGAGAGAGAGAGAGAGAGAGAGAGAGAGAGAGAGAGAGAGAGAGAGAATATACTTCCTCATGGACAATCCCTTCTTCCAGTAAACAAATAAAGAATACAGTGGTACCTCGGGTTAAGAACTTAATTCGTTCCGGAGGTCCGTTCTTAACCTGAAACTGTTCTTAACCTTAGCTAATGGGGACTCCCATTGCCGCCGTGCCACCACCACACGATTTCTGTTCTCACCCTGAGGTAATAATAATAATAAAACTTTATTACGGTCATAGACCAGCAAAAGAGAAAATAAAATGATAGTTCATCCTGAGGTAAAATTCTTAACCCGAGGTACTATTTCCGGGTTAGCGGAGTCTGTAACCTGAAGCGCCTGTAACCCGAGGTACCACTGTACAAGAAATAAACATTGGCTGGGAATAATTGGAAAGGTGACAAAGTTCCCCCTGCCATTCTCTGCACCTCTTTCAAAAGTTCGCCTTTGTCCTTTGTGACAGTTCACACTTCCTCTTTTCTTTTCTCCCCAAATAAGATTCAAAGAAGGGTAAAATAAACATTAAACATCAACCAAAATTCAAAAGCAAAGCCAACTCCAATTCAACTGTTGAGTCAGTGCCTTGGACAAAATCAGATGGAAAGCCATGAATGGGACTCATCACACTTAGAGAACCTTAGGGACAGCTGTCATCGAAAAACACAAATGTAATAGCTCAGTTCAAACACACTTGCCGGTCACTTGATGAGTGTATCAGGAAGTCTTGGCCTGAAATGTTGAAGGAGCCATCATTGATCAATCACTACAGGACTTTTCTATCATCTCAAGCTCTAGGGGAGTGAGATAGATGGGCCTGCAAGATCTCTGCTCTGCTGAAAGACCAGCAACATTTTGACTTCTCCTCTCCTTGAAATCTTCCCACCTGGCCATTAGAAGAGTTCCATAACCAAGAAATAGCGACCCGGAAACTGCAATTAATCCAGAATGTGGCAGCTAGACTGGTGACTGGGAGTGACCACTCAGGACCACCGGGTCCTGGGAGATCTACATTGGATCCCAGTACGTTTCCGAGCACAATTCAAAGTGTTGGTGCTGACCTTTAAATGGCCCTAAATGGCCTCGGTCCTGTATACCTGAAGGAGCGTCTCCACCCCATCGTTCAGCCCGGACACTGAGATCCAGCACCGAGGGCCTTCTGGCAGTTCCTTCATTGCGAGAAGTGAGGTTACAGGGAACCAGACAGCTATCCTATTTTTAAAAGACACCTGAAGGCAGCCCTGTTTAGGGAAGTTTTTAATATTTAATGCTGTATTGTTTTTAGCACTCGATTGGGAGCCGCCCAGAGTGGCTGGGGAAGCTCAGCCAGATGGGCGGGGTACAAATAAATTATTATTATTATTATTATTATTATTATTATTATTATTATTATTAGCTTGCATTTTTTCCTCCTCCCTCGCAATCCCTCTTCCCTTCGTGTCGGGTCTTTGAGATGGTAAACTGGAGGGCAGGAACTGACTTCTTATCGACACCTGCAAGCTGCTCTGGGAGCTTCCATTTAAGGCATTTATATATTTATTCATTTAAATTGTTAAATAAACAACAATCTGACTTTTAGAAGACATTGTTGGAAGTCACCCAGAGTGGCTGGGGTAATCCAGTCAGATGGGCAGCATATATAATAGCAGCAGCAGCAGCAGCAGCAATAATGTCAGTTCACCACATTTCAGCATCCATTTGTGATTACTGTATTATATTTTTACGCCCTTGTGAAACTTGGCAGCATCCAATGTGCATTTCTCTTGATAGACACGTTTTTGTATGCAATTTTGCTAATATAGATATTTCTCAAGCAATTTTCACCAACCCGGTGCATTATTATTATTATTATTATTATTATTATTATTATTATTATACATTGTTTTCTCTAATATGTGTATTTTCATGCACCCTTCCATCCGATACATTCATTTTTGTATTTTGTTTTACTGGAACTGTGCCACAAAATCTGAAGAAGCGCAGTTGTCAAAGGAGGGCAGCATTTCAATCCATATATTGTTTTGCAAACTGCATATTAGGTTGGCTGGTATTAAAATGTGAACAGAACCAAATTCCTTGCTGACCATGCAAGAAGCAGAATGTATTGCAGAGACTTGGCTCGGTATTTTTACTTGCTTATACAGATAATTCATTCCGACCCAAGGAAGTGAGTGTTCTTGAATCATTTCAATTAGGATCAGAAGAGCTTTTAAACATAATCAAAGCTGAGGTTCCTCTGCCCCCTTGTGGCAGTATGCCACCCTAACATCTATGCTAAAAGGTAAAGGGACCCCTGACCATTAGGTCCAGTCGTGTCCGACTCTGGGTTTGCGGCACTCATCTCGCATTACTGGCCGAGGGAGCCGGCGTACAGCTTCCGGGTCATGTGGCCAGCATGACTAAGCCACTTCTGATGAACCAGAGCAGCGCACGGAAACACCGTTTACCTTCCCGCCGGAGCGGTACCTATTTATCTACTTGCACTTTGACGTGCTTTCAAACTGCTAGGTGGGCAGGAGCAGGGACCGAACAACGGGAGCTCACTCCGTCGCGGGTATTCGAACCGCCAACCTTGTGATCAGCAAGCCCTAGGCTCTGTGGTTTAACCCACAGCACCACCTGAGTCCCTACAACATCTATGCTACCCTTGCGCTCTTAAATGCACAAACATCTATCCTACCCTTGTGCTTTTAAGGTTTTGCTGCTGTTTCTGAAACTGTACCAGGCTGTGCAGAAGAGAAACCATCAGTTTATCCCAATGGCTGACACAAAGCTCGCTATGTGACCTTGGTCTCGTCGCACTCTCTTAGTCTAATCTACCTCAGGAGTGGAATCCTTAAGACGTTTGGATGGCGCCTTGTACACCTCCTTCCGTCAACTCCTGCAGCCAAACTGGTGCCAAACGTCTTGCTCTGCTTTACTTTGGACCCCATCAGCGAGGCCAAGAGAGGGGTCTTGTCATCTGGGCAGCCGAGGACCTCCAGACATGCTGCCCAGGTATGCGCCCTGGGGAGATCACTTCCGTGCTGCTAATGCAGCAGAAACAATACGGGACGCAATGGTTACAAGCTACCACAACCACAGCAGGCACTCTGATTCTCCAGCAGTTTGACCTCCCCCCCCACCCGAAGTGCACTCCATTGTCTCTCAAGTCAGACGGATGCCAACAATTGCTCATCACTTTTAGGAGGTGATAGGCCCAGTATACCCGCAGGAGCATCTCCACCCACATCGTTCAGCCCCCAGACCCTGAGGTCCAGCGCTGAGGGCCTTCTGGTTGTTCCCTCACTGTGAGAAGTGAGGTTACAGGGAACCAGGCGGAGGGCCTTCTCGGTGGTGGCGGCCGCCCTGTGGAATGACCTCTCATCAGATGTCAAAGAGAAAAACAACTATCTGACATTTAGAAGAAATCTGAAGGCAGCACTGTTAGGGAGGTTTGTAATGTTTGATGTTTTATTCTGTTTTTAATCTGTTGGGAGCTGCCCAGAGTGGTTAGGGAAACCCAGCCAGATGGGCAGGGTATAAATAAATTATTATTATTATTAGTAGTAGTAGTAGTAGTAGTAGTAAAATGATGGTAGAGGCGTCCACCCTGTAGAACGCCCTCCTGTCAGATGTCAAGGAAATAAACTATCTGACTTTTAGAAGACATCTGAAGGCAGCCCTGTTTAGAGAAGTTTTTTAATGTTTGGTGTTTTTAATATTCTGTTGGGAGCCGCCCATAGTGGCCGAGGAAACCCAGCCAGATGGGCAGGGTATATATTTATTATTCCTGTTGTTGTTGTTGACGACAATGATGATTCTGCATGAACTGTGAAACAACTATGCTTTATTCATTAGGAATAGGAATAGGAATAATTTATTATTGGCCAAGTACATTTTCCGACATACTTGGAATTTGTTTCGGCTACATTGCAATGTAAACATACAGACACTGTTCCTCTCACAATACAAAGAAGCAAAGAAACCCCACCCATAATTTACCTCCCCTTCAGCTATACAACTACGGATTTAACAATTTGATGGCACAAAGGAAAAAACTATTCTTGTGCCTTGGCCGATTTTGTATATGAAGTCCTATAGCGACGTCCAGATGGAAGTAAATCAAGCAGATGATGACCGGGATGTAAAGGATCTGCTACAATTCTCTCTGCTCTCTTCCTAACTCGGGTAGCATAAATTGTCTCTATTGAAGGCAAGCTAACACCAATTACCCTTTCTGCAATTCTTACAGCTCGTTGGAGCCTTTTCTTGTCTCTCTTGGAGGCTGTACCGTACCAAGCTGTTATAGAATTACAGAGAACAGTTTCAATGATGCCTCTGTAGAATTGGATCAACACTTCCTGGGGCAATTTAAATTTCCTTAGTTGAAGCAGGAAATACAACCTCTGGTGGACCTTTTTAATAATACTATTGATGTTGTTTGACCAATTTAAGTTATAAGAAATTATAGATTTAGCAAAATTAGCAAAAGCAGCACCAACTCTCTTATCACATGCCTTGCATAGCAGTAGGAGGTTTGATGGCGCAAGCAACTAGGGGACTCATTGCAAACGTTCAGCTTGGCGTAGGATTTCTTTGTTTCGCAACTGCTTCTATTTGCTGCCGCAGTAGCTTTGCCCAGTCATCGCCTCTCTTCAGGGCGCAGGATCTGGTCTCCATGTCTTTCAGCTTCTTTATCTCAGGTGAGACGTCGAGGGTGAGGTCGGCTTTAAGAACGGCATTTTCAAACTTCACAGGGGAAGCAGGAGCCAAGCAGCATCTGGGACTGGAGTGGAAGAAAAGAGGAAATGAGCACATCCGTGCAACAAACCTCTAAACGTCTCTGAAATCTGGACAGGACTGAATGGGTTCCGTCTCAAAGAATGCTCTTGCCACAGCAAATTTGTTGATCTTCAAATCCTTGTGCGTCTCTTCACATATTGTGCCCTAAACAGCTTTGGCCCTGTATACCTGAGGAGCGTCTCCATCCCCATCGTTCAGCCCGGACACTGAGATCCACCTCCAAGGGCCTTCTGGTGGTCCCCTCACTGTGAGATGTGAAGCTGCAGGGAACCAGGCAGAGGGCCTTCTCGGTAGTGGCGCCCGCCCTGTGGAACGCCCTCCCATCAGATGTCAAGGAAATGAATAACTACAAGGTAAATTTGAAGTATTATCTCCCAGGCTGCAGATGGCGGAGTGGAGTGGACAAAGGCTCAGAGAGAGTAGGCTGCCCGAGTTTGCGGCAAAGGCAAGATCTGAACTAGGGGCTTCCCAGTTCACAGCTCAGTGTCTTAGCGACTCTGCTACCCCAGCTCATGATGTGCGTGAGAGAGCGTGTATGGTCTCTGCCAACAGTTTTGTCCCCACTTGTTCACATTTTGCATTCTTCAGGTGTACTTCAAGATGGTGCTGAGATTGCTGCCTTGTCCCAGACAGCATATAGGTTGAACATCATTTTTATCAACATCATTTTATATTCCCAGGATGGCTATTACAGGTGAAACTCGAAAAATTAGAATATCGTGGAAAGGTTCACTTCTTTCAGTAATTCAACTTAAAAGGTGAATTAACAATTGCAACTTTGGGGTTTTCATCAGCTGTACTCCATAATCATCACAATTATAACAAGCAAAGGCTTGACTTTTCTCGCTTTGCGTGTCATGAGTCTATCTCATATATTAAACTCCAGTAGCTAATGAAAACAATTGCTTACATAAATGGACTTTTCCACGATATTCTAATTTTTTGAGTTTCACCTGTATGTCTCTCAAGGGGTGGGAGTAGGATTAACCAGGCTTTTTGTTTTTTATTTTATTTTACAAGATTTATATACCATGTGATGGTAAGAAAACCTCTAAGCTGTTTACAGAAATATAAAATATTAAACATTAAAAATCTAAATTAAAAAGTTAAAGACAGATACTTAAAATCATTCAAAATCAACAGCTACAAAAAAGAAGAAGGGATAAAACACATGTAACTTCTGCATTTCACATGTACACTAGTAAGAAACAAAAAGCACAGGCTGTTGTTGTTAACACTATTATTTTATTAATCTTATTATAGCTGCAATATAATTTATTTATGCAATTAAAAAATAAGAAATATTTTTTTAAAAAAAAATTGCCATGTTCATTTGCATGCTTTAGTATATTATAATAGTACTAACAATATTCTATAATGTATATACAGTGGTACCTCGGGTTACAGACACTTCAGGTTACAGATTCCCCTAACCCAGAAATCGTACCTCAGGTTAAGAACTTTACCTCAGGGTGAGAACAGAAATTGCGCCATGGCGGCAGCGGGAGGCCCCATTAGCTAAAGTGGTACCTCAGGTTAAGAACAGTCTCAGGTTAAGAACGGACCTCCGGAATGAATTAAGTACGTAACCAGAGGTACCACTGTAATACTATAAAAAGAAAGCTAATAAAGCATGCAGAGAAATTCATGCTTACGTGCTTGGATGGCAACTGGAGTGCTTATAATGGTAGCAAACAGCAGTAGCTGAATGAGGACAGAGGAGATAGCGGTTGTCCTCCCAGCAGCGCCTCATGGTTTGGACAATTTCTTCATCAGAGACTGAGCAAGACTGCAGACCTTCGGAAAGCTGCAACCAGACAGAGGACTCAGAAAACTGCAACCAGACTCAGAGGATACAGCTGCAAATATAACGCTTTAAGCACGTTTTTCTCCACAGTGTTTTTTTTATATATGTGTAGATCCCACCAGAGAAACTGTAGACATCACCTGCCCTATGAACATCGCAACTGGTTGATCGGCACATTTGCATCCTGCCATCCCTAAACGGCCTTGGCCCAGTATACCTGAAGGAGCGTCTCCACCCCCATCATTCAGTCCGGACACTGAGGTCCAATGCCAAGGGCCTTCTGGCGGTTACCTCACTGCGAGAAGCAAAGCTACAAGGAACCAGGCAGAGGGCCTTCTCGGTAGTGGCGCCCGCCCTGTGGAACGCCCTCCCATCTCATGTCAAAGAGATAAACAACTACCTTACATTCAGAAGATATCTGAAGGCAGCCCTGTTCAGGGAAGTTTTTAATGTGTGATATTTTCATGTACAGTGGGACCTCGACTTATGACGTTAATGCATTCCGAAGGGGCCCTCGTAAGTCGAAATTTTCGTAACTCGAAGGGCGCTATCTCCGGACGGAAAAAAACTTTGTAAGTCGAGAAAACCGCATTAAAAACCTTGTAAGTCGAGGTATCGTGCCGCCGCTTTCCCTTCGTAGGTCGTAAAATTCGGAAGCGGCGGCCATTTTTTTCTTCCAGAAGTCATTCGGAAGTCGAAAACGACGTATGTCGAGGAGCTCGTAAGTCAAGGTGCACTTTTTTCCTCCTAAAAAGTAAATATCTGTGCGTCTTATGGAGCGAATGGTGGTCCCTGAAGCTGAATTGCCCAGGGGCCAAAAGAGGATCATGCTTTTTATTTTACAAAGAGAAAAGGGGGTGTTGAAAGGACCCCGCTCAGCAGCTGATCAGCAAGAGATCGGGAGAGAGATAAGAGTCCCGGCTCCCTTTCAGCCCCACCCTCTTGCCCAGGCCTCCTTTGTTGAATGTGCTGCAGAGGGAGGTTATTTGTTTCCCTAGCGACATGTGACTGGCTGATTAGATTATCTGTCTAGAAACTGTAGGAAAGGCTTCCTTTCCTTTAGAAGCTGCAGAAATGTGAGTTGAACCCCATAAAATGGGGGTTTTCCTCTTTGCTTTTCCCCCTTTGCAAAAAAAGCTGCAAAACTTTTAGCTGATCCTCAAAAAACAGGGCTTTTCCCTTTGCAAAAAAGCTGCAAATGTTTAGCTGATCCTCAAAAAACCAGGGCTTTTCCCTTTGCAAAAAATGCTGCAAAACCTTTAGCTGATCCTCAAAAAAAAACCAGGGCTTTTCCCTTTGCAAAAAAGCTGCAAAACCTTTAGCTGATCCTTAAAAAAACAGGGCTTTTAGAGGAGGAAAACCAGAAAAATATTTTTTTTCTTGTTTCCTCCTCTAAAAACGAGGTGCGCCCTATGGTCTGGTGTGCCCTATGGGGAGAAAAATAGGGGATATTATCCCTAAGCACCGCAATGATCTCCCCACCAATACCTCCCCTCTCCCTTCCAGGAAGCGATTCTTCTGACGTGAGGTCCGTTGCACACAGCAGCCGCAAACTAAAAGCAAGCGGAAGAATCACAGGCAAATCATAGCTAACCTTCTTTTGCAACTGGGACGGGAGCTGGACTTTTTTAGCGGAGTAAAATTCTTCCATCACACTTCGGACCAAGTTGCTGTCTGAGCCAGAGAACAGCCAAAAGATCCTCTCCATGTTGTAAGGCTCCTAGCAAAGGGAAAGATGGCACAAGCCATTTTTCTAGAGGGAGGCTTATGTTCAGAAGCAAGCAAGGATTTAGATACGGGGAAAGATAGGCAGGAGCCAAAGGAAATGGATTGCAGGGGAAAATGCACCCACCAACAAATCTCATTACACAGTCACATTCCAGAAAGTCCATAGGGTTATGGCTCTAAATCAGGGAGAGAGATCAGATTTTTCAGGACTACAGTTCCCATAATCCCTGACCACTGGATATGGCTGGGGGGAGTTGGAGTCCAACAACACCTGGAGACATAGCTGTCGACTTTTCCCTTTTTTAAAGGGAAATTCCCGTATTCCGAATAGGATTCCTCGCAAGGGAAAAGTTGACAGCTATGCCCGGAGAGCCACGGCTTCTCCATCCCTTCTTTAAATAGTTCAAGGGAACGGTCTTAGGTTCTTTAGGCAGCTGAGTCACTCTGCAAGGAGTTCCAGTGTGGTGTAGTGGTTAAGAGCGGTAGACTCGTAATCTGGTGAACCGGGTTCGCGTCCCCTCTCCTCCACATGCAGCTGCTGGGTGACCTTGGGCTAGTCACACTTCTCAGAAGTCTCTCAGCCCCACTCACTTCACAGAGTGTTTGTTGTGGGGGAGGAAGGGAAAAGGAGAATGTTAGCCGCTTTGAGACTCCTTCGGGTAGTGATAAAGCGGGATATCAAATCCAAACTCTTCTTCTTCCTTTACCAACCAGGCCTTCATCCAGGAAGAACATCCCAACAGACTTCCCCAAACTGACTCCCTGTGTTTCCCTCTCTACCTTTTCCATTGAGAAAGGGAGGAAATTGGCTGTCAAACTGGCAGGCAAACTCAGGCACCGGTTCTTGCCCAGTAGTTCCTGCAAAACGGCAGCTGGAATGGAAGCCATATGTAGCTGGTTCCTAAGCAGAGCCACAGCCCCATTTCTCCCTCTGCGTCAGCCTGATGGAATAGCTGATGATGACGGACAACTGAGGGAGAGAGGAGGCCGATGGAGCCGATCTCTCAGCAAGGCTGATGGAATGGTCCATCAATGGAGCGAGCATGACTGGGGGAGGCTCAGGGAGCTACGATGAGCTGGTCCTCACATTTCTACCATACTAAACAGCACGTTCGTCTCCAGGTGAATTACCTGAATATCCATTGCTGAAGCCAGTGTTGACTTCACAGACTTGGACAGTGAGAGATCGCCCTGTTGGATAGCTCTGTGTACCACATCGTTGTCATTTACCACTGCCACGAGATCAATGGGGAGACCCATCTTCTGTGCAAGACACCCAGCTGGACCAAAGAAAGAAACCATCAGTAATTTGTACCACAGATCTCCTTACGTAAACCAGATGCACGATATGGTACCGAAATCATTTCAACTATTCTATTTGATCTTATTGTCAAAATAGGAATGAATACAGTTGTGATTGGTGATACAGCGGTATCTTGGTTCCAAAACGCCAAAAACCCAGAAGTGTTCCGGTTTTCAAACATTTTTTGGAAGCCGAACGTCCGGTGAGTCTGTTGGCTATTGTTTCTGGGGCACCTGCACCAATCAGAAGCTGCGCCTTGGTTTTCGAACATTTCGGAAGTCCAACAGATTTCCGGAACAGATTAAGTTTGGCGCTTTTGTTTTTGCTATTTATTTGGCGTTTCTGTTTCTGAGGCTTTTTCGGTTAATTTTTTGTGACTGCGTGGAACCCAGTTCAGCTACTGATTGGTTGGTTGTGTGACTGCAGAAATGTATAAAAGCCCCACATCCAAACAATGACTATTATCAGTGCAGGCAAGGAAAAAAATAAGTTTTATTTTTATAATCTACAATATTGTCTTATTTATTTTATAGTACAGTACATTGATTATTGCTTTCATTTTATGGATCAATGGCCTTGTTAGATAATAAAATTCATGTTGAACTGCTGTTTTAGGCGCTGTTTTTAAAAGTCTGGAACGGATTAATCCGTTTTGCATTACTTTCTATGGGAAAGCAAGCCTTGGTTTTGGAACGCTTTGGTTTTGGAACGGACTTCCGGAACGGATTAAGTTTGAGAACCAAGGTACCACTTCTTTGCATTCCAGCAGGCAGAACTGTGGCTGGTAGAGACCAGTGTGAGGGAAAGAACCCAGAACGGATTAAGTTTGAGCACCAAGGTGCCACTATAGAACTGCAGAAATATGTAAAGCACGCACTCTGCTCTGCTTATGTAATTTATGCAAGTCCCATAATTTAGTTATTCTGGTTGCATAAACTGGCTGTATTCCAGGTGCCCAATCCCAGGTCTATGACAATTCACATAGGGGCTCAGTCAATGCCTGCGGCTCAGCGAGCCACGATGAACTAGGAGAAATATTCAGCAAACCTCAGAAATTTGGCCAGATTGTTTAGGAGGAGGAGGAGAAGGAGTTTGGATTTGATATCCCGCTTTATCACTACCCGAAGGAGTCTCAAAGCGGCTAACATTCTCCTTTCCCTTCCTCCCCCACAACAAACACTCTGTGAGGTGAGTGGGCCTGGGAGACTTCAGAGAAGTGTGACTAGCCCAAGGTCACCCAGCAGCTGCATGTGGAGGAGCGGAGACACAAACCCAGTTCACCACATTACAAGTCCACCGCTCTTAACCACTACACCACACTGTGTAGTGGTTAAGAGGTACAGTGGTACCTCTGGTTGTGAATGGGATCCGTTCCGGAGCCTCGTTCGCAACATGTGCAGAAAAACATCAAGCGCCGCATCTGCGCGGCGCGATTCAGCGCTCCTGCACATGCACAAAGTGCTGAACCCAGAACTAACCCGTTCCGGTACTTCCTGGTCCAGCGCATTCATATCCCGTGACGAACGCAACCCGCAGCTAACAAATCCAGAGGTATGACTGTACTAGGTTTGCACTAAAGCAGCAAAATAAATAGTTGTCTTTGACGTGCTGCTCGTTTTACAGCTCCTACCATCTCCAATGATGCAACTTTCAGACAGGTCCAGCCCAATTCACCATAACTCAAAGAAGCATTTTGGGGTTGTTGTTGTTGTTGTTGTTTTTGCTAACCTGTGAGATTTCCTCCTCCCCCAGTTGGAACAACCACTTCCACAACTGGCAGCGGAGTGGAATCCATCGATGGAGCACACCGGAAGTAGGCGTAGAAAAAATGAGCAATCTGCACCAGAATTCTGGACCAGTTGATCGAATTCAGACTCATCAGGTTGTGTCTTCTTGAAAAATCCTCGTCCGCAAACAGTTCTTTGATGGGCTCATCAATTTCATCACTGTTGCCTTCAGCTGGAGGGAGAAGCAGGGAATGAAGAGGAAGGCATGAAGAGTGCTACATCAGTCCTGTCGCAGAATGTGCCTTGTCGGAACACGCCTGGTGTCCCTGGAGCCGAATTCCCAGGGGCCAAAAGAGGATCGTGCTTTTTATTTTACAAAGAGAAAAGGGGGTGTTGAAAGGACCCCGCTCAGCAGCTGATCAGCAAGAGATCGGGAGAAAGATAAGAGTCCCCGGCTCCCTTTTAGCCTCGCCCCCTTGCCCAGGCCTCCATTGTTGAATGTGCTGCAGAGTGAGGTTGTTTGTTTCCCCAGCTACATGTGAATGGCTGATTAGATTATCTGTCTGGAAACTGTAGAAAAGATTCCCTTTCCTTAAGAAGCTGCAGAAAAGTGAGTTGAACCCCATAAAAACGGGGCTTTTCCTCTTTGCTTTTCCCCCTTTGCAAAAGAAGCTTTGCTTTTCCCCCTTTGCAAAAAAGCTGCACAAATCTGAGCTGATCCTAAAAAAAAACAGGACTTTTCCTTTTGCAAAAAAGCTGCAAAACTTTGAGCTGATCCTCAAAAGAAACCAGGGCTTTTCCCTTTACAAAAAGCTGCAAAACGTTTAGCTGATCTGATCCTCAAAAA
The DNA here is from genome assembly GCF_009819535.1 of Lacerta agilis. Taxonomy (NCBI): domain Eukaryota; kingdom Metazoa; phylum Chordata; class Lepidosauria; order Squamata; family Lacertidae; genus Lacerta; species Lacerta agilis. The sequence continues at coordinate 42,510,640 of NC_046325.1, forward strand.
ATAGGGCTTTTCCCTTTGCAAAAAAAGCTGCAAAACTTTTAGCTGATCCTCAAAAAAACAGGGCTTTTAGAGGAGGAAAACCAGAAAAAATATTTTTTATCTTGTTTCCTCCTCTAAAAATGAGGTGCGCCCTATGGAGCGAAAAATACAGTAATTATCCTTCCTCTTTCCACTTGTATGAGAATGCAAATACCTGTTTCAGCAGAGAGAGGAATCACTATCCATGTGCAGTTTATCTCTAGAAGCTATTTGGCACAAGGCTGCATAACCAATGCAATTTTTCTAGAGAAAGGGGTGCCAAAACTCACCGTGAATGCCTCCCTTGTTCTCTTAGAATGGCAATGGCGCCCACCTGAGAGGGGCTGGAACTGAGCTCTGGTGAGTTCCGGCTGAAAAGAAATCTCTGTGCATAGCCTTCTAGAATAATTATGATATCCCAGGATGCTTAGAGTCGACAGAGTGACAAAGTTACAAAAGTCCATAGTCCAAAATAGAGTGAGCTCCCTGTTTGGAGAGCTCTCAGACATCCTACCCTATTGCAGGTAAGAAGATTGTGAATAATACCGTATTTTCTGGCGTATAAGATGACTGGGCATATAAGACGACCCCCAACTTTTCCAGATAAAATATAGAGTTTGAGATATACCTGCCCACAGATTCTCCACCCGGCGTGTAAGACGACCCCCGACTTCTGAGAAGATTTTCCTGGATTAAAAAGTAGTCTTATACGCCAGAATATACAGTAGTAGTAATAATACTAATACTAATGATAATAATAATAATTCATTTATACCCCGCCCATCTGGCTGGGTTTCCCCAGCCACTCTGGGCAGCTTTTTTCCCCCTAAAAAAAAATGTTTGAGGGTACTCTCAATTTTCCTACTCATATTGAAATACTGCCCCTCAATGAGGCCGAACTTAGATTCACAAAATGTTTAGGGGTATGCGTACCCCTGCGTGACCCCCTCCCCCCCCCACACACAAAAAGCACTGCTCACCACTCCTGACCACTAGGCAACGAATCCACAATGACCGAACCCAGAAGCATTCTGAAGTTGAAAATGAAGTTGCTCACTGATAAACACGTGGACGTTGTCTTCAATCACTGTTGTCATCTGCCTCTCTTGAACCTGACTGCAGAGGCCGCGTGGCAACAGAACAAATATGTCCACGTTCTTTTCGCCCCGGACGCTTTCGATGGCTGAACTCCCAGTATCCCCTGAAGTCCCTGTTTTAAAAAAAATAACCAAGGCTCTTAAAGACTTGCTGGGAGTCGCCCTCTAGGCCAGTGGCCTTCGAGCTTTTTACTCCCAGGAAACCCCATCAATAACGCTGGATCCACTTTTAGGTTCCCACTCCCATGGTATGACTATTTTCCATCTTTCATTTCGACTCTCTGGAACCCTATCTGCATAACCTAGCAATTCTAAAATATAGGCGCGCTTTTACTCTCGCGGGATTGAATGTATTGCCCTCAGCTGTACTTGAGGGATGATTCCTGTCAGGAAACCCCCCCTCCCCACGGCAGGTAGCACCCCGGGATTGTTTGCAGTACAGGGAACCACCCCTTTTGTACAGCAGTTCGTCATCCCCCTCCTCAGGAGGAAGCGACCATTCCTCCAGTGGGGAGGAGGAGTTGGAGGCAGGAAGTCGGTGCAGGGGCTGTGAAGGGATTGCAGAGCCTGAGCACCAAGGGGGAAGCGGGGAACAGGGACAGTTTCCCGCGCCCCGAGTTCGCAGACAGGAAAGACGTGGAAGGGGGAGGCGGGGGTTTAGAATCCCGCGCCTCTTTTGCTGGACCAAGAACCGGAAGGGTTCATTCCCGGACTCTGCGGAGGGATGAGATGGACGTTTGAACTTTTGCTCCACTGTAAATATCTTCACAATAAAGAACTTAGTTCTTAGACGGTCTGCGTTCGGCTGATTACTCATGAGCAACCACTGAACGTCCTGACAATTCCAATAGATTCCACACGAAAAATGCTTATGTCCCTGTGGAGATGGCAGTACCGAATCGGTGGCGCACGTCCTTCTGGCTTGCACTCTTTACAAAGACTTGAGGGATGAGATTATCACCCCTCTTTAACTGTCCTTTCCACGTCACCCAGCCACTGCCACAGTGTCCTTTCTCTTGGCAGATCAAGATGAGCAGGTGACAGCAAAGGTTGCAAGGTTTTTAGCTGGGGCAATCGGAATAAGATCCACTATTTGACTATTGATTCAAAACCCTAAAATGTATGTTATATAATTGACTTTTTTATTCCTACTCTTTGTATATTGTATTGTTGTTTTATTGCTATGGCCGGCGGCTGATGCAAATTCATTCATTCATTCATTCATTCATTCATTCATTCCCACTCCTCTGAGCATAAGAAGATTCTATCCAGTCCGGCATCCTGTTCTCACAATGGCCTATGGAAAGGCTGCAAGCAGGACCTGAGAGCAACAGCAATCTCTCCACTTGTGATTCCAACCATTGTTGTTGTTCAGTCATTCAGTCGTGTCCGACTCTTCGTGACCCCATGGACCAGAGCACGCCAGGCACGCCTATCCTTCACTGCCTCTCGCAGTTTGGCCAAACTCATGTTAGTAGCTTCGAGAACGCTGTCCAACCATCTCATCCTCTGTCGTCCCCTTCTCCTTGTGCCCTCCATCTTTCCCAACATCAGGGTCTTTTCTAGGGAGTCTTCTCTTCTCATGAGGTGGCCAAAGTACTGGAGCCTCAACTTCAGCATCTGTCCTTCTAGTGAGCACTCAGGGCTGATATCTTTGAGAATGGATAGGTTTGATCTTCTTGCAGTCCATGGGACTCGGGATCCAAAATACATATTGCTTCGGACAGTGGAGCTTTGTGGCAAGGATCGCCTTATCCTCCATGAACTTGTCTAATCCTCTTTAAAGGTAAAGGTAAAGGGACCCCTGACCATTAGGTCCAGACGCGAACAACTCTGGGGTTGCAGCGCTCATCTCGCTTCACTGGCCGAGGGAGCCGACATTTGTCTGCAGACAGTTTTCCGGGTCATGTGGCCAGCATGACTAAGCCGCTTCTGGCGGACAAACGCCGGCTCCCTCGGCCTATAGAGCGAGATGAGAGCCGCAACCCCAGAGTCGTCCGCGACTGGACCTAACGGTCAGGGGTCTCTTTACCTTTACCTTCTTACCAGGGTGGATTTGATTTAAATCATGATTTAAATCACTAGTCAGTAAGACTTGATTTAAATCATTTTTTTACAGAAAGACTCATCCTTGCTGTTATAATCTTAATATGTACAACCAGATGAAGGTTTCATTTTTGGAACAATAAATTTTCAAAGTAGTTTTCACAGTTATATCAAAAATTACTGATTTGGTTATACTATTAGAAATGCATAGACAGATAATTATGAAATTATTGTGAGGTTTAATAAGTTAACTGTTTATATTTGGACAACTTTTCTGCTGTGCTTTATTGGAAGGAGAAAAACAATCATTTCCTTAGTGACAATTTAAGCAATTTATGTAACTAAAACAGTAACATTATAGCATATGTATCCATGCTTGTTAACTGATGTGGTTAAATGGTTTAAAAAAACAAACAAACTTAAGACTGAAAAACTTAAAACATGAAAAACTTAAAACAAATCCTTATTTCCCGATGAATAGCCTTTGGACTATAAAGTAACTTAAATAGAAAACTATCTTTAGAAAGATTTTTCCTCCCAAAGCATTTTGTATTTTAAAAATCAAATTTAAATTTAAAAAATCTGATTTTTTTTTAAAAAAATTAAATCATTGATTTTTATCTGCCCTGTTTCTTACTCTCTACTCTGTCGAGGTGCCCAAAATATGCAGCCTGTGGCAGTGGGTTATAGAACACACGAGAATGGGCCTAAATGCAAATACATTCTGAATATGAATGTATGTATTCAGGAAAGAATAATTGAATATTTGAATATTTGTAATTTTGCTCGCAAGGATACAGGATAACATTATAAAGAACAACAATAGTAAGTATATAATTAGATAACACAACAGAAAAAGATAATATAAGTCATAATAAGATCGCACATGGGTGGGGGAGGGAGGGGGGACTGTTAATATGTAATATGTATGAAATATGTATGTATGTCATTTGCAGCATGTAACAGAGGTGGTGAATTTTATATCTGTTATATGCACATTAAAAATAAAATTAATAATAAAAAATATGCAAATACGAATACTTCCAGGCCAGGGAAAAAGACGTAACAAACGCATCTTGAGCAAAGGCAGCACATTATTATTAAAAAACGAGCAGAAATCCATTAGTCCTAGCTGCGAACATACCCACTAGAATTGTGACATGCTTCTTCCTCTTCTTCAGGAAGTATTGCAGGAACTGCCCTGTGCAGGACAAGGAGAGGTCTTTGAAAGCGTACGTTACGCCGTGCCACATCTCCAAAACGTTCAAGCCCTTCTCCAGTCTTGACAGGTGGACAATATCTTTGTGCCTGAATCTGCTGAATGCTCTGTCAATCAGGTCTGACGGAAGACGACAAGTCAAAAGACATCATTAGCTTGGAACCATTAAAAAAAATAGCACAGCAGTATATTGGCCCTTCAAACATATTAACATGGCGGTCAAGTCAAGTTTTACCTCAATAAGGCTGGACTCCAGAATAAGGGCAAGAATATTTGATTTAGGGGAAAATGCAAGGCCAGGGGTCCACAAATTTGGGCTAATCTTTGTGGTCAGACAAAAGAGGTGTAGTAATAATAATAATAATAATAATAATAATAATAATAATAATAATTTATTATTTATACCCCGTCTATCTGGCTGGGTTTCCCCAACCACTCTGGGCAGCTTCCAACAGAATATTAAAATGCAGTAGTCTATTAAACATTAAAAGCTTCCCTAAACAGGGCTGCCTTCAGATGTCTTCTAAAAGTCGGGTAGTTGTTTTTCTCTTTGGCATCTGGTGGGAGGGTGTTCCAGGGCGGGTGCCACTACCGAGAAGGCCCTCTGCCTGGTTCCCTGTGGCGAGCAGAACCCTGCTTCATCCCTAAGGGCTGGGGTCTTGAATCCCAATCCCCAATACTATTTGGCTTGTCAGAGATGTTCTTTCCTGCTGGTGCCAATAGAACAGGCACAGGCAAACTCGGCCCTCCCGATGTTTTGGGACTACAACTCCCATCATCCCTAGCTAACAAGGACCAGTGGTCAGGGATGATGGGAGCTGTAGTCCCAAAACATCTGGAGGGCCGAGTTTGCCTATGCCCGCAATAGAAGTTTTGTTGGGAACGCAGCACAGAAGGAAAGGGTTAACTCTGCCCCCTGGCTGCTGCTTGTTGCAGTCTTGATCTTGATTCCCACCATGACTGCTACAGTCAAACCTCAGATGTCCGTTCCGGAAGCCCGCCCAGCTTCCGAAATGTTCGACAACCGAGACGCGGCTTTCGATTGGCTGCAGGAGCCTCCTCCACTCAAGCGGAAGCCGCGTCAGACGGCTTCTGGAAAACATTCGAAAACTGGAACACTTACTTCCGGGGTTTCAGCGTTTGGGAGCCGAAACGTACGGTAATGGAGGCATTTGGGAGCTGAGGATTGACTATATTTCCAGTTTAAAAGACCAAGAACCCAAGTTTAGCACCCTGTGTGGTTCAGCCCCATCTGCTTCTCTGGGCCTTGTCTCCTCTCGCTGAAATTTCAAACTGCCCTGAATGTTAGGGACCAGGGATTTTGCTGCAGAATGGACACTGATAAAGTTGTATAAATCTCAGTAAGAATAATCAACACTATCAGCACATCTACCGCTGCTGTCGAGTCTCCCGAAATCAATTACATTATATGAAAGGGAGCAAATAACATTTCCCCCACGAAATAAATCTAACATAGTTTTTAAGGCTGTCAAATCTCGATAGCTGATCTGGATTCATTTACCATTTAGTTCCGCTTCCGGAATAAGTTCGGGCGAAATGAAGAGAGAGCACAACTGCTTCACCAGTTCTGGGTAAGAGAAGCTGCTCCATTTTTGAAGTGTGGCAGAGTCCAAGGCCGGGATTTTTTGAGGCATGAAAAGACCACCATCGCTTGCATAGCCCGATAAAAGAGCACCTTCGAAATCAACACTTCCAGCTCCTCCTCGGGTGCTGACATACCTCATCTTTCTGTTCCTGGTTCCTGAAACACACATAGCAATTACAGCAAATTATCTTCAGACCTGAGGATCTTCAGGCTATTGATACATCTCATAACTTTTGCCCTCCTGTGACCAGTATCTCTAGCAACCAGAAAGAAACCAGATTTGGCAATCCTGAACCAAAAACAACCAACCAACCAACCAATCAACCAATCAAATACCTTTATTGGCATCACAGTATAAAACATTTCAATTAACTGGAATAATTAAAAAGACAAGGGTGAAGCTATCAAGAGTTAGAAAGTCACACTATGGTTGTGTGCATTTCATAGAATCATAGAGTTGGAAGAGACCACAAGGGCCATCCAGTCCAACCCCCTGCCAAGCAGGAAACACCATCAAAGCATTCCTGACAGATGGCTGTCAAGCCTCCGCTTAAAGACCTCCAAAGAAGGAGACTCCACCACGCTCCTTGGTAGCAAATTCCACTGCCGAACAGCTCTCACTGTCAGGAAATTCTTCCTAATGTTTAGGTGGAATCTTCTTTCTTGTAGTTTGAATCCATTGCCCCGTGTCCGCTTCTCTGGACCAGCAAAAAACAACCTTTCACCCTCCTCTATATGACATCCTTTTATATATTTGAACATGGCTATCATATCACCCCTTAACCTTCTCTTCTCCAGGCTAAACATACCCAGCTCCCTAAGCCGTTCCTCATAAGGCATCGTTTCCAAGCCTTTGACCATTTTGGTTGCCCTCTTCTGGACACGTTCCAGCTTGTCAGTATCCTTCTTGAACTGTGGTGCCCAGAACTGGACACAGTATTCCAGGTGAGGTCTGACCAGAGCAGAATATAGTGGTACTATTACCCCCCTTGATCTAGATGTTATACTCCTATTGATGCAGCCCAGAATTGCATTTGCTTTTTTAGCTGCTGCATCACACTGTTGACTCATGTTTGTGGTCTACCAAGACTCCTAGATCCTTTTCACATGTACTGCTCTCAAGCCAGGTGTCACCCATCCTGTATTTGTGCCTTTCATCCCCCCCCCCCCAAAGTGTAGTACTTTACATTTCTCCCTGTTAAAATTCATCTTGTTTGCTTTGGCCCAGTTCTCTAATCTGTCAAGGTCATTTTGAAGTGTGATCCTGTCCTCTGGGGTATTAGCCACCCCTCCCAATTTGGTGTCATCTGCAAACTTGATTTGAATATCCAGGCATAGGCAAACGCAGCCCTCCAGATGTTTTGGGACTACAACTCCCATCATCCCTAGCTAACAGGACCAGTGGTCAGGGATGATAGGAATTGTAGTCTCAAAACATCTGGAGGGCTCAGTTTGCCTATGCCTGTGCTTTAGTTGTTGTTCAGTCGTTCAGTCGTGTCCGACTCTTCGTGACCCCATGGACCAGAACACGCCAGGCACGCCTATCTTTCACTGCCTCCCGCAGTTTGGCCAAACTCATGCTAGTCGCTTCACCCTGCCTATTTCCCCGAAAGGATAGTTCGTTGGGAACCCTTTTGGGTAAGATTGTGGCTAAAAAGGAAGCTACTAAAGCAGTAATATCTTTGTCCCGATCTGCCATTTGGCTTCTTCTCGGAGTTGTGGGCCAGAAGTCCAACATTTTGCTCAGCATCAGTTGGCGAGGTCTGCTGTGTAAAGGGCAATCGAAGAGAATGTGGTTCATTGAATCAGGTACTTCCTGACTGCAGGCACACAAAGGGGCTTGAAATGGCATGTGTGATAATCTGCCAGGGCTAGATTTAGGTTTGATGAGGCCCTAAGCTGCTGAAGGTAATGGGGCCCTTTATATGTCCAGCTGTCCTTTGTCAACAACAATTTGTTGCTGTTTTTCATGTTGAATATATGCTATATGGTCATTTATGGACCTAATAAGTATCTAAAGCCATCTGGATACAACACAATACAGTGGTGCCTCGCAAGACGAAATTAATTCGTTCCGCGAGTGTTGTCGTATAGCGGAAATTTGGTCTTGCGAAGCACAATCGGAGGAAGCGTGGTTTTATGGGGGGGGGAGGAATCACAAAACGTTTTCGTTTTGCGAGTCACGGCCATAGGAAAATTCGTCTTGCGAGTCACCCTTTCGTTAGCGAATGCCTTTCGTCTAGCGAGTTCTTCGTCTAGTGAGGCATTCGTCTTGCGAGGTACCACTGTATGTATTTTATCAAAGTAATTCTTGAACTGAAATACAATTAAGAAGTAGAAATGAGCAAACCAGTGATATTTTAGGGAGCAGGCTAGCAGGCAGGGCCCATTACTGACACCATAGGAGCTTACACAACTCAAAGCACTGTTGCTGTATGTAGGTTTTATTTTATTTGTTTTTTATCTTATATTTTGGAAATGTACATCCATTTTTCCCCCTTTGAATTTTTTGGGGGCTCCCAAGAGAGTGGGCCCTTGTTTAGCTTATACTGTACGTAAATCCGGCACTGGAATCTGCCTTTGATCACTGTGGAGGGGAAAGCATTTAGTCCAGCAAGGATTAAAGCTCTTTGATGATGATGATGATGATGATGATGATGATGATTTTTTTTGTTTTTTATTTATTTATTTATTATTTATTTCATTATTATTATTATTATTATCATCATTTATACCCCGGCCATCTGGGCAGCTTCCAACAAAATATTAAAATACAATAATGGGAAGGGAGTAGTAGATCCTTAGATATTTGGCACAGGCTGAACAAAAATTATTCATGGAGTGCCTTGGTGAAAGTCTCAATTTATAGCAAACTGGAGGTGGTGGAGGGAAATGTTTCAAATTTGAAGGAAGAGGGTCCATGGCATTTACTGAAAACTGCCAGCTACAGCAATCCAGCACTCATGCTCACTTGTTTTGCTTGTAATGCCAGAACTCCAGAACCTCGATTTTTGCTGCTTTCCAGCAAAGTGGCAACAGCGTCCAATTAGCCCGGCTTGAGTTGCAGACTGCAGCTGATCTCAAGAATGAGGTTCAAAGTTCAGCAGCGCTGAACAACTGGCCTCATCGGGGCGGCACGATGAGCACCGGATAAAATCCTGCACTTTGGCCTTGCCTGGAATCAGCGTTGTTGTTTTCGGGGCTGCAAGTCGTTCTTTGCGCAAATTGGTAGAAAATGTACAACCGACGCTGAAACAGAAGACGTTTGCCAAGAGTCTTAGGGGACGGACACGGTTACAGAGTTATCTGTGCTGCATTTGCTACATTTGCCTTTTTGTCAGATTTTTAATCTATTTATTCATTTACCTATTTCTTGCATTTATACCCCATCATTTCCTGAAAAGAGCTTGGGGTGGTATACATAGTTCTCCCTCTCCTAATTTAATCCCCACAAGAACCCTGCGAGGCAGTCAGGGTTTGATGAGGCCCTAAGATACTGGAGGTAATGGGGCCCTTTATATGTCCAGCTGTCCTTTGTCAACAACAAATTGTCGCTGTTTTTTGTGTTGAATATATGCCATATGGCAATTTATGGACCTAATAGGTATCTAAAGCCATTTGCACATAACAAAATATGTATTTTATCAAAGTAATTGTTGAACTTATTTTATATTTTGGAAATGTACATCGTTTTTTTCCCCTTTAATTTTTTGGGGGGCCTAAGCTATATAGCTTGTTTAGCTTACACGTAAATCCGGCACTGGAGGCAGTAACTAGCTCCCAAGATTGTCCAGCAAGTTTCATGGCTGCGCGAGGATTCGAACCCGGGTCTCTCAGCTCTTGGTCCTGCGCTCCAGCCACTACACCAAACTGGTTGTGTGTGTTTACAAACGGATTACAGGCATGACACAACTGGAAAATGAGCATCCCCGGGTACCAGACCTTTTGTACTGCTGCATTATGGGTAGGAGGGAGAGTCGCTGCAGGAGAAGGGCCTGGGAAGGGAGAAGCCAAAGGGCTTCAGCTGAGTCAATGGAGTGGAGTGGCCTTCACTTGTGTCCCCTTTCCCTCTGATGTTACCTGGTGTGGTTAGTGTTGAGGCTCCGATCAAAGGCTTTGCAGCTGGAAAAAAGGGGGGGTGGAGTCAAATATAAACATTTTTTTCCATCTTACTGCAGGTTTCATTTCATTTCCCAAAACAAAATTTTATTTTACAGTTTATTATTGTTTATATTCCGAATTGGATACACACAGCATATGACGAATGGGCATTGCCAGGATTTTTGTTGGGTGGGGGGGGGCAGAATCTCAGTTACCTATGTATTTGTATTGATTTTTATTGATTTTGGTGGGGGGGGCAGCTGTCCCTCCCTTCTCCCACCTTGGCTACACCCATGATACGGGGCCACCCAAATCTTTAAGGCCTCCAAAGGTCTCAATCCGGCCCTGAACACTCTGCACCTGCTCAGGAGCACTCTCGCCCCAATTCTGCGATCACAACGGGATGCAGAACAAGAATGCCAGAGCCGAGTCCCCACGGTGAGCCGCAAGTTAATTCCCAAGACACGCGTGTTGCGCTGCTACGAACCCACCCAGGTTTCCGATGCGGGCGCGCAACGGGCCACTCGGCACGAAGCGCGCAAAAGCGCGCAGAACTTTTGAGACTCCCTGTCGCGTGGGAACGCACTTGGGGGTCAAGCCAACTCCGTTTCCTACCAGCTGCACGGAGATCCTTCTCCTTGATCCGGGGAGGCGAGGCTCGTTGCAAAAGCAACCGACGGGCCGGAGATCTTCCTCTGCTGGGCAGATCCCAAAGGAAGCAACCCCTAGAGGTAAGCGAGCGCAGAGCCTTTCCCATTCCCTGACACTTCAGGTTCTCGATTAAAATCCCCCCACGATGAAGCATATCTGGATAGAAGGAACAAAATAAAAAATAAAAAAAATCCTTCCAGTATCACCTTAGAGACCAACTAAGTTTGTTCTTGGTATGAGCTTTCGTGTGCATGCACACTTCTTCAGACATCTGAAGACACATCTGAAGAAGTGTGCATGCACACACGAAAGCTCATACCAAGAACAAACTTAGTTGGTCTCTAAGGTGCTACTGGAAGGATTTTTTATTTTTTATTTTGTTTTGACTATGGCAGACCAACACGGCTACCTACCTGTAACTGGATAGAAGGAGAGGGTCTTGAAACAATAAGCATTCCAAATGAAAATAAAAGAGTGTTTCTTTATGCAATAACAGCCAGCAGCCAGAATCTTAATAGCAAAATATTGGGAAATAACGAGCTGACACCAACACAAGAAGAATGGCAGTTAAAGTTGTGCCAGTACATTGAACTCGCCAAAATGACAGAGTTACTGGTAATAAGAGATAAAGTTTTTTTAAAAAAAAATGGGACTGCTTCTAAAATTACCTGATTTCCAACAACAACACTTGGCCGTGCCTAGACTAATTTCACAGAAAGGGATTTCTTCTTCTGCTACTGTATTGCTAAATAATTGAAAACAGGTTATTTAAATGTAATACAGTAGATGAGTTGAACCGCAAAGACAGGCATAGGCAAACTCGGCCCTCCAGATGTTTTGGGACTACGAATCCCATCATCCGTAGCTAACAGGACCAGTGGTCGGGGATGATGGGAATTGTAGTCCCAAAACATCTGGAGGGCCGAGTTTGCCTGTGCGAAAGAGATAGAGGGAAGTCAACAAATTTATAAGGGACTCAAACTAGTAAAGTGGGAAAGAAAGGAAGTGGCTGTAAGGAAATGGAAAAGAGAAAGAATTAAGGCACCTTCCTTCTGGGAAATTAGTGTATAGAATATTCAAGTTATGGTTTGTACTCCTTTAAAAAAAAAAGTTATACATGACCCAAAAAATTGTTTGTTTTTGTTTTGTTGTTTTTCTTTTATCTTTTTCTCTTGTTATTTTTTGATTTTTTAAAATATTATTGCAATTTGGCTTTTGTATGTTTGCTTTGTAAGTTTTGAAAAAGAAATGAAGATTTTAAAAAAAGGAAAGGCTCTGAATTAATCTCTCCTCTTTTTAACTGTGATGCCTCCCATTCATTGGTGGTGGCTGACGACGACCAAGAAATACTTTATAGCTTTATCCCTGCCACGGCGGTAATTAATGTATATCGATGGGGAATTTTTAGAGGATTTCGTTGTGTTGGTTGTTGCTCTGTCTTTTATATTGGAATTGTAGAGTCCCATGGACTGCAAAAAGATCAAACTTACCCATCCTTAAAGAAATCAGCCCTGAGTGCTCACTGGAAGGACAGATCCTGAAGTTGAGGCTCCAGTACTTTGGCCACCTCATGAGAAGAGAAGACTCCCTGGAAAAGACCCTGATGTTGGGAAAGATGGAGGGCACAAGGAGAAGGGGACGACAGAGGATGAGATGGTTGGACAGTGTTCTTGAAGCTACTAACATGAGTTTGGCCAAACTGCGGGAGGCAGTGAAGGATAGGCGTGCCTGGCGTGCTCTGGTCCATGGGGTCACGAAGAGTCGGACACGACTGAATGACTGAACAACAACAAGAGTTGGAAGGAAGGGACCCTGAGGTCCAACCCCTTCGCAACGCGGGAATACGCAGCTGTCGCATATGGGATCAAACCTGCAACGTTGATGCTGTCAGCACACCACTCTCCGAAGCAACGTATTATGATGTGTGCGGAAATAGCTTCAGTTTGGTTCTGCCTTTTCTGTCTTTTGTTTATCGCTTCTGGGGACTTTTGTTATGTTTCCTAGCATCATAGAGGAGTTGGAAGGGACCCCGAGGTTCATTGAGTACAACCCCCTGTAATGCAGGAATCTCAAAGCATCCAAGACAGATGGCCATCCAACGTCTGCTTTAAAACTTCCAAGGAAGGAGAGTCCACAACCTCCGGATGGAGGCTGTTCCACTGTCAAACAGCTCTTAGCCTCAGAATGTTCTTCCCGATGTTTACTCAGAATTGCCTTTCTTGTAACTTGAACCCATTGGTTTTGGTCCTATTCTCCAGAGCAGGAGAAAACAAGCCTGTTCCATCTTCCATGTCATATCCCTTGAGATATTTGAAGGTGGCTATCATATCTGGTCTCAATCTCCTCTTATCCAGGCTCAGAGGTGTAGTGAGCCACTTTGCCGACCGCAGCGGCAAACTTGAAGGCACCCCTTCCGGGGGGCAGTGCGCCGCTCCCTAGCGCATGCGCCCTGACGTCACGACGTGTGCGCAGCCTCCTGGGTGGACTGCGCTTGTGTGGATATGTGCAGTCCACCCAAGATGGCGGGCACGATCGGCCCGCACCCCTTCCGTGCGGTGCGGCAACCTTTAAGGCTGCAGCGCACGAACAGCAGCACAGACACTGTGCTGCTGTTCGTGCGTTGCAGCCTTTTAAAAGTTGCCGCGCCGCCGGTGCCGATTGTGGGGGTGGGACCTGCCCCCAGAATGTCACCCTCCCCAGGGCGTTACCCAGGACAGACTGCCCCCCCGCCCCCTTGCTCTGCCCCTGGCCAGGCTAAACATATCCAACTTCCTCAACTGTTCCTCATCAGGCTTGGTTTCCAGGCCCTTGATCATCTTGGCCATCCTTCCAGCGCCCCGGCGTGCTGCCTCTCTGCCTCTGGGGCCACCTCCCTCCTGCGCTGGCCGCCCCTCGAGAGGGGGGGCGAGCGGGGGATGAGGGGCGTGGCGCTGGAGCGGCGCGGGGCTCTGCGCGCCCTTCCAGTGCTCCAGCTGGGGCTCCCCGCGCGGGATGGGAGGCGAGGGCGGCCGGCTTGCAGCCTGCCCGGGAGAGGCATGGGCAGCAGCAGCGGTGCCCGCCCACCCGTGTGGGTCGGTTGAGGAGGGGGTGTATGGTATGCCGGCGGGCTCACGGGGCGCCCCTGGGGGGGCCGGTACCCAGGTGCACCGCGCCAGTAGCCCCTATGGATAAGACGGGGCTGTTCAAGCGTTACCTTAAGTTAAGGAATCTCATGGAGGAACACAGAAAACTGCCTTATACTGTGTCAGGTTATGGGTTTATCTAGCTCAGCACTGCCTCTATTGATGGGCAGCAGAGCGCCAGGATGTGAGGCAGGCAATCTCTCTGCGCTCTCCCTGGAAATGAAGGTGATTGAACCTGGATTATTCTTCAGAATATGCGCTCTGTCTATTAAATGGTGGGTGGACAGTGGGTGGGTGGACAGTGATTCTCCAAGAAGCTCTCTTTATTCTCAGGCTGGAAGTGAACTGAACTGAAGGGCTGAGCCAGCCTGCTTATATAGTACTCAGTAACATGCAACAGTAACAACTCTCTCTCTAGCTACCCAATCCGTGAGCGGCACTCTCAATCCTTCATTTGCATGTGCGGACCTGAGTGAGAACTGCAGCCACGGTAGGCAGAGTGAAACTAGGTGTATAAACAACACCCCTAGTGGCCTAGGGTGAGAACTTCAATACACAAAACTGTCGCTGAGCCACACCCTTTCTCCTGAACAGATTCTTCTTCTTATCCGCTTCCTTCCTATTATATTTTAAAGGGGGGGGGGAAAGTATCTCAAAAGCAGTTAACGGCACGTTATACAGCGCTGAAAGAAAATTATGTGAGAATGATGTATCGATGGTATTCAACTCCTAGCAAATTAGCAAAAAGTGTACAAAACAGGCTCAAATGTATGCTGGAAATGTAAGGAAAAAGAAGGCACATTTTATCATATGTGGTGGAAATGTAAGGTAGTAAAAGGCGGCCGATCTGCCTAAGACGGCCCTGTGCTTGAATGTGAATAAAGACTTCTAGGCACCTCCTGATGTCATCACAATCCATTTTGCGAGCTAATAAAGTCAAAGTGCCCTGTGGGACAGGAAGCCGTTGGACAAATTGGGAAAGGATATACATTTGAGACCTTTGTACTGTTGCCTTAACTGGCAACTTTTCATAAGAGGCTGTAAACCGAGACACCTCATCAGCACTGTTTGTTCTGAGACCAAAGGACAAGAGCCAAGAGGAGGCCAATTTGCAGAGCCAAAGGTCACACCCGAAATGACTCTGCAGTGCTGCTCGTGCAAGTCGGTTTGGGCCCCCAGAAAGTTGTAGGGACAAGGGTACTGGGTGCCAGTGGGGTGCAGGTTGGTGGCCATTGGCTGGAGAGAGCCCAGGGGAACTGTGGGATTTTTCCAGCACTTGCTTTATTAACAAATATACAATTGGAGAGTAAAGTCATTACAGTGGACGCTCGGGTTGCGAATGTGATCCGTGCAGGAAGCACATTCGCAAACCGCAGCACTGCGTCTGCGCACGTGCGGGTCACGATTCGGCGCTTCTGCGCATGCGCAAAGCACAATTTATCGCTTCTGTGCATGTGCGAGCACCGAAACCCGGAAGTAACTCGTTCTGGTACTTCCGGGTTCGGCGCGGTGCGCAACCCGAAAACACACAACCTGAAGCGTCTGTAAGCCGAGGTATGACCGTATTGACATTTGCTAAGGATTGGGAATTTATTGTGGACTTTTTGTGTGAAAGAGAAAATGATCTTGTAATATCTGGATTTGAAGACTGAAAAGATAGAACGGTTCGATCTTAAGGAATGAATATCATATGTAGTCATATGTAGCTGCAGGACAGAGAACCAGAAGACCTTTTATTTTATTTTCCTTTCCTTTCCTTTCCTTTCCTTTTTTCTTGTGTTCTCTTTCTTTAGGTTTCTCCTTTCCTTGCCTTTTCTTCCTTCTGACTTTGTTCTCTTATAGACTAAGCAGCTGTTTTATCCAAGTATATTATAAAAAAGATAATTTGTAATGGGTATGGATTTGTGTATATCTTTGAGTAAGTATCAATATATATAGTGGTACCTCAGTTTACGAACTTAATCTGTTCCGGAAGTCCGTTCTTTAACCGAAACTGTTCTTAATCCGAGGCGCGCTTTCCCTAATGAGGCCTCCCGCTGCCGGTGCCCTTCCACCGTTCGGATTCCGTTGTTAGACCGAGGTAAAGTTTGCAAACCGGGACACTATTTCCGGTTTTGCGGAGTTTGTAAACCAAATCGTTCTTAAACCGGACTGTTCTTAAACCAAGGTACCACTGTATATATATTTGAGAGAGAGAGGGTGACAAAGAGGCACTCTTTCAAGGCAATTTCCTACAAGGCAGCAGATCCACAACTCCAACAGCTGCTACCCCCAGAGAGACCCTGCACCCCCCAGAATGCTTCCAAACAACTCACAGACTGAATCTGCCTCTTCCAAGGCATGCCCAGCAGAGTGAGGTGGCCAGAGCTGTCTCTTCCATGAGGCAGAGCGAAGTAACCGCCTCAGGCGTCAAATTCTGAGGGGCGTAAAGTGCCTGGAAACATGTGCCATGTGGCCTGTCCTGCAGCCTCTAAATTAGCTTGCTGTCCTAAGGGTGTGGAAATATATAAGGGTGTGAAATAAATAAAAATACTTTATAAATAAAATAAAATAAAAAATTCTTTCCAGTAGCACCTTAGAGACCAACTAAGTTTGTTCTTGGTATGAGCTTTCGTGTCACGAAAGCTCATACCAAGAACAAACTTAGTTGGTCTCTAAGGTGCTACTGGAAAGAATTTTTTATTTTGTTTTGTTTTTACTTTATAAATGCAATGGTACTGTTATAAGAAAAAATCTGGCCTTATTCCCTTATGGGGCACACAAGAGCCCTTGTACAGTCCTTTGCAGGTCCTTCATCGGTAGGAATAAAAAACAGAGGCCAACCAGAGAATAATTAGAAGCAAAGCAGCTAGTAAGCTTGGTCTTTATTGTTCCGTTGCAACAGGGTCCCTTCCTCACACACAGATAAGCAGGGAAGAAGACCCCAAACCAAGGGCTGCCTGTCCTTAAAAACACATTTCAAAAAATCCCCCTCGGAGTCCAGCCCCCACCCCCCAGAAGCATCATCCATACACCACAGAAGAGCTGCAGCCCAATGCCCACCCCCCCAGATACATCACACCTACATCACACAAGGTGTTATCTGATTGCCTTCTCAGTAGCCTGGCCATTCCTTTGAGATGGTTGTTGTTCAGTCGTTCAGTCATGTCCGACTCTTCGTGACCCCATGGACCAGAGCACGCCAGGCACGCCTATCCTTCACTGTCTCTCGCAGTTTGGCCAAACTCATGTTAGTAGCTTCGAGAACACTGTCCAACCATCTCATCCTCTGTCGTCCCCTTCTCCTTGTGCCCTCCATCTTCCCCAACATCAGGGTCTTTTCTAGGGAGTCTTCTCTTCTCATGAGGTGGCCAAAGTACTGGAGCCTCAACTTCAGGATCTGTCCTTCTAGTGAGCACTCAGGGCTGATTTCTTTAAGAATGGATAGGTTTGATCTTCTTACATTCCATGGGACTCTCAAGAGTCTCTTCCAGCACCATAATTCAAAAGCATCAATTCTTCGGCGATCAGCCTTCTTTATGGTCCAGCTCTCACTTCCGTACATTACTACTGGGGAAAACCATAGCTTTAACTATACGGACCTTTGTCGGCAAGGTGATGTCTTTGCTTTTTAAGATGCTGTCTAGGTTTGTCATTGCTTTTCTCCCAAGATGGTAATCTTCTTTAATTCCTGGGACAATTAAATCCCTCCCCTTTCCTTCCTTGCAGAGACCCATTCGGTAAACATTTGGTCAGTTTTGAGAGTCAAAATGGTGTCAAACCTGTCTCCCTGTGCTGCTTCAAACATGTGGCCTTGTTTGATTGGAACACTTACAAACATTTATTATATATATATAAGACCTTAATTTCTTACAACAGTACATATACAGTCTGCAGTCACACAAGGAGTGTCTGTGATCAGTTGCAAGAGCTATCGTAAACTGCCATTGACTGCAGTAACCTAATCTAATCTAATCTGCACAACCAGGCGCCCGCCGGATTTCTTTATAGTTATTACCGGTACTACATGGCTTAGCAGTCGGTTGATTAAACAAAACCATTATCCTGAATTATCACCATAACCTCGTAACAATGTAGCTGCAATGTACTGTAGAGCACTGTCCTGGATTGGTGTTCAGAAAGATAACTTGGTACAGAAAACGACGGCCAAGTTACAACTCTGCAGACTGGTCAAGGGCAGAAAATAATAATAAAATTATTATTTTGTAACAAATGCCACCTGGAGGAGTTTTGCAGGCGCCATCCTTTACAACCGGGCTTGTCCCCAGAGCAACATGAGAGAGCTGAATCAACAGAGAGAGAAGGAGGCAGCAGGGCCCACACACTCCTGGTTCGCATCAGGGTTGTTCACACGTTATACTGAACACTGGTGCAAACTGCCTCTGCGCATGTACAGGTGTTTGTGTGGAAGGCTGCACATCTGTGGTTTTGCGCAGCTCAACCACTTTGTGCACACAAGCACACAGATCGTGACTCTTTGAATGATGGAACCTGTGAACACCCCTGTGTGTGTGTGTAGAAGAAGAAGAAGAAGAAGAAGAAGAAGAAGAGTTTGGATTTGATACCCCGCTTTTCACTACCCGAAGGAGTCTCAAAGCGGCTAACATTCTCCTTTCCCTTCCTCCTCCCCAACAAACACTCTGTGAGGTGAGTGGGGCTGAGAAACTTCAGAGAAGTGTGACTAGCCCAAGGTCACCCAGCAGCTGCATGTGGAGGAGCGGGGAAGCGAACCCGGTTCCCCAGATTACGAGTCTACCACTCTTAACCACTACACCACACTGTACACAAACACACACTGTTGCAGGAATTTATGTATAGGTGGGTGGTTGCCTCTCCGGCAGATATCATGCACATGCACCCCACTACCAAAAATCAGCACAATCACTTTTGTGACTTTTGTGATTTGTCCCCACAAAACACTTCATCAGTGTTTCTTCCTATCTGTTCAAAGGGCCTCTGCTGCGCAGTACCAAATGTAACAATTCACTGATAAATGCATCTATGTACTGGCTCACTGGGAAAACTTCAGAAATTCATATAGACATGTGAGCTCAGCTACTTGGCAGCCCCTCTGCCTGACTGATAATCCCTGGCACCCTGATACCTGAGTGCCAGACAGGTAGCCATTCCAGTAATAACAAACCCGGATGAAGACAAAAGGGTGTGATTAACTTGGCTGGGAAACAGGGAAATGTAAACATCTATTTTGTTTCACTTGATGGGTGTGTGGTGGAGGGCAAGGGGAGGCATGGGGCAGGGTCTAGGGTGCTCAGATTACTGCCACCAGACCTCCCCTTTCATGATGTAACCATGATGTATTAGTGATGTAGTTGGGGGGGGTGTAACATGGGGATTGTTGTTGTTGCTGTTTAGTCATTTAGTCATGTCCGACTCTTCGTGACCCCATGGACCAGAGCATGCCAGGCACTCCTGTCTTCCACTGCCTCCCGCAGTTTGGTCAAACTCAAGTTGGTAGCTTCGAGAACACTGTCCAACCATCTCGTCCTCTGTCGTCCCCTTCTCCCTGTGCCCTCCATCTTTCCCAACATCAGGGTCTTTTCCAGGGAGCCTTCTCTTCTCACGAGGTGGCCAAAGTATTGGAGCCTCAGCTTCAGGATCTGTCCTTCCAGTGAGCACTCAGGGCTGATTTCCTTCAGAATGGATAGGTTTGATCTTCTTGCATTCCATGGGACTCTCAAGAGTCTCCTCCAGCACCGTAATTCAAAAGCATCAATTCTTTGGCGATCAGCCTTCCTTATGGTCCAGCTCTCACTTCCATACTGGGAAAACCATAGCTTTAACAACATGGGGATTAGCAGTTAATAAAAGTTTGGGTACACACACACACACACACTGTGGAACCCCAGTTTTTTTCCAGACCACTATGGTTAAGACAGTCATTTAGCCAAGCTCCAAGAACAGAGGAGAAAGCAAACACCTTCTTTGCTTCTAAGCCTTATTGGGGAGAAGACTTTTGCTTGCTTGTGTCAGGACACATAAATACATATTGCACTCTGAAGATCTGGACCACAGTGATCCGCAAATGCTGAGACCAGGTTCCCAATCCCTACCATTAGAAGGTGCCCCGAGGGGATTTCGGTTGACTCGACCATCTCCTTGGTCCGACCAGCCTGGACTGCAGTGCAACAATGGAAATTGTAGAAGTGACTCAGCAAAGACAGGGCAGGAATAACGGACCAAACTGGTTTTGCAGTGGTTTTGTTTTGCTTCAAGCAACCCATCAGGAACACTTTGGGGGAATAGGGCAGACCATTTTGGTCTCCAACACTCACTACAATGATGTATTTAAGAAAATGGTGAGTCTATTTAACCTTGCATGTGGAAAAGAAGGGTTTTACTGTTTCCCAACAGGGTAGGCCAGTTTTGCAAGAGGCTCTCGGGTGGACTGCGACAACACTTATGCTATGTTCCCTCTAATCTCTAGTGGAAGTGAAACTGCAAAGCAAATGTTTATGAGGGGAGGCAGAGAGAGCACTCTGCTTATCTGACACCAGAACCCAAGGTAGTTTAATAATAATAATAATAATAATAATAATAATAATAATAATAATAATCTTTTTAAATTAAAAAACCCCACCCATCTGGCTGAGTTGCCCCAGCCACTCTGGGTGGCTTCCAACAAACATAAAAACAATAAAACATCAAACATTAATACAGTGGTACCTCTGGTTACGTACTTAATTCGTTCCGGAGGTCCGTTCTTAACCTGAAACTGTTCTTAACCTGAAGCACCACTTTAGCTAATGGGGCCTCCCGCTGCTGCTGTGCCGCCAGAGCACGATTTCTGTTCTCATCCTGAAGCAAAGTTCTTAACCTGAAGCGTTATTTCTGGGTTAGCGGAGTCTGTAACCTGAAGCGTATGTAACCTAAAGCGTTTGTAACCCAAGGTACCACTGTAGTAACAATCAGAGCCTACATTAAAAAAAACCCACAATAACTTTAAAATAAACAACTTATAGAGAATTAAGCAATATGTATACAATAACCCACTAGAACCCAATAGTAAACAGTAAAATTAAGCATCAGCAAATAATAATTTAACAATTTACACTTATCAATTACAATAAATAATTACTAATCTATAATCAATAAAATAACAGCAAATCCCAATGTATAAAATACCAGAAAGCATACAAAACCATGTAAAAGCCTCAAACTGAGAAACAAGAAGAGGAGTTTGGATTTGATATCCCGCTTTATTCCTACCCTAAGGAGTCTCAAAGCGGCTCACAATCTCCTTTCCCTTCCTCCCCCACAACAAACACTCTGTGAGGTGAGTGAGGCTGAGAGACTTCAGAGAAGGGTGACCAGCCCAAGGTCACCCAGCAGCTGCATGTGGAGGAGCGGAGACACGAACCCGATTCACCAGATTACGAGTCCACCGCTCTTAACCACTACACCACACTGGCTGTGCTGCTGCACATGCACCAGGGCATTCCTTCTCTCTCTGCTTCTCCCAGCGGTCATTTCTTTTCTGGTCACTGCTGTGGATACATGCCTGGTTGTCTGTCTCTGGGCTCTATCTCTGCAAGCGATTCCCACATGGCAGGGTTGATGATGCCAGCAGGGGCGTCGCAGAGGGGGCGGGGGGCCCCGGGCAGTGCCCCTGCTGGGGTTGACACATGGGGCGGCGCCCCCGCCCATTGGGCTTTTTAAAAACTTTTTTTAAAAAAATTCTTTTTAGGCTATTTTCGGCACTGCCGGGGTGGAGCCGCAGGGGCGGCCAGCGAGTCGGGGTGTCACCCCTGGGGGCGGGGGTGACACCCCGTCTCGCTGCCCGCCCCTGCGGCTCTGCCCCGGCAGCGCCGAAAATAGCCCCCGCCCTCCAGCGGCTTTTTGCGCCACTGGCTGGCTTGCGGAGCCGGGGCAAGGAGAGGGGTGGGCCAGCGCCTCTCTCCCTGCCCCACTTGCGCTCCCCTGAGGGGGCCCGGGCAGCCGCTTCGGGAGTTTATGCAGCCCGCAGAGGCTCCCAAAGCCCCCGCCTGGCATCCCCCAAGGGGCTAGGAACGCCCCTGGATGCCAGCCTTCATGTCATGTTTCCAGACATCTTTCTAAGGCAGAGTTGGTCTGCTGAGAGGCCTGGTGCCTGAAGACAGCTGCCCGTAGAGCACGTCCTTGAGGATCCTGCCATCTTCCGTTCTGCGGACGTGACCAAGCCAGTGTAGACACCACTGAGACAGGCTTGCGAAGTTGCTGGGAATGTGGGCTTGGGAGAGCAGTGGGTCCTGCTACTGCAATGGGATTTTCTCCTTCTCCTCCCCCTGTGTGCCCTCCCCAAATTTGCTCCAAAGGGTCATGAGAATCCCCACAAGAGTATGGAGGGGGAGAACAGGTGCTATTGTTTCACTTGGCAAGCAGAAATCCTTGGGTTGATGGACCGGTTACCTTTGCATGACATTGAATTCCACCCGTGTATTTATGTAAAATCATTTATATCCTGTTCTTCCTCTCTAAAAAGATCAGAATGGCATACAATAAAAGGAGCAAACACCAGTTAAATGAAACGGACTATACACACACACACACACACACAGGTGAAACTCGAAAAAATTAGAATACTGTGCAAAGGTTCATTTCTTTCAGTAATTCAACTTAAAAGGTGAAACTAATATATAAGATAGACTCATGACATGCAAAGCGAGATATGTCAAGCCTTTATTTGTTTTAATTGTGATGATTATGGCGTACAGCTGATGAGAGCCCCAAATTAACAATTTCAACTTTGGGGTTTTCATCAGCTGCGTGCCATAATCACCACAATTATAGCAAGCAAAGGCTTGACATATCTCGCCTTGCATGTCATGAGTCTATCTCATATATTAAACTCCAGTAGCTAATGAAAACAATTGCTTACATAAATGGACTTTTCCACGATATTCTAATTTTCCGAGTTTTACCTGTATACATATATATATATATATATATATATATATATATATATATATATATATATATACACTAGTGGTTTAAGCCCGTTAAAATAACGGGCGCTAGAACATATGTGGTCAAATTTTTGGGGAGGCAGGATGAGCTCATCCTACCAGGTTCATCCAGGGTCCAGGAGCGTCTCCAGGAAGTCAGGTAAGCCCAAGGGTTGAGTTGGAGGGCCAGGATCAGGATGATTGGGCCCGCTTCATTGGCGGCGGCACGCAAGGACTCAGGGCCCTTCTGCCGCCGCCGCTTGCCATGGGGGGCCTCCCGCTGGGCCTGGGAGGGCGGCGGGAGCCCGGGATCAGGCCACGTCGGTGGCCGAAGTGATGCTGGCAGCGCGGAGGGCCCAGGGCCCTGCCATCACTGCTGATTGTCGTTGGAGCCTCCGGCTGGGCCGCGGGAGCCCGTGATCAGGCCGCTTGGCTCAGGGCTTACTAGCTTACGCAAACATACTAACTTACGCAAACACACTAACTTACGCAAACTTACTAACTTACGCAAACATACTAACTTACGCAAACTTACTGACTTACTTACTAACTTACTCTAACTTACGCAAACTTACTAAAACTTACTAAGCTTACTCAAAGTTACTAAGTTACGCAAACTTACTAACTTACTTACTAACTTACTCAAACTTACTAACTTACGCAAACATACTAACTTACGCAAACTTACTAACTTACGCAAACTTACTAACTTACGCAAACTTACTGACTTACTTACTAACTTACTCTAACTTACTTACTCAAACTTACTAACATACTCAAACTTACTAACTTACGCAAACTTACTAACTTACACAAACATACTAACTTACGCAAACTTACTAACTTACGCAAACATACTAGTTTACGCAAACATACTAACTTACGCAAACTTACTAACTTACGCAAACATACTAACTTACGCAAACTTACGCAAACATACTAACTTACGCAAACATACTAACTTACGCAAACTTACTAACATACGCAAACTTACTAACTTACGCAAACTTACTAACTTACTTACTAACTTACTCAAACTTACTAACTTACGCGAACATACTAAATTACGCAAACTTACTAACTTACGCAAACTTACTGACTTACTTACTAACTTACTCTAACTTACTAACTTACTCAAACTTACTAACATACTCAAACTTACTAACTTACGCAAACTTACTAACTTACGCAAACATACTAACTTACGCAAACTTACTGACTTACTTACTAACTTACTCTAACTTACGCAAACTTACTAAAACTTACTAAGCTTACTCAAAGTTACTAAGTTACGCAAACTTACTAACTTACTTACTAACTTACTCAAACATACTAACTTACGCAAACATACTAACTTACGCAAACTTACTAACTTACGCAAACTTACTGACTTACTTACTAACTTACTCTAACTTACTAACTTACTCAAACTTACTAACATACTCAAACTTACTAACTTACGCAAACTTACTAACTTACGCAAACATACTAACTTACGCAAACTTACGCAAACATACTAACTTACGTAAACATACTAACTTACGCAAACATACTAACATACGCAAACTTACTAACATACGCAAACTTACTAACTTACGCAAACTTACTAACTTACTTACTAACTTACTCAAACTGACTAACTTACGCAAACATACTAACTTACGCAAACATACTAACTTACGCAAACTTACTAACATACGCAAACTTACTAACGTACGCAAACTTACTAACTTACTAACTTACTCTAACTTACTAACTTACTCAAACTTACTAACATACTCAAACTTACTAACTTACGCAAACTTACTAACTTACGAAAACATACTAACTTACGCAAACTTACTAACTTACGCAAACATACTAACTTACGCAAACTTACTAACTTAGGCAAACATACTAACTTACGCAAACATTCTAACTTACGCAAACATACTAACTTACGTAAACATACTAACTAGTAAGCTTACTAACTTACTCAAACTTATTAGCTTACTCAAAGTTACTAAGTTACGCAAACTTACTAACTTACTTACTAACTTACTCAAACTTACTAACTTACGCAAACTTACTAACTTACGCAAACATACTAACTTACGCAAACTTACTAACTTACGCAAACATACTAACTTACGCAAACTTACTAACTTACGCAAACTTATTAACTTACGCAAACATACTAGCTTACGCAAACATACTAACTTACGCAAACATACTAACTTACGCAAACATACTAACCAGTAAGCTTACTAACTTACTCAAACTTACTAAAACTTACTAGCTTACTCAAAGTTACTAAGTTACACAAACTTACTAACTTACTTACTAACTTACTCAAACATACTAACTTACGCAAACTTACTAACTTACGCAAACATACTAACTTACGCAAAAATACTAACTTACGCAAACTTACTAACACGCAAACTTACTAACTTACGCAAACTTACTGACTTACTTACTAACTTACTCTAACTTACTAACTTACTCAAACTTACTCACATACTCAAACTTACTAACTTACGCAAACTTACTAACTTACACAAACATACTAACTTACGCAAACTTACTAACTTACGCAAACATACTAGTTTACGCAAACATACTAACTTACGCAAACTTACTAACTTACGCAAACATACTAGTTTACGCAAACATACTAACTTACGCAAACATACTAACTTACGCAAACTTACGCAAACATACTAACTTACGCAAACATACTAACATACGCAAACTTACTAACTTACGCAAACTTACTAACTTACTTACTAACTTACTCAAACTTACTAACTTACGCGAACATACTAACTTACGCAAACATACTAACTTACACAAACATACTAACTTACTCAAACTTACTAACATACGCAAACATACTAACTTACGCAAACTTACTAACTTACTTAGTAACTTACTCAAACTTACTAACTTACTCAAACTTACTAACATACTCAAACTTACTAACTTACGGAAACTTACTAACATACGCAAACTTACTAACGTACGCAAACTTACTAACTTACGCAAACTTACTAACTTACGCAAACTTACTAACTTACTTAAACATACTAACTTACGCAAACATACTAACTTACGCAAACATACTAACTTACTCAAACTTACTAACATACACAAACTTACTAACTTACGCAAACTTACTAACTTACTTACTAACTTACTCTAACTTACTAACTTACTCTAACTTACTAACTTACGCAAACTTACTAACTTACGAAAACATACTAACTTACGAAAACATACGCAAACATACTTACTCAAACTTACTAACTTACGCAAACATACTAACTTACGCAAACATACTAACTTACTCAAACTTACACAAACTTACTAACTTACGCAAACTTACTAACTTACTTACTAACTTACTCTAACTTACTAACTTACGCAAACTTACTAACTTACGAAAACATACTAACTTACGAAAACATACTAACTTACGCAAACTTACTAACTTACGAAAACATACTAACTTACTCAAACATACTAACTTACGCAAACATACTAACTTACGCAAACATACTAACTTACGCAAACATACTAACTTATGCAAACATACTAACTTACGCAAACTTACTATCTAAAACTTACCGTATTTTTCGCTCCATAGTACAAACCAGTACAGACCAGTAAGCACCAGTACAAACCAGTACGCACCAGTAAGCACCAGTACAAACCAGTACGCACCAGCAAGTAATAGGAAGCAAGAGGAAATCCAACCAGTACAAACCAGTAAGCACCAGTACAAACCAGTACAGACCAGTAAGCACCAGCAAGAGGAAAGCAAACCAGTAAGCACCAGTAGGTAATAGGAAGCAAGAAGAAAGCAAACCAGTAAGCACCAGCAAGAGGAAAAGTAACAGAAAGCCCCAAATGGCTGAAAAACTCAATTTCCCAGGATCCTCAGCCCTCCCAA
Organism: Lacerta agilis; assembly: GCF_009819535.1. NCBI lineage: Eukaryota > Metazoa > Chordata > Lepidosauria > Squamata > Lacertidae > Lacerta > Lacerta agilis. The sequence continues at coordinate 42,537,376 of NC_046325.1, forward strand.
AGGAACTACTGTGCAAGGGGCCTGGGCGGGGCAGGAAGGGAGCTAGCTCCCTTATCTCCCTCCCCGATCTCCTGCAACCAGCTGTTGAGCTGGGTTCCTTTCAACACTCTCTTTCCCTCTTGTTAGCCTTTAGCTCTTTCTAAAACAGGAAAAGCAGGATCTGCCTTTCCCCCCTGGGCAATTTGGCTCCAGGGACCATGCATTCGCTCCATAAGACGCACAGACATTTCCCCTTACTTTTCAGGAGGGAAAAAGTGAGTCTTATGGAGCAAAAAATAAGGTAAATTGACTACGTTAGTCACAGAAGCTTCTCTTACAAGTCCAGGCGTCATGCTCCCCAGTCCCAAACCCAGATGACCACTAAGACCGGTTTGGATCGAAACAGGCCAGCACTTTATTGAATACAGATGAAAGAGGTACAGAATGGCTTGGGCATGGGACAATCGAAATACTTCCGGCCCACCCACCGGAAGTGATGCGTAGGTCAATCCAGGTGAGGGTTCCTAAGACTTACATCAAATAGGGTGATCCCCACAGGGACTGCCGTCTGGGGGAGTGTCTTTGGTCCTGCCCCACCCCCCAGGGCACACAGACATGGCCACTCCCCCTGGATCCCTTTAACGGGGTACCCCAGTGTTTGGAGGGGCAGGTGGAGACTACAACCTCCCCTCTATCCAAGACAAAGGATTGCCCCAATGCCCAACCCAGTTGTGACAATTGCTATGAGTTAGGCGAAACCAGCAGGTTGGAGCCAATTTGCCCGGTGGACAAATTCCTGTTGTTGTTGTTCAGTCATTCAGTCGTGTCCGACTCTTCGTGACCCCATGGACCAGAGCACGCCAGGCACGCCTATCCTTCACTGCCTCTCGCAGTTCGGCCAAACTCATGTTAGTAGCTTCAAGAACACTGTCCAAGCATCTCATCCTCTGTCGTCCCCTTCTCCTTGTGCCCTCCATCTTTCCCAACATCAGGGTCTTTTCTAGGGAGTCTTCTCTTCTCATGAGGTGGCCAAAGTATTGGAGCCTCAGCTTCAGGATCTGTCCTTCTAGTGAGCACTCAGGGCTGAATTCTTTGAGAATGGATAGGTTTGGTCTTCTTGCAGTCCATGGGACTCTCAAGAGTCTCCTCCAGCACCATAATTCAAAAGCATCAATTCCTACCCGGCCCCATAAAACGGCGACCACCGTAGCCACAGCAAAGTCCTTAACTACCACCTTGAACCAAGGGTGGATGGGTGGGCAGCCTGACAATGGAAAAGCAGGTAGGGCGCCAGGTGAGGGCTGTTTAAATGGCCAGGGAGTGGACCCAAGGGAAACCTTCCCTGCTCTGTCAGCTCTGCCCCCTGGCACAGCTGTTATAGGCATTTTAAGGTCTTAGATATATAAGAAATGTTCATAGGTGTACCAAGCAAACACGTACATGAGTGTATAGGCCACATGTCTGAGAGGACAGTCCTGAAACCATTTTGACTCCTAAAACTGACCAAATGTTTCTCTGCAAGGAGGGAGGGGGTGAGGGAACCTTCCCATTGTCTCAGGAATTAAGTGATTACCACCTCAAAGGAATGGCCAAACTACCAGGAAAGGCAATCGGATAAGGCATTATCATATAACCTGGCAGACAGGAGATAAACAACGCACTCAGATTTCTGTTGTAGACCGCCTCTTCTGTGATGTAAGTATGTTGTATCTGGGGGGTGGTCTTGAGCTCCAGGGCAAGGAATTTCAAAATGTCTATATAAGGGCAGGCACACTTTTGTTCTGGGTCCTCCTCCAATTTCCTGTGTGTGAGGGGAGTACCCTGTTGCAACAGCTTTACTAAAAAAAATCAGGCTTACTAGCTGCTTTGCTTCTCAATATTCTCTGGTTGGCCTCTGTTATTTTCTCCTACCGATAGAGAACCTACAAAAGGCAGATTTTGTTTATAACGCAGCCCATGTCCAAGCCTGCATCCCCATTCACGAAACCAGAATGCAGGCCAGGATCTGGCTCCTGATAGGCAGTGGGGGCTTACACCCCCACCACCTATCAAGAAGGGGCACTTAGGCTGCCATTACCTCATCGGGGGCCCAGCGGAGTCTCTGCTGTCCTGCAATGCCACCACACTGAAAGGGTGAGTGGACTTGCTCCCAGGAACAGGTAGAGCTTTGTATCCTCCAACCATGGGACTTTTCCATGAGGTTTGTCCCCAAGTTTATTTTACCTTCTGTTTGCTGAGAAGCCACCTTGGAATATTAGGAATTAGTCGCTTTGTCCCATGCAGCACTGATCATAGAATCATAGAGTTGGAAGAGACCACAAGGGCCATCCAGTCCAACCCCTGCCAAGCAGGAAACACCATCAAAGCATTCCTGACAGATGGCTGTCAAGCCTCCGCTTAAAGACCTCCAAAGAAGGAGACTCTACCACACTCCTTGGTAGCAAATTCCACTGCCGAACAGCTCTCACTGTCAGGAAGTTCTTCCTAATGTTTAGCTGGAATCTTCTTTCTTGTAGTTTGAATCCATTGCTCCGTGTCCGCTTCTCTGGAGCAGCAGAAAACAACCTTTCACCCTCCTCTATATGACATCCTTTTATATATTTGAACATGGCTATCATATCACCCCTTAACCTTCTCTTCTCCAGGCTAAACATACCCAGCTCCCTAAGCCGTTCCTCATAAGGCATTGTTTCCAGGCCTTTGACCATTTTGGTTGCCCTCTTCTGGACATGTTCCAGCTTGTCAGTATCCTTCTTGAACTGTGGTGCCCAGAACTGGACACAGTATTCCAGGTGAGGTCTGACCAGAGCAGAATATAGTGGTACTATTACTTCCCTTGATCTAGATGCTATACTCCTATTGATGCAGCCCAGAATTGCATTGGCTTTTTTAGCTGCTGCATCACACTGTTGACTCATGTCAAGTTTGATGAGTTTCCAGAAGCAGGCCTGCCTTGAATACCAGTAGGTCTTCAAGGTTTTGAATGGCAGCTGGAATAACTTCTCATCAGATTTTAAACAAACAAAACAAAACAAAAAACCCCGAAGGTGTGCTTTAAAAGCTTGAACGTTTAGCCAATGCAAATAGATTGAGAGGGGATGAACTGTATATTCAGCCAGTGATTCCATCTAGTAAAAAGCTTTATACCGTTGGATTTGTGGAATAGAATAATGACGATTATTTGTAAAGCCTCGAGGGGGATCATGTTAGAGTGACATTTGCAGTAAATGACAAGAGGCAAATAGCTTCTTTGATGCCTGGGGAAATTACCAGTTTCTGGCTGGAATTCCCGCCCAAGCCTAAACTAGTCTCCAAATGGATTCAGCTAAGTCTTCTTAAATGCCTAAGAAGTTCAGTAATGCTTCCACTTATTTAGCTTTTGTAAGATGCAAAATAAATTTTTTAAAAAGAGGCCTATTTGGGGGGGGGGGGGGGACCAGACGGCAAGAGACACTTGAGTGGGTGGGTGGGGAAATCCCCACATTTCCTAATGGTATAACAGGTCTATTGATCCCAATTTCTCTCTGCCTTTAATTTTCAGTGCTGAGAGGGTGGACTATTTATTGTCTCCAGGCAAAACTCTGAAGGCACAAAGTACGTTCTGTCTACTTCAGGCTGTTTACATTTAGATGGGAAATAGATGGTCCACCAAATGACAGGGCTCATGGGTTCACAGAGCAACGGGAGCTCACTCTGTCGCGGGGATTCGAACCGCCAAACTTCCGATTGGCAAGCCCAAGAGGTTTGGTGGTTTAGACCACAACGCTACCCACATCCTTTGACGAATCCCTGCGACGGGGTGAGCTCCCGTTGCTCGGTCCCAGCTCCTGCCAACCTAGCAGTTTGAAATCACACCAGTGCAAGCAGATAAATAGGTACTGCTGCGGTGGGAAGGTAAAGGGCATTACCATCTGCTCTGGTTTCCGTCATGGTGTCCTGTTGTGCCAGAAGTGGTTTAGTCCTGCTGGCCACATGACCCGGAAAGCTGTCTGTGGATCTAGGAGTCTTGGTAGACCACAAACGTGACATGAGTCAACAGTGTGATGCAGCAGCTAAAAAAGCCAATGCAATTCTGGGCTGCATCAATAGGGTTAGGGTTAGTGTAGCGTCTAGATCAAGGGAAGTAATAGTACCACTATATTCTGCTCTGGTCAGACCTCACCTGGAATACTGTGTCCAGTTCTGGGCACCATAGTTCAAGAAGGATACTGACAAGCTGGAACATGTGCAGAAGAGGGCAACCAAAATGGTCAAAGGCCTGGAAACAATGCCTTATGAGGAATGGCTTAGGGAGCTGGGTATGTTTAGCCTGGAGAAGAGAAGGTTAAGGGGTGATCTGATAGCCATGTTCAAATATATAAAAGGATGTCATATAGAGGAGGGTGAAAGGTTGTTTTCTGCTGCTCCAGAGAAGCGGACACGGGGCAATGGATTCAAACTACAAGAAAGAAGATTCCACCTAAACATTAGGAAGAACTTCCTGACAGTAAGAGCTGTTCGACAGTGGAATTTGCTGCCAAGGAGTGTGGTGGAGTCTCCTTCTTTGGAGGTCTTTAAGCAGAGGCTTGACAGCCATCTGTCAGGAATGCTTTGATGGTGTTTCCTGCTTGGCAGGGGGTTGGACTGGATGGCCCTTGTGGTCTCTTCCAACTCTAGGATTCTATGACAAAGGCCGGCTCCCTCGGCCTGAAAGCAAGATGAGCACCGCAACCCCAGAGTCACCTTTGACTGGACTTAACCGTCCAGGGGTCCTTTACTTTACCTTTACAGAAGTGGCTTCAGATGAAATATGGCTGGAGGGGACGGAACTCAACTGCAGTGTATCAGAGGTGATCTGGCCATTCCTGCGCTGCTTTTCTGAAAGACGCCTGACCTCTTCTTCCCCATACATAACCGGTTCTACTTGTCTATCCTTACTGAGTTGCCAGCAAGCAGAGCTTCAGGGAAGGTTAAGAAGGAGAAAGAGGAAAAGGTTCTAGGAGCATAAAAACTAGAAGCTGGGTTTCCTTGGGTCCACGGCAGTGACTAGAGAAAACTATTTTTAAAGTATGTGACTGTTTGCCCTGGTGATATACGTTGCTCTGTCGCAACCTCGTTGTGCAATAGGTGGAAGAAGAGGGGCAATTTTGCTTCTTTGCCTCAGAGGATTATTAGAGCAGATGTACACCACAGACGTACAGTGATTTGACATTTATATATTCTCAACAGATGTAGGAATCCGAAAGCACGTCAAAGTGCAAAGTAGATAAATAGGTACTGCTCTGGCGGGAAGGTAAACGGTGTTTCCGTGCGCTGCTCTGGTTTGCCAGAAGCGGCTTAGTCATGCTGGCCACATGACCCGGAAGCTGTACGCCGGCTCCCTCGGCCAGTAACGCGAGATGAGCATCGCAACCCTAGAGTCGGACAGAACTGGACCTAATGACCAGGGGTCCCTTTACCGTTACCTAAATTAGCCTTTGCCAATTTAGCGCCATCCGGATATTTGGGGTTACCACTCCCATCAGTGCCAGCCAGGGGCTGATGGGAGTTGTAGTCCAAGAAGAAGGAGGAGGAGGAGGAGGAGGAGGAGGGAACGGGTGGCAGCCGGCTTGGTAGTGGGGGGGTGGCGCCGAGTGTCACCCTCCCCCCAGGCTGGCACCCGAGGCACTTCGCCCCCCTCGCCCCCCCTCGGTACGCCACTGGTGAGGGGTCCCTTTACCTTTACCTTTAAGTGGGGAGCAGGGCTTATGGACCTGTAACAGATAATTCCTAGCACCCCTACCAAATCACAAATCCCAGGATTCAAATAGTATGAAATACAATGAAACAAACGGTATTAAATAAAATGAAAGCCATGCAGCTAAACCACTATAAAAATGGCAGACATACTCACAGCAGGGCAAATGATTGTTTGACTTTACCTTCATACCAAGTTTAAGGCAGCAGACCAATTAAAAGTCTGCTGTAGAGGAAAAAAATCCAACTTCAGTGTTAATACTGATAAATTAATTTGAAATTTATTATGTATTGTGTGTTTTCGTTTTGCATTTTCATGCTGCGAACCGTCCTGTGATCTTCGGATGAAGGGTAATAATAATAATAATAATAATAATCCAGTGGAAAAACACTATGGGTGATTTTCTGTTATATTTTTTATTTGAACATGAAAGGAGATATTTCAAGTTATCATGTTATTAGCAGCAATCTTAAGGATAGAAGAGATAGATTTGATCGAATGAGTTGTGAAGATCTGTGAGGGGGAGTATAAGTAAAGTGAATTTAAGTGGATTAAGTTTATGGATTAAGAGGATTGAGATCAAGATGTAGATTAAGATAAGAAATCGATAAGAATAAATGAAGAAGAATTATGACGAGGTATTATTATGATGATGTATTTTTAGTAAAATGTTGAAGATATAATTGATTGTAATTATACAACTGAATTTAATTTCTTTTTTCTTTTTTAGGAGAAATGGTTATAAAATAGATTAAGGATATAAACTCGAAGGTGAAAAGGCAGGGGAAGTCAATAGTCAAGATATGGAAATAGAAATTTTTTTTTTTTCTAGAAAGATGCAATAAGAAAACTTGACATTGTTTGTATTTGTTTTATTTGTTTTGCATTTGTTTAATTGTAGGTGTGGGTGTGGGTATATGTTGTTATAGAAAAATGCCAATAAATTCTTATTAAAAAAAAAAAAGGAAAAACACTATGGGTGATATCCGATTAAGCTGTAGTCGGGGTGGACCCACAGAAATGAATGGAAAGTTCATTGACCAGTGAATCTGAGTTTACTCGTAATGCTTATTGCAGCAATTTCCTCCTTCGATCTTTCGCAAGCATTTTGCAAGCATTTCCAACATTTGTAGCACTGCTACAGAATGCAGATTGATCTTCAACGTCACTTGGCATATTTTTGCCCCAACTTTTGCAAATGTTTCTTATTATATGTATCCCATCTGCAGAAAACAGAGGCTTTCTGAGTGACACGGCAAGTGGAACTTCTCAAATACACTTAGTTCAGGTGATTCCGTGATATTGCCTATCACTTAGGTGCAAAGTTGATGCTTCAGCAAAAGGGGGAAGGAGTGAAATCGCTTAACCTCTGACCAAGTTTCAAGGCAAGGGAGGGTTATAAAAAGAGGAGCTGGCATCCGAAGGAGCTGCCTTCTCTCCTCTTCTGTCCAAAGAGCCCATCGCCATTATGAGCTTCAACGGAAAGTTTGAACTCCAAACCCATGAGAATTTTGAGCCCTTCATGAAAGCCATTGGTAAGCTGGTCAAAGGAGGTGGTTAACTTGTTTGTGCTCCCCGCCTCGCCATTGTCTTTTTATTTTTGTCTTTTAAAAAGGGATTTGAAATCCAGCAGTAAGCAGTAAAGAATGGGGGGGGGGTGGGGGGTGGAAATGTTATGGCGCTTTTGTCTCAAATGTAATTTGTGTAGATCGGATTCTTATGTTGTCCTTTTTTATTCCTTACTTTCCCGCTGGTATTAAAAATTCAATCCTTTAAGTTCCTGGGCTCTATAATTTCTTATAACTTAAATTGGTCAAGCAACATCAATAGTATCATTTAAAAGGTCCACCAGAGGCTGTATTTCCTGCGTCAACTAAGGAAATTTAAATTGTCCCAGGAAGTGTTGATCCAATTCTACAGAGGCATCATTGAAACTGTTCTCTGTAATTCTATAACAGCTTGGTACGGTACAGCCTCCAAGAGAGACAAGAAAAGGCTCCAACGAGCTGTAAGAATTGCAGAAAGGGTAATTGGTGTTAGCTTGCCTTCAATAGAGACAATTTATGCTACCCGAGTTAGGAAGAGAGCAGAGAGAATTTTAGCAGATCCTTTACATCCCGGTCATCATCTGCTTGATTTACTTCCATCTGGACCTCGCTACAGGACTTCATATACAAAATCGGCCAGGCACAAGAATAGTTTTTCCCCTTGTGCCATTAAATTGTTAAATTCGTAGTTGTATAGCTTAAGGGGAGGTAAAATATGGGTGGGGTTTCTTTGCTTCTTTGTATTGTGAGAGGAACAGTGTCTGTATGTTTATATTGCAATGTAGCCGAAACAAATTCCAAGTATGCTGGAAAATGTACTTGGCCAATAATAAATTATTCCTATTCCTATTCCTATTCCTAAAATGAACGAATATGTCTTTTGGTCTCATACAGAGCGTAGTGACAATAACCTGCCTTAAAATTTGTGGCAATCTTCATGCCACAAAAGCAGTATTAACCTGATGCACTATCCGGTTCCAAGCCTGAAGAGGTTGTGTCTGATAGAGTGTAGTAAGGTAAACTTAAAGGGACCCCTGACCATTAGGTCCAGTCATGTCCGACTCTGGGGTTGCGGCACTCATCTCGCGTTAATGGCCGAGGGAGCCGGCGTACAGCTTCCGAGTCATGTGGCCGGCATGACTAAGCCGCTTCTGACGAACCAGAGCAGCGCACGGAAATGCCGTCTACCTTCCCACCGGAGCAGTACCTATTTATCTACTTGCACTTTGATGTGCTTTCGAACTGCTAGGTTGGCAGGAGCAGGGACCAAACAACGGAAGCTCACCCCGTCACGGGGATTCGAACCGCCGTACTTCTGATCAGCAAGCCCTAGGCTCAGTGGTTTAACCCACAGCGTCACCTGCGTTAGTGTAGCTAAGCGTATTTTCAAAAAGGAGGGTTGTAGCAGGTCTCGCTTCAGTCAGATTTCTAATGTGAATATAAAATCTGCATTCTCCCAGAGCGCTCACTTGCATTACAAAAATGTTTCTCCGTAGCTTTTTCTTTCATTTGAAGAACCATCTGAAAGACTCACAAACCATGTAATCCGATCTGTGTGACTTAGAAGTGAGTCGTATCGTGATCCAAAGGAGGTGGCCATAGGATTGCAACCTTCATGTGAAAATGTTCTGAGAGTTTGAGAGCTGCAAAGTCCCCACCCAATTTCCATTATTATTATTATTATTATTATTATTATTATTATTATTATTATTATTTTCAATTTATATACTGTCCTTTATCAAAAGATCTCAGGGCCATTTAATGATCTATTACGTCATTTGACATGGCTGTTGATTTACTCCTGCCCAGGCCTTTCAGATGAGATGATTGAAAAGGGCAAGGACCTCAAAAGCATCTCTGAAATTGTTCAGAATGGCAAGAAGTTCAAAGTCACGGTGACAACCGGAAGCAAGGTGTTGACTAATGAGTTTACAATCGGAGAAGAGGCTGAACTGCAGACGCCAACAGGAGAGAAGGTCAAGGTAGAGTCTTTTTCCATTTATATATGGCAGCAATGGGGAACCTGCGGCCCTCCAGATCTTGCTGAATGGCAGTTCCCATTGGCCAGGCTTGCTGTGGCTGATGGGAGTTGCAGTTCATCAATGTCTGGGGGGTCAAAGGTTCCCCACACCTGATGCAGGGCTTTCTTCTTTGAACAGGAAGCTAGATTCTAATGAGAACAATCAGATCCCGCCTGCAAACGTACACAAACTCTTTTTTTTTTAAAGGAATTTATTGAATTTTAAGAATAAAACACACATAAAATACACAATACAACAAAAACTACAAAACCACAAAAAATAAACTACAAAAACTACAAAAAAACACTTATTAAACTATCCTTATCTTATTTCTAACATTATTTGGGTACTTCCTCACATCCTCTCTTCTGCATTCATTTCTAATCTTCTTTAGTAACTTTATAACATTATAAAATCTTCTTTCTCATCAAACCTTAATCTTAACAAACAATAATCATCATTTAACTTCAATCTTAATCCTAATAAAATTAAACATTTCATATTTCTACCTACTTCTTCTAACCTATTTTAATCTGACTTCTAGCATTACCGAAGCCTTAAATGTCCTCTGATTTCAATTCAAATGTCTATCTTTTCACGTCGTTTCAAATAATCTTTAAATTTCTTCCAGTCCTCCTTCACCGTTTCTTCCCTCTGGTCTCGGAGTTTCGCGGTCAGTTCTGCGAGTTCCTCATATATAGCAGCCTAAAAAGAAATATTATGAAGCAGGCAGAAGCATTCCCCCCCCCCCAGGGAATATACATGTGCTGGGAGACCACATCCTTTGATCATGTACATGTGTACTGTATTTCTCACTTAATGAAAACAGAGAGGTGTAACGTATTTCAAACAGCCATACTGACACATTGACATAGATCAGTGTTTCCCAAACTTGGGTCTCCAGCTGTTTTTGGACTGCCGCTCCCATCATCCCTTGACAGAAAGACAGAAATTTTATTGTGGAAATAAGCCCATGTAGACATATAAACATAAACATAGCGAGGAACAAGGCATAAAAACACAGGGATACACAGTAACCACAATGACAGAATATCGTACCACAGCCGTCGGAAGTAAACCTACACCCAGTAGTATTAAAACTGCAATCTAGAGGGAAAATGCTATAAAAAAAACACCAAACCTTTATTAGTCATGTAGTTGGCCGTTTCGCCTTTTTTGGGACAAAACAGAGTTTAAAAACCTTGCCACCTGCAAGGATCATTGTCTTGCAAAATTAGGGCAAGGTGAGACTCTGCTGGCGTACCCACAATTTTCTGAATTATTGGTCTTAGTAGATTTGCCCAGGCGTCTCTGTGCAGAGGGCAAGAAAAGATTATATGATGACGTCCCATCATCCCTTGTTAGTCAGGGATAATGGGAATCGTAATCCAAAAACAGCCGGAGACCCAAGTTTGGGAGAAACTGCCATAGATCATAATAAAAAAGGCAAGCTCACAGGGCAACTCTCATGTGTGAAGGAAAACTTAGGCTTCTGAACATGTTGACAAGGTACATGAAAATGTCAGTGCTTGAACTGGAACCCAATCTCGGCTGCTTTTCTTCTCCCACAGGCCACTGTTCAAATGGAAGGAGACAATAAGATGGTTGTGAACCTGAAGAACATCAAGTCTGTCACTGAAATAAACGGGGACACCATCACTAATGTAAGTCCACCTAGAATGGGGATGTCAAACTTGAGGCCCTCATTGCAGCCTGGAACACCACTACAATATTTTACCCAAATTGCTCCATTTTCAGAGGGCCTTGGAAGTTAAGGTCTCTAGAACAGGAGGAGACAATTTGTTGTTGTTGTTTAATCGTTTAGTTGTGACTGACTCTTCGTGACCCCATGGACCAGAGCACACAAGGCACTCCTGTCTTCCACTGCCTCCCACAGTTTGGTCAAACTCATGTTGGTAGCTTCAAGAACACTGTCCAACTATCTCGTCCTCTGTCGTCCTTTCTCCTTGTGCCCTCCATCTTTCCCAACATCAGGGTCTTTTCCAGGGAGTCTTCTCTTCTCATGAGGTGGCCAAAGTATTGGAGCCTCAGCTTCAGGATCTGTCCTTCCAGTGAGCACTCAGGGCTGATCTCCTTCAGAATGGATAGGTTTGATCTTCTTGCAGGCGAAGGGGCTTGAATAACTCAGAGAAGCTATGAGCTATGCCGTGCAGGGACACCCAAGATGGACAGGTCACAGTGGAGAGTTTTGACTAAACACGATCCACCTGGAGCAGGAACTGGCAAGCCACTCCAGTATCCCTGCCAAGAAAACTCAATGGACAAAGACAACAGGAGACAATTTAGTGTCCTCCAAATGTTGTTGGATAACAACTCCCATCAGTCCCAGCTGTCATGGACTGGGGGACGAATGTTGGGAGGAAACAGCTGGAGAACCATCAAGACTAGAAGACTCAGAGCCCAGGGAGTGGTGGTGGGACAACGATGAGTAGTCAGAGGGAGAAGACAGGGAGGTGGCGGAAGCTAAAAAGGTTACAGGGCTTAGAGAGGTGGGAGAGTCAGTGGCACAGAGAAGTCCAGAACCAGAGGCAGAAGCCGAAGAAGGCAAGGATTGAGGAAGGAGTCCAAGAGGCAGAGATGAGTCAGGCGAGTGAAGATTCATATGTGTCTCCCCCTCCTGCTGTGACAAGCTCCCCTCCCCTTTGTCTCCCAGAACCAGAAGAGGCATGAAAAGGGCAGAGAAGTGGTTGGCTGAACGCAGACACAGTCTCTGATAGCTTGGGGAAAGCCCTGGAGAGGTGGGGACTTAAGAAGGCTGTGGGGAGGTGGGAAATTTCACCTGCTTCATGGGGGTAAGACCTGCTGGAGAGGAGTTACTGTGCTGTTTAGGCCTGACCCTCAGCCAAGTCTGCAATGCAGAGATTGTGTTTTTGCTAATAACTCCAACTCTGATTGTTGTGATTACTGATGGCTCACTCTTTGATGCCAGCCCACACAGCTAATGGTCAGGGCTGATGTAGTTGTAGTTCCACAATATCTGGGGTGCACCACATAGCTTACCCTGCACTAGAGTATCAAAGGAGTTGGCATGTTCCTCGTATCCCTATTTTTTCCAGTTTAAATGCATTGGGTGGTTTGGTTGGTTTCAAATTCAGGTAGAATGTAAATATTTTAATGTATGGCAGGGGGCCACAGCCTTTGGGTCGTCTGCTAAGTGGAGAATTGGCCATCCTGTTTGAAGTTTTACACTCCTGGTGCAGATGTTTAAGAGAACAGCCTCCCATCCCATGAACAAATCAAGTATTAATCATTCTTGGGAAGGCAGTTTGAGGTCATCCTGAAAAAGATTCCTCATGGTATTTATGTATATACTTTGAGTAGGAAGCAAAATCCCCTTACTGTTTTTTTATGCCTATATTGCTTACATTTTTATTTATTAGGGGATTTTCAAAAAAAAAAAAACACCACTGTCAATGATTCTAGAATGGTTTACAAAATTTGGGTCAGATAACAGGGTGTCAGGCATAGGTTGCAGACAATATATCAGTGATTGTTACCTTTATTATAATGATCGGTGATACCGAATACAAGTGAGGTAAGATTTTGGGGGACCCATAATATACCAAATGTGCATTAGGCTCAAGACTCTGGGTTCAAAGTTTGCTTGCTCCTCCCACCAGATGTCAAAGAGAAAACCAACTACCAGACTTTTAGGAGACATCTGAAAGCAGCCCTGTTTAGGGAAGCTTTTAATGTTTAACAGATTATTGTATTTTAACATTCCGTTGGAAGCCGCCCAGAGTGGCTGGGGAAACCCAGCCAGATGTGCGGGGTATAAATAAATTATTATTATTATTATTATTATTATTATTATTATTATTATTATTATTATTACATCGTGTATGCTGGGCACAGGATCAGTAGCGATTGGGGAAGCGGGGTGCAGGGAAATTCAATTCATTTTGTCTAGGCAAATCAACCTAATTCAAACCTTTCCATACAATCCATGAACCGGAACACAATCATTTTTTGAAATCCACACTCCTCTGAATTTAGCAATGCAGTTTTGCAGACAATAAGTGCAAACATGGATATGCTGCCCTGATCCCTTTTGGGAAAAAGTGAGAAAGTATCAATGAATTTTTTTAAAAAAAGAAATTAAATATAAAGTGTGGATGATTAAAGCCCTTGGTTTTTTCCCCTTTCTAGACGCTGAGCGTGGGTGACATCCAGTACAAGAGAATCAGCAAAAGAATCTAGATAACTCAGGCATTTCTATACTTTTACTGTGTAAAAGTAGTACAATAAAGTGAGATGTATGCAAACGCCTCTTCGTTGCCGTCATTATTGGTCTACGGAAGACAGCTATCAACAGTTAGCGTCAGGTTGGGTCTCTCTCACAACCTAACAGGATTTATTATATGGTTGCCATACGTCTGGAATTTTCTGGACATATACAAATACTGCAGCCATAAGCAGTGTCCACTCGGAATTCGGCTAATGTCCGGAAAACTCCAGACATATGGCACTCCATGTCAGCAGTGTCGTTTCTGCCGATTTCCCTCAGAAGTAGCTCAAAAAGGCCCAATTTATTTGGCCAAAACTATATATTATTTAAAAAGCTCAGCAACTTTTCTCTCTGGATTTTTCACATTTTGAAATATGGAAACCCTAATCTCCTAATATTTTATGATTCATGCTTGATGACTTGTGACTTTCAACACTCATAAGGTCATCAGGAAAGCTGGATAGCTTTGCTAGGACAGACATTCAGCCAGAAAAAGGAAGGCACTAAGTGCAAATAAATGCTGCTTTAACTAAGAATCCCCAGTGTAAGGACGTTCAGTGATTGCTCATGAGAAATCAGCCAAACGCAGAACTCCTAACACGAAGTTCTTTATTGTGCAAATATTCACAATGGAGCCAAAGTTCAAACGTCCATCTCATCCCTCTGCAGAGCCCAGGAATGACCTTTTCTGGTTCTTTGTCCAGCAAAAGAGGTGCGGGATTCTGAACCCCCGCCTCCCCCTTCCACATCTTTCCTGTCTGCAACCTCAGAGCGTGGGAAACTGACCCTGTTCCCCGCTCTCCCTTCGGTGCTCAGGCTCTGCGATCTGCTCACAGCCCCTGCGCCAACTTCCTGCCTCCAACTCCCCCTCCCCAGTGGAGGAATGGTCGCTTCCTCCTGAGGAGGGGGATGACGAGCTGGTGAACAATGGCGGAGGTTCCCTGTACTGCAAACGATCCCGGGATGCTGCCTGCCATGGGGAGGGGGGCTTCCTGACACCCAGATTTGTTATCTTCAGAAAACCTAAGCCAGGGGTTGGTGACGTGCGGCCCATGGGCTGGAAGTGGCCCACAGAGGCTGTTTAACCGGCCCACGAGCCGCCCCACAACTGAGCTACCCAGTCTGCGAGTCCCGGCACACTGCGCTAAACCGGTGCAGCGCAACGTGGGGACTCTCTTCCGCAGCTCCGAAAATTGCTTCTGCCACATGTGCAAACACTGGAAATCGCATTGGCACATTTCTGCAGCACTGGAAACTGCTTCTGTGCATGCCCAGAAGCCAAAAATCAATTTTGCGCAGGTGCGATTTTCAGTGTCTGGGCATGCGCAAAAGCAATTTCCAGCGCCGCAGACATGACCAGGTGCAATTTCCGGTATCACGCTGCGCCGGTCCGGTCCATGGAAGATCTCCGCGTGAGTGATCCAGCCCAGGGAAGGTAAACCTTGCCAACCCCTAACCTAAGCTAAACTGGTATGCAATGAGGGGGTGGTACTTGGGACAAATGAGGGGCGGTACTTGGGACGCACTTAACACAACTTCTTAACACTCAAATGCTTTTTAAGGAATAAGGGTATAAATGTAACCTTCATCTGAGATGGATGCATAGCTGTCAAGTTTCGGATTTGAAAATAAGGGATCAGCGCACCCTCACCTGTCCCAGGGATAGTTCCACACCGCGGTAATCCCCCCAGGCTAAAAATTAATTTACACCATTCTCCTCCTCTACAAAGATACAGGGGATGATTAAGCAATTGTCAGATGCAAGCATCAGATATTTAAGATCCAAACACCAAGCAGAACAGCCAGACACCAATGAATTTTACTGTTCTAAAAAGTCAGCCTCAAATGCCTTCATGTACCTATGGTTATTCAGTTCAGCTGATCCCAGGCTTCTGAAACTAGATGTATTACCATATCTCCTGGGATCCTTCTTTGTTGCTGAGCTGTTCTTAGATGGCTGCTTCTTGCTAATATTTAACCTACTTCTTCCTTCCTCAGAGGCAATTGGGAGCAACTAACTTCCCTCTCCTCCAGGGTAAATGTTAGTTACACTAAGCCATTACCTGATTCCATCGCAGCCTGATTTGCTCAAAAACTCCTTAGCCAAAAGAGTTTACCTGGTCTGAGATATTTGCTCCCTTAATAAACCCGGTATTATACGGGATTTTCAATCACCCAGGACAGCAGCAGGAAACGCATTTAAAAACGGGAGAATCCCACGAAAAACGTGATACTTGACACCACTGGGACAAACTGTGGAAGAGTGATGTTCTTCCATAAGTAAGCCAAACACAAGTGAATGAAACAAGTGTTGAAGCCACATGTGTCATAATAACTTTATTGATCATTGACATGAGTGAATGTAGGCTTCGACTGCTCCTGTGAAATGTTTCTAACTCAACATGCTGGACATGTAGGAAAAAACCATGTCTCTCTGGTGCTGTCCTCAGGAGAGCCGAACATTCAGAACCAAACCCCCACTTTCCTTGGCGCTTTCTTCCTGTTCAGAACCAAAACGGCTGGTTTTGCACCAGCCGTCGGAATTCAGCAAGACACCTCCAGGCCGGCAAACAATCCCATTCTTATTTCTTCTGGAAGATGCCAGGTGAAATCTCATTGGCGGCTGGCTCAGGCATGACCTGGATTGTTTGGTTCTGAAGAGCTGCCTCTCGCATCTTGTAGTACATAAACTCATTCTCCTGGAACATGCGCAGCTCCATCTCTGACTGAACGCGCATGGCCTGAAAGGATGGAGACAAAGAAGGACCCATGAGACACAAAGCTAATTTCTTGAGAGGCAGGATCCTGCTCTGCTTGCAATGTGTGAGGAAGCCCTCAACCTTGAAACCCAGTTTCCATCGCAAACTGCTAACATTTTGCCTTGTCATACAACACGTTGTGCACCCTCTGCACAAAAACAAGTTTTTAAAAAATCTGCCATTCACATTTCATTACGCTAATCTTCCATAATTTATGTTGCTTCTGCTAGTCTTAGGGGTTATGCAAACTAATAAAGGCCAATGTAACTCTCGCTTATTCCCTACTCTGTGGCTTCTGAGGTTTCATAAAGTCCACACATTTTTAAGTGAATCCTCATTGTCATCACATTTAGAAACATGCTCTTCTATTCAAGTTGAGATCCCACTGGTCAGGCTATGGACAGGGCATTTAGTGGGCAGTGTTAGAAACTCAGATATACAAGCTAGGTGGCAAATGGCTGCTTAAATCAGGGTTACAGTTGTTGGAGATTCATTCCCCATGTCTACAGTCATGGGATTGTTCTCTATCACATGACGGTATGTGTTTTCATTCCACAGAATGAGAAGTGATGGAGACAGGATGTTTGTGCTACTGTGCTCCATCCAGTGGGACTATTGTCCTTTGTTCTTTCTCTTTCCTGTCTGATGCCAGAGAGAGAGGGAGCCATCTTGCAGTGATCCGTGTATGTTTATATGTAAATAAAGTAGATTAGCCAAAATGCTGAGTTACTGAGGTCTGTTTACAAGAAGACTGCGGGTCCCTAAGTGTGCTGATGCTTCTTGGTATCAGTCGCTGTGATATTCGGGCAGAAGAAAGTTTTCGAAGCTCCCGAACGACCGACCAGGAGGGAGAGAACATGCCAGTCGGGCATGTGTCTCTGCCAGGGTCCTACACGAGAGTAGGATGCTCCTGCCAACAAAATGGAATGCCTTGTTGCAATTGGGGGGGGGGCAGACAACTCAAAAGTCGTATTTTTCAATATGAGTTTTTTGGTTCCTGCAACTCATTCTGACTGCGCAGATAAAATATAGCGGATATAATTCTACAGGAGGTGTTGCCAGTGTGTTAAAACAGTCAAGAC
This sequence comes from Lacerta agilis, assembly GCF_009819535.1. NCBI lineage: Eukaryota > Metazoa > Chordata > Lepidosauria > Squamata > Lacertidae > Lacerta > Lacerta agilis. Next base: position 42,554,729 of record NC_046325.1, read on the forward strand.
CCAAGGATCCACAGGCATGCACCTCCAAGATGGTGGAGATGTCAGGCACCATCCAGGCACCTGGGCACCTTCGCTTGGTCACAAGTGGCCTGGTGAATTTCAACCACTGGTAGTGTTATTGTGTGTGGAGGGTGTTAATGTTTTTGTTTGCTACTATGGTATGTCTTTTGTGTTTTCGTATTGTAAACCCCCTGTGATCCTTGGATGAGAGGCAGTATAGAATAAATAATAATAATAATAATAATAATAATAATAGTAATAATAGTAATAATAGTAATAATAGTAATAATAGTAATAATAGTAATAATAGTAATAATAGTAATAATAATAATAATAATTTCTTGCATTGCAGACTGCTATATTTGGGGCCTCTATAAATCATGGGTGGCTAAGATGTGGTCCTTCATGATGCAGGACTATAATTCCCATAATCCCTGACCATTAGCCATGCTGCCTGGGACAGATGGGAGTTGTAATCCCTGCTGTAAATATTGCAAGGCCAAGTAATCACTTGGGTCACTTGGGCAGTTCGTCTGGCCTTTGTGAGCATGTGAACAGAGCTGAATGGCTGTAGCTAATGCACATGCCAGGCGGATGCCTGGAAACAATTTGCCACTTCGAGCAGCTGGCAAGGAGATCCAGTTTCCAGGGTCTTCAACATCATTTGTTCTCCCAGCCAGTGTGGTGTAGTGGTTAAGAGCAGTAGACTCATAATCTGGGGAACTGGGTTCGCGTCTCCGCTCCTCCACATGCAGCTGCTGGGTGACCTTGGGCTAGTCACACTTCTCTGAAGTCTCTCAGCCCCACTCACCTCACAAGAGTGTTTGTTGTGGGGGAGGAAGGGGGAGGAGAATGTGAGCCTCTTTGAGACTCCTTTGGGTAGTGATAAAGCGGGATATCAAATCCAAACTCTTCTTCTTCCCCATGAACAATCGCCAAATACAGTGGTACCTCAAGTTACAAATGCCTCAGCTTACAAACGCTTCAGGTTACAAACTCCGCTAACCTGGAAGAGTTACCTCGAGTTGAGAACTTTGCCGCAGGATACGAACAGAAATCGTACGCCGGAGGCCCCATTAGCGAAAGCACGCCTCTAGTAAAGAACAGTTTCAGTTTAAGAATGGACCTCCGGAACGGATTAAGTTCGTAACTAGAGGTACCACTGTACGTTCAAGCAAACCTGGCTGGAGTCAATACCATGAGTCACTTACCTCCAAATCTTTGGTAATTGGGTGGGTGGAGCCATGGGTCACCAGAAGAATAGCGTAGGCTTTGCAAATCATCCCATGGCCCGCTTCAATGAGGCCAGCATGCCAGTGAGTCACTCCAGCTCTCATGAGGGCCATCCCAAGCTGTGCGTTGTTTGGGTGGTAGAGTTTCCTAGGGGAAATACACAAGGAAGCCATTTGACATTTGCAAATCAGTGTTGGGGCATATATGTTGCTTCTTGCCTGGGTTTCCAGCTTGTTGGAGATGTGACGATTTGCTTCATGGTGGGGCTCAGTCCGAAGAAGGAGGTTTGACTCCATCCTTTCTTCCACCAATGACTCCAGCCTCCATAATGGATGGAAAGTCAGCTTATTGTCAGCTTTAGGTTTAAAGTAGTATGAGATTTTAGACTGCTTTTCTCTTGTGGGGGGTTCAGCTGCTTGTGTAAGGGGGATTCCCAGATCTTTATAGGTTTTCCTTGTTAGAACCATCTCAGAACTAGCTTTAAGTTGCTTTTCCCCGCCGAAAATACGTAACCTCATTCAAAGCGAACTCCAAGGTTATAATTAATCTTAACAGACCACAAAAGGGCAGAGGGTTTAAAATATCTCCCGCCGACTCCCGGAATCCTTATCTGGCTGGAATATAAACTTTTATCCCAGGGGTTCGTCCTTTTTCGTGATATTTGAAAAACTCTTACTCACTCAGTCGAGTTGCACAGCCCAGCAAGGGGAAATTGATTGAACCTTCCGGATGGAAAGTTATGCTAGGTCTCTGGGACTGCACAACCGTTGCTGCTGTGCCTTTGGACCCTGTCTTGGAAGCAGTGATGCTGAATTGTTGGAGGCGCAAGCTGAACGGATGGATAGGTGTTCAAATAGTGAACATGCTAAGCTTAAGGTGGGGTAAACGGTTATGTGAGGGTGAAAGCCTGGAGCCCCTTGGGATCGTGCCAATGGAATTTCACAGATCTTTGGGATGCATAAAGACAAGCATCTAGTTCCCAGGGATTTAGCACATGACCAACCACATAAAGGTTGGATTAGATGGTGATCACCAAAGATTGGATGATGCAGACAGTGATAGACTTTATTCTCCAGGGCTCCCAGTAATTGCTAAGGGACTAGTAAACAGTTACAATCTAGGATGCCATAGGAAGGTGGTGTCCCAGACTCTGAAATCACCAGGAGCATGGGGGAGATTCAGCCCACCTCAGAGGCGGAGGAAGGGTGGGGTGGGGGTGGTCCGCCTCGGGTGTCACCATTGAGGGGGGTGACAAAATGCCAGGTGGCATTCACCGCGGGGCCTGCAGTGCGCCCGAGCCATGCGTCTCTCCTGGGAGTGACGCCGTGGCTCTGCCCGCCCGCCACCTCCCCCTCAGCTGTAGGGGGTGGGTAGGAGGATGCAGGCAGATTCCTCAGAGACCCCGTGGAGCATCCCCCACAGGTGGCTGGCCCCGCCCCTGGGCACAGGGCACATGCACTGCCCCAGGTGCCCGGTCGGCTTGCTCCGTCGCTGGCCCCCATAGCATTGATGCCTCCCCTGTCCCTTCCACCGAGTTGACTCCATTACTTCACTTGCGGACAGCTTTGCCACCAGCCCTTGCTCCAAACTGCACCAACAGGGGACCCCGGGTAAAACAGGAATAGATCACTATGTATTGAGCACCTACTCAGTTCATGCCCAAAAGAGAGGCGCTTGACAAAAAACACACATACTTGACCTGGTACATTTTGGTAGCATCATAAAAACAAGCATTACTGGCAACACAAAATATATTAACTGCATTGTTTACCGTATTTTTCGCTCCATAAGACGCACTTTTTTCCTCCTAAATAGTAAGGGGAAATATCTGTGCGCCTTATGGAACGAATGGTGGTCCCTGGAGCTGAATTGCCCAGGGGCCAAAAGAGGATCATGCTTTTTATTTTACAAAGAGAAAAGGGGGTGTTGAAAGGACCCCGCTCAGCAGCTGATCAGCAAGAGATCGGGAGAGAGATAAGAGTCCCGGCTCCCTTTCAGCCCTGCCCTCTTGCCCAGGCCTCCTTTGTTGAATGTGCTGCAAAGGGAGGTTGTTTGTTTCCCCAGCTGCATGTGACTGGCTGATCAGATTATCTGTCTGGAAACTGTAGAAAAGGCTCCCTTTCCTTTAGAAGCTGCAGAAATGTGAGTTGAACCCCATAAAAACGGGGCTTTTCCTCTTTGCTTTTCCCGCTTTGCAAAAGGAGCTTTGCTTTTCCCCCTTTGCAAAAAAAGCTGCAAAACCTTTAGCTGATCCTAAAAAAACAGGGTTTTTCTCTTTGCAAAAAAAAGGTGCAAAACTTTTAGCTGATCCTCAAAAAGACCAGGGCTTTTAGAGGAGGAAAACCAGAAAAATATTTTTTTTCTTGTTTCCTCCTCTAAAAACGAGGTGCGCCCCATGGTCCGGTGCACCCTATGGAGCGAAAAATACGGTATATATGAAAATAAGTCATGGAAGAGCGGAGAAAGGGTGGCACTGCCCAGTGAAGCTAAGCAGGTTATGACATTGTACAGCTTTCATTGATGCAGGCAGGTTTCAAGCTCCCCTATTGTTATTGAAAGATGAGTTGACTTGCAGTCAGCATCACGTTTCATTTTGGAAAACTGTTTCTAAATCATTTTTATTTGTTGCATTTTTATTGCGGCTGTACGCTGCTACAATATTTGGTAACTTTTAGCAGCCCAGAAATATTCCAAATAAATGAATAAAATGGATATACCTACATGTAACCATCCACCATTCGTTTTGAATAACCAGCCGCCTCGTCAAAGAGCTGGAGGTAAGAGAGAACTTCCGACATGATGCTGAGGATCCGGAGTAGGTAAAGGTTTGTGTCTCCCAGCACTGGGTCCTGCTTGTCCAGACACTCTCGACACAGCTTTACAACCTAGGACAAACCACACACAGAAAGGAACATGATAAAAAAGAGGTACATTTGTGGCAGAACAAATCTGCCTCTGCAATGCATAGCTCTGAAGACACGATGTCTTACAAGGGAGTTGGGGCAAACATATATGACCAGTTTCGTAAACTGCTTAACACATATCCAAAATGATACTGTATTTTCCCATGTGTAAGACTGGATTTTTTCCCTTAAAAACAATGTCAAAAATTAGGGGGCATCTTATACATGGATACATCTCCCCCCCCCAATTTTCTTAAATCTGAGTCCCCCCGAAGTCTTATACATGGGGGCGTCTTATGTGGGGTGTAAACACAGAGCAGTCAAAACACAACATTGCTAGAGTGGACATGAAAGTGTCTCAGTCCTCCAGCCTTAGCTTCCTGTTTACCTGGACTGAGACAACTTCCTCTATGTAACTGGAGATGGGTGTGGTTTCACCTGGGGAGGTTTACACAAAACCACAGGAAGCAGGCCCCATCTCTCTCTTTTTGGATTTGCCTCTTCAAGGAAGAGCATCTCAGGGACAGAATGCTCTCTTAGTGAAGCCTGCTTCTTTATGGAGTTAGCTTCTACATGTAAATACATTTATCTAAGCCAGCCTGCCTTTCTGAGACTGTATTCTAATTTAGGATGACTGTAAGTAAACTCTTTTATATTTTATAAAGAGAAGTGTTGTGTCTTTACTTTTAAGAGGGAAGAAGGGGAATATGCCAGGAATATATATTTCTTATAGAGGCTTTAGCAAGCCTATGCAACCGTCTCTGCTATGGTTTAAAAGGAATGTAACTCTGCTAAGTTTGGAGCTTGTTAACACAAGCTGCGATGAGGTATATAAAGTAATATATCATCATCCACACTCCTAAACATTCCCACATCTTATATACGGAAAAATATGGTATTTTGTTTCCGAAGAGGATAGCTATTCCTTTCCTGTACAGTTGTCATTGTCAGCGAGCACACTATCATGTTTGGGAAATGGGGTGTTTGGTGTGTTAGGGGAAGGGTAGTACCTCTGATGGGGGACACACCGTGCTCCTTCTGGAGTAGTTTGGTCCCCCACCCTGCACTCAACCCCATAGCTGTCAAGTTTCAGATTTGAAAATAAGGGATCAGCAGTCTCACCTATCCTGGGGACAGTCACATGTCAGTGGTGGGCGGAGCCAGAAGCAAAAGTGGGCGGAGCAGCAAGGTAAACTCCAAGCGGGCTCGGGCTCGGAGTGGAGCAGAGGAGGGCAGCCATGTGCTCTGCGCAATGGAGCCCCATCGTCTTCTTGTCTGATCCCATCAAAACAGGACAGGAAGCAGCAGCTGCTCAAAGGCAGCCAGGCTCTGCCTGCCAGCTAACCCTATTGGGCGGCTGAGGGGCTCGGCGGCAACGGATAGGGGCTGATGCAGGGGGAGGAATACACCCCCCTGTAAGCACGGGAAACGGCTCCCACTTGCTTTGAGGGCTGATGCTTTTCTCGCCAAGTAGGCAAGGTCTTCCCACCCAGTCCCTGGCCAGCAGGGGAGGAGCTGCTTCCATTAAAAACGGGAAATTTAAGGGAAATAAAAAATAAGGGAGAGCAGCGGGAAACTGCATAAAATAAGGGAGAATCCCGGGGAAAACGGGATACTTGACAGCACTGGTCAACCCTCACACTAAAAGTCCCAAGTACTCATTAAATAAATTCCTGGAGTATGTGGTACCCACGAGAGGACACCACTGACCCACCTGAGTTGGATGACATGGGGAAGGCATCCTTTCAGATAAAAAAAAAAAGGACCTGGGCTGTTTAGGGCTTTATCCACAAATGGTAAAACCTTAAACTTTGCCTGGCAGCTAAATATTTCTGTTAAGTTAAGGGAAGGAACTATTTTCACGTATTCTATCTTTGTTCTTCCCAATCACTCAGAGCCTTCTTTTGGGCAGGCAAATGGGGATCATGAAAATAATCCCCCCCCCCCACCATGTCCCTAGCTATAAAATAATGTGCGCGTGAGATACAATTGTCTGGGTTTCCTCGACACATTAAGAAGCAGAGGACCAACCCTTTTGTGACTCACTTGGTGGTATATCCCTTCGGTACGAGCCTCGTCAATCTTTTCCAGGGTTTCCTTGGAGAACTGGATGACGTCCTTCACCACTTCCTTGGATGGCTGCAAGAGGCAAGGGGAAACGATTCAAACGTGCTTCTTTAGCTCTTCCTGTCAGACTCTTCCAAAAGTGCCCAGCTGGCAACCCAATTATCCTTTTATTAGCAAAACTCCAGGATCAATTACATTCCTGATTATGTGCACCAGCCAGAGCTCAGAAATTCATTTTAAGAAGGAACTAGTTCAAGTTCAAGTTCAGCCACCTACCTTCTCATTCCCCTCTTTCACAGCCAGCATCAGGTCGTCTTTGATTCCTTTTTGGCAATGCTCACAGGTGCAGTCAAAATAATACTGCTTCTTCAGCTGCTGCTTTCTGTCTTCGCTAACGTTGAGGAAATCTACATAGGAAACGGTCAGCTCTTCCCCGACGGAGATCTTACCCAGAGCACGCAGCTCGATCCTGGTGTCAAACAAGCAAAGAGGCAGCACCAGATAAACACCAGAGACATGTCTGTATAGCTTTCCAGTAATAAAGATATCAGGAGTGAACCCCCCATGATGCCTAGGACGAAAGGATTACTTCCCAGAGCAAATCTCTTAACTGGTGGGGGAGTTTGTTCGCCATTAAATATCGGCATTACCCCTATCTACAGAGTTCCGTCTTATTTAACATCACTCACGGTTGCATCACATGGTTATGCCTTCATTAGAGCTAGATTTAATGTTTTTCCATCGAACGTGCTGAGTCATAGATTTACCAAGGGCCAAGTTTCTCCTATGTGTGCCTGTGAAAATAAATCAACTGAATCTCTACAGCATGTAATGTTCAATTGCCCTATGTACAGATCGATATGTGTCAGTATATTAAATCCGATAATTCAGTCCATTGCTGATAAGCCAGTTGACCTACGTCTTGCTTGGGTTCTCCAATATGTGGACCCTTATATAACTCTACAGGTTGCTAGATTCCTAACAGTCGTCATCTCGCACAAGAGACAAAATGGGATGTCAGCCAATTACTGATAACTAGATATGTTTTTCAAAAATACAATTAGACATTGGTTTTAGTTTTGGGTGCCTCAATTTTAACCTTAATTCTTTTTTTTAGATATGTTTTATCGAAGTGATAATATTGATCCCTGTGAGTTGTGTTATTATATCCGCGGCCTGTATTGGGTTGTCGTTTTATTTGATTTTATTTTTTATTGACTGCTTGTTTTGTATTGTATGATTGTATTGTATGATGGGCGCAAATGCCGAATAAACATCTATTCTATTCCCAGAGCTGTGCGTCCTTTCCACACAACCAAAACCCTGCACCAAGGTAGCACAAATCCTGCACGAAGGAAGGCTGTATTTCGCTACCTGCATAAAAGGTAAAAGTACCCTTGACCGTTTGGTCCAGTCGTGGACGACTCTGGGGTTGCGCACTCATCTCGCTCTATAGGCCGAGGGAGCCAGCATTTGTCCGCAGACAGCTTCCAGGTCACGTGGCCAGCATGACTAAGCCGCTTCTGGCGAACCAGAGCAGTGCACGGAAATGCCGTTTACCTTCCCGCCGGAGCGGTACCTATTTATCTACTTGCACTTTGACGTGTTTTCGAACTGCTAGGTGGGCAGGAGCAGGGACCGAACAACAGGAGCTCACCCCGTCGCGGGGATTCGAACCGCCGACCTTCTGATCGGCAAGCCCAAGAGGCTCAGTGGTTTAGACCACAGTGCTACCCGCGTTCCCTGGCTACCTGCATAAATGTATGCAAACCAAGAAAATGTTGGTGGGGTTTGTTATTTTGCATACTTAATTCGGCTTTTTCCCTACCTCACTCATTCCCCCTGCTTCTGCTAGAGTACATCAGAAGGGATCAGAAATTAGAACTGTTGCTTTAAAATGAAGTGCCTTCCATAGTTCCAGTTACAGGTAGGCAGCCGAGTTGGTCTGCCATAGTCAAAACAAAATAAAAAATAATAATAATTCCTTCCAGTAGCACCTTGGGGACCAACTAAGTTTGAAGACACGGGTGGCGCTGTGGGTTAAACCACAGAGCCTAGGGCTTGCTGATCAGAAGGTCGGCAGTTCGAATCCCCGCAATGGAGTGAGCTCCCCTTCCTTGGTCCCAGCTCCTGCCCACCTAGTAGTTCGAAAGCACGTCAAAGTGCAAGTAGATAAATAGGTACTGCTCTGGCGGGAAGGTAAATGGCGTTTCCGTGCGCTGCTCTGGTTCGCCAGAAGCGGCTTAGTCATGCTGACCACATGACCCGGAAGCTGTACGCTGGCTCCCACAGCCAATAAAGCGAGATGAGCGCCGCAACCCCAGAGTCGGACATGACTGGACCTAATGGTCAGGGGTCCCTTTACCTTTACCTATGTTTAAAGAAGTGTGCATGCACACGAAAGCTCATACCAATAACAAACTTAGTTGGTCTCTAAATGCATAAACAAGAATGCATTTTGAAAGATCTCCATTTCAAGCACATCTCTGTGTTTGTGTACCATACCATCCGAAACATCTTGTGTTCTATTGTCATTTCAAGAGGGCCGCTTGAATAGGTTTTGGGACTCCCCAGATTGCAGAATGGTGTCAAATATTTTCGGCCGCAATTCTTCTAAGCATGTTGCATGTAAAGATCTTTCGGTCTTCCCCACCTTTCCCCTTAATTTCCAGAGGGGTAGCCGTGTTAGTCCATTGCCGCAAATAAAGAGTCTTTGGCTAGTTAAAGACCGACTCATTTATTATGGCCATTTCATTATTGTGGGACGGAGACCACAAAAGCTTATGCCATCGTAGACTTCCAGGTACCACAAGAGTTGTTTAATTTTTAAAAAATTCATTTATTTTAGGCATATATAACCTGCTCTTTCTGGAAAAGCTCAGGAAGGCCCGCACGAAGTTCCCTGACCAGATCCACGGCTGTTTAGTTTCAACAGTGCTGCCCCATAACAGTTCATTAGGACCCTGGTTTTGTTGGGGAGATGAAGAATACACATCTATGAGTGCTTGCTCATTTGCTGCAGGACCAGGGAACTGGTGGACTTCCAGATGTTGAACGCCAACTCCCATCAGTCTTAGCCAGCCTAGCTAATGGTCAAGGATGATGGCGTTCCCCAGACCTGATTTGCAGGGACCAATAGCAAACATCTGTCACAGTGCACTCAAACTCAATCACAACTTTTCAACTGAACGCACCAGTCTTTTTCTTTTAAAGGATGTTCCTTTACATGCCACATTAACCATGTTCATAATTAGATAAACATGGGTTTAAAAAGACAACAACATGTTAGTTGCGGAGACTTAAGTTTCAAGCATGCAACATATCTCAACAAAGGCCTTTTTTTTTTACAGCCAGCTATTCTAGAGACATGCAAGAAGAAGAAGAAGAAGAAGAAAGAGTTTGGATTTGATATCCCGCTTTATCATTACCCGAAGGAGTCTCAAAGCGGCTAACATTCTCCTTTCCCTTCCTCCCCCACAACAAACACTCTGTGAGGTGAGTGGGGCTGGGAGACTTCAGAGAAGTGTGACTAGCCCAAGGTCACCCAGCAGCTGCATGTGGAGGAGCGGGGACGCGAACCCGGTTCACCAGATTACGAGTCTACCGCTCTTAACCACTACACCACACTGGCTCCTTAAACCCTCACTTCTTCAGGACCTTGCCCCCCTCCTCCCCAGCCTCTGCTTCTGCCTCAGAGTCTGAACTGCACTCTGCCACAGCCTCTTCCTGCTCACTAAGCCCTGTTGCCTCTTCAGCTTCCGACACCTCCTCCTCCCAATCTGTTCCCTCTTCTCCCTCTTATCACTCATCACTGTCCCACCACCGCTCCCCAGTCTCTGAGCTTTCTTCCCTTGGGGGTTCTCCAGCTGGTTTTCCTCCACCATTCCTCTGCATCTAGCGAGTCCAAGACACCATGTGCTCAACTCTCTTCCATTGAAATAAATGAAATTTAGCATTTATTGTGTTATTAAGTTAATACATAAAATTATACATATTTTTAAGTACTTAACTTTGGCTGGATTGTCCCCATGGGATCTACACCTAAAGGTAAAGGGACCCCTGACCATTAGGTCCAGTCATGTCCGACTCTGGGGTTGCGGCGCTCATCTCACGTTACTGGCTGAGGGAGCCGGCGTACAGCTTCCGGGTCATGTGGCCAGCATGACAAAGCCGCTTCTGGCGAACCAGAGCAGCGCACGGAAACGCCGTTTACCTTCCCGCCGGAGTGGTACCTATTTATCTACTTGCACTTTTGACGTGCTTTTGAACTGCTAGGTGGGCAGGAGCAGGGACCGAGCAACGGGAGCTCACCCCATCACAGGGATTCGAACCGCCGACCTTACGATCAGCAAGCCCTAGGCTCTGTGGTTTAACCAACAGTGCCACCCACGTCTACACCTACTCATTCCCAAATGCAGAAAGAGGATCCACCAAGAGGGCTGATCTTTGCTTGGAAGACCTCAGCCGAAACAGGTGTCGCCTTGCGGCCTAGAACTAGCTAAACTCAGGGGCGTCGTAGGGTGGGGGCGGTGGGGGCGGGCCGCCCCTCGTGCCGCCCCTAGGCGGGTGTGTGCGGTGCTGCTGCTCCCGGGGTGACGGAGGGAGCGGCGGCGCGTCCCACCACTCCCATGCGCCGCCGCTCCCTCCGTCACCCCGGGAGCAGCAGCGCTGCACGGACGAGGCTCCCGAAGTGGCGGCCCGGCATACCCCAGGGGCGGGGGCGTCGCTGCGCGCGCGTGCGTCATGACGCACACGCAGCGATGCCCCGCCCCCTGGGATGCCGGGCCGCCGCTTCCAGAGCCTCGGTGGGCTGCAAAGAGCTCCGAAGCCGCAGCCTGGCAGCCCTTTGCGCTATGGCAACGGCTTCGGGGCTCTTTGTAGCCCGCCGATGCCCCCAAGCCCCCGCCCGGCATACCCCAGGGGCGGGGGCGTCGCTGCGCGCGCGTGCGTCATGACGCACACGCAGCGATGCCCCGCCCCCGGGGATGCCGGGCCGTCGCCGCGCGCGTATGCGTCATGACGTCATGACGCACGCACGCGCCGCGATGCCCCGCCCCCCAGGGGTGCCCCTTGGCTTCCCGCCCCGGGCAGCCAAGGGGCTAGGAACGCCCCTGGCTAAACTGATATTGTAGCTTTCAGCAACACCTGCAGCTTTTGCCATTTTAATCGTTTTTAACGTTTTGTAACTCTAAACAGGTGCCAAAAAAGTGTTTGTCAATGCAGCCAAAATCAGAGTATCAGACAATGCCACGTTATTTGCTCGTGTAATAAAAGATCTACTGGATCTACTGCGGTTACACTACCATCGTTAGAAATTATCATGCTAGCATTGCTGCTGAAAGGATAGGAGAGAGAAATAAGTTGGAGCAGGCATTAAGAGGTATGGGGAGGTTTGTCAGAACAGAGAGGGAAGTCTTGTCACAATGACTACTTTTTAAAGAAAGGCTCTACAAATGCAGGGATTACAAAATGAAGGGTTGAGTTTAGTGGGACGTTGCACAGAGGTGGCAGAAAGAGTAAAAACAATGCGCTGATAGTCATCTTTATAACTTGGTTATTACTGCCTGTGGGACTTTGGGGCCGGTATACGGGAGGTGTCCGAGCGGGAGAGCAGTGAAAGGGGAAATATTATGGTTTCAAGGCCAACCCACCTCATCTGGGTGTGGAACATTGATCTTACAGCCTGATGACTGAAAGAAAGAAAAAAACAGACATCTGCAGTTTTACAGAGGTACACACACTAAAAAAAATGAAAGAGAGAAAGAAAAGCAAATGGAATCCATACATTTAGTACATCAAATGCTAGCGTACAGCTTTCGAGGGCCAATGTAGAGATCAGAGGCAGCAGTGAGGGTAGCATATCAAATTGCAAGTTGGAGTCCTAAGCCAGAACACTCTCTTCCATGACTTTACAAGGATATTGGCAGGTGATGGAATTGCCACCCCTTTCCTGCAGCCTTCAGATGGGCTCTAAAGACTTTTCATATCTGTGCCGTTAAGCTGCCTGGTTGAGAGCACTGATCTCAAGACCCACTTGGAAGCTTCCTTCCTCTCAGTCGACAAAGAGCCGTTTGAAATCTCATGGGGGAAGAGGAGGGGGGAGCAGCAGCGAAGGAGCCATTTGGACTGGAGAAACTACAGGCAGAGAAACAGTCACACACTTCTTCACTCCAAATTGCCCCTGCTCAACACAGGGGGGGGAATCTAGACACATATTAAAAAACGTTGCGAAAATGCTTTTTAAAATAACGTTTTGAAAAATATGTGCTGGATTTGTCGTAGCTCGCCATCGCCATCTAGTGTCACATTTGTATAATGCAGGTGTTTTTTTCTCTTTTAAAAAACTGAACAGGCTGCTAATGGATTGTTTCATAACAACTACTTGAGTGTTTACTTAGGCCTTCGAAAGCTCAGCATTAGGATCTGTGCCTTGATGCTACTCGGTGGATGATCTCTCTTGCTTTCGGGGAAGGTTTTTTAAAATAAATTTGCTGTTTGGGAAGAACCATCAATATTGTAATGGCAATGATGAGATGAATTCCCTAGCCCAGCAACTTCCCGTGCACTAGTTGGTATCAGATATTTATCTGTCCTGTGATTTACATTTTCCTGTTCCTGTTCTGTCCAAACTGTGATATGCTTTTGTTGCAATATTTTAGTCTCACTGTTTGGAAACTTCTCTAATAGGATAAAATGTAAAAGAAGAAGAAGTTGAAGATCAGATTCTTGGTATAAACCATCGCCTTCCTTACTGAGCATATTCTGATTATGGCTGCACTTATCTGACAGGCAGACAAATGCATAGTTTCTGTTACAAGCTTTTGATTTTGGAGGAAAGACATTTCAGCTATGCCTTTAACTACAGCTGCAGATTCTTTAAAATCCAGGCTGGTGCCACCTGTCTGCTTTGGGGGGGGGGGAAGGGAGGGCTTCCATCTTGCAAAGCTATGCAGTTTGCATGACAACAATCCTGCAGAACCACAAATGCATGCACAAATTTGCTTAATTGTGTTAGAAATGAGCTGAAAAGGATTCTGTGGGGAAATATGCCCCCGTTGTCTTCAAGACCAACATTTGGCAGCTTCCTTTTGACGTTCGCTTAAACTTCACACGTTATCAATTTCCCCGAACTTATCTGTCAAGACCCAAGATTGTTTTGCAGGGTTGTCAAAATCACACATTCTGAGCACAACCCTTAGCAATGCTCTCGGCACAAACCCCACCAAAATAGAAATGCTCACATACAGCCCCCAATCATTTTAATGGGACTTGCAGAGGAGAACTTTCCAACGGGCTGTGGAAATTTGCCTTTCTCAAATACGTTTTCTCCCCACTTCCCCAAGAACTGATAGGATCTTTATCTTCATCAGGTCCCAATGAAATGTTAGAAGCCAACAGAAACGCTCACAAGAACGTATTTCCATGCAACTCCGAAACACGAATCAACAGAGCCAGGCAACCTCTCAACTCAGAGTAGATTAATTTTCTGGGAAACGTGATCTTAACGCCTGAGTTGACAAGCTTAGTTTCTCATATTGATGCACAGAAGAAAATGACTTACTTGCCATTGTTAAAGATGACCGTGCAGTTGGGCCAACAGTCATGGTTCACCAGGCAAAGGTTGGGGAAGATGCCCACACCAACCGCCTGCAGCCCCCGTTGGTCACTCAGAGTGAAGCCATTGCAGTTTATCTATTCCACAAAATAGAAGAGCAAGACAGATTAGGGGATCTGCGGATTTCCAGAACGGGAGCAGCCATGTTCTGTATTTTCAGGGCTGTTTCCTGGATGGTTTTTTGAGAGGTAGGGCAGAAGTATTTTGGTTTGCGCAGCCACAAAGCATAGCAAAGGATAAGGTCTGCAACAAAATCTCCAAGTAGCCAGTGCTATTCCTGCTCGGAGAACTGCTGAAATGAATGGGCAGGGGTGTAGCAAGGGGGGGCAGGGGGTGGGCCGCTCCGGGTTCCATAATGGAGGGGGTGACAAATTATCAAGGAACAATTTTTTCAAATAAAAAATTTAATGCCTGCTCCGAAGATCTTATCTTACTATACTAGGGATTATATAGCTATATATGAAATTTCATGCATATCAGTTAATATCTTGACCCTCCTCCACCAAAATAGCTGTTTACTTGGCAGTTTTCCTCTGTCATGAAGGCTGAAATTTCAGTTCAGTGGAGCACTTACTGTTCCCAACCCTAACCCTGTGGAAAGCCATCTAATTAGACTTTAATTTGATTTTGAGATGTTTCTAGGAGGTAATTTAATTATTGTTTGATTTTATACCAATGTTATGTATCTGATGTTAGCCACCCTGAGCCCGACTTCGGCCGGGGTGGGCGGAATATAAATAAAAGGTTTTTTAAAATTATTATTACTTGTTGTTATTCCTTTGTAAGAAAATATGAACTACCGTAAAACCATTTTTGCGGAGGGGATCAATGGGGGGGGGGGGTGACAAGAAATTTTCCGCACTGGGTACCACCTGACCTTCCCATGCCAGGGGGGGGGGGTGTGACAAAAAATTTTTGCCCCCGGGTACCATTTTACCTTGCTACACCCCTGTGAATGGGCATGACTAATTTAGGTCTACTAAACTTTGGCCACCTCATGAGAAGAGAAGACTCCCTGGAAAAGACCCACAAGGAGAAGGGGACGACAGAGGACGAGATGGTTGGACAGTGTTCTCAAAGCGACTGGCATGAGTTTGGCCAAACTGCGGGAGGCAGTGGAGGATAGGCGTGCCTGGCGTTCTCTGGTCCATGGGGTCACGAAGAGTCGGACACGACTGAACGACTGAACAACAACTACAAACTATGTGTGCCCCTGTTTGTGGAATGCTCTCCTCAGGGAGGTTTGCCTGGCACCTTCATATATTTTTAGGTGCCAGGTGAAAACGTTCCTCTTCAGCCAGGCTGATTAATATTCTACGACCTTTTAAATGTTTCTGTGGGAAGAGAGGTACGGTAATTGCTTTTGCTGTTTTGCTTTAATGGTTTCCTTCTTTTTAGCCTGTATTTTATTTTGTGAACCGTCCAGAGATCTTATGATGAAGAACAGTATGTAAATGTAAATAAATGATGGTGATAGGTCTGCTATGAGTATGACTAGCATTAGAATCAACACTTTATATATAAAATCCAACAGTATGTTTAATATTGGAACCTCTCACATGTGTACAATCTTGGGAAATAATCCTTTCTTTCCTACAGGCGCACTCTTTCTCTACATCTTGAATAAAACTTGGTAGGCTTCTGCGGACCAGCTAATGTGAATTGTGGTTAGGGTAGGGCTCTAAGGCTGCCCATTGGCCAAATCTGCTCTTTGACCATTCATTCATTCATTCATTCATTCATTGCCTTTCTTAGTCAAAATTCTTGTGTCACAACATTCAATAGGTAGGTTTAACAGTGTTTTACTGTTATTATCAGGGACGCAGGTGGCGCTGTGGTCTAAACCACAGAGCCTAGGGCTTGCCGATCAGAAGGACAGCAGTTCGAATCCCCATTGCTCAGTCCCTGCTCCTGCCAACCTAGCAGCTCGAAAGCATGTCAAAGTGCAAGTAGATAAATAGGTACCACTCTGGCGGGAAGGTAAATGGCGTTTCTGTGTACTGCTCTGGTTCGCCAGAAGCAGCTTAGTCATGCTGGCCACATGACCCGGAAGCTGTACGCCAGCTCCCTCGGCCAATAAAGCGAGATGAGCGCCGCAATCTCAGAGTCGTCCACGACTGGACCTAATGGTCAGGGGTCCCTTTACATTTACCTTTTACTGTTATTGCCATTACAAGCTTTGAGCATGAGTTTTTTTGTGGAAAGGTGGCATACCAATGAAGTGATGGTGCTAACACAGAATGATATAAACCATAATGCAATGTAAAAAAAAAAACTACATCAAACTTAAAGAATAACCAGAGCCAAAACAGCTTCATCATATGAAAAAGGTAAAGGTAAAGGACCCCTGACAGTTAGGTCCAGTTGCAGACAACTCTGAGGTTGCACCGCTCATCTTGCTTTACAGGCTGAGGGAGCTGGAGTTTGTCAACAGTTTTTCTGGTTAATGTGGCCAGCATGACTAAGCCACTTCTGGCACAACGGAACACCAAAACCAGATCAGAGCATGGAAACACCATTTACCTTCCCACCACAGCGGTACCTATTTATCTACTTGCACTTCATGCTTTTGAACTGCTAGGTTGGCAGGAGCTGGGACTGAGCAACGGGAGCTCGCCCTGTCGCGGGGATTCGAACCGCTGACCTTCTGATTGGCAAGCCCAAGAGGCTCGGTGGTTTAGAACAGAGGGCTAAAAAAAAAAACCTGACCAGCTATCATTAAAAAAGAGACCGATAGGGTTAAAAACCAGCTTGCAAGATAAGTGGTCTTCAAAAAATATAGAAGATGTTAAAATACCAGGGAAGACCTAGGAGGACAAGAAAGCCTGGTTTTCTTGCCTTACAAGTACTCCAAAATCTGAAGGAAGGTTAGTCAGCTGGCATCTTGAGAACCACACAAAACCCACATTAGATTTCTTCTGTTGCATAACCTGAATCAGCACATGCAAAAGCTCCAACAGAGCCCCCTTACGCCTACATCAGGTGGCACTAAATGGTGGGATGAGAAGCACAATCTAAATACTGTAGCTTTTCCTTTATTCGTCCAGGCTTGGGTCACTAGGCAGACATACCACACCCAATATGTGAGAGATGTACTGCATGCCAAATTGCTTGTTGTCGGGCGGCCAGAACTCCAAGAAGCTCTCCAGGTCGACCCTCATCTCCTTCTTCTCTTCGTCTCCAAAGTGATCCACGTGGTTCTGTAGGTTGTCAATGGAAACCAAGCATCCCTCTGTCAGGCCTCCTCCTTCTTTCTCCGTTCTCCACATGATTCGGGCAGCCAACCTAGCAGGCCAAAAATGTACATTTAACCACTGGGCCTTATAGAGTTACAATCAGAAAAACTGGTTACTTCTCTCACATTCGGAAACATGGCACAGCGGTTGTCTTCTGTAGCGCGAAAAGCTTTAGGAAGTGTAAATGTTATGTTATATGCACACAATAGAGCAGCCATGATGGATTAAAATGGAGGATACATTGCCATGGTATGTCCCACAGAGGACCCTAAGGTCAATGAATAATAATAGCTTAAGGGTCCTGGGCCCTAAGGAAGCCAGACTATCCTCCACCAGGGCCAGGGCCTTTTCAGTGACGGCTCCGACCTGGTGGAATTCTCTGTCCCATGAGACTAGGGCCCTGCAGGACTTGATCTCCTTCCGCAGGGCCTGTAAGACAGAGCTATTCTGCCTGGCCTTCAGTTTAGCTGGATCCTCCATCCTTTTCCCCTTCCTTTTTTCTATGAAGAAACCCTTCTAGGACCCTATATTTAAATTCTTCCCTGGTCTCCTTGCTGGCCCTAGCAGGACTAACTTGGACAGTTAGCCCCGGTGATGCTACATTTATGTTGTACTTTATGCTGTTTTAAAAGTCATTTTTAATCAATGTTTTATATTTGTTGTTAGCCGCCCTGAGCCCATTGGGAAGGGCGGGGTATAAATTGGGAAGGGAGGGGTATAAATAAATTATTATTATTATTATTATTATTATTATTATTATTATTATTATTATTATTCCACAGGGTCCCAGTTGCTCATCTTTCTTCCCCCTCCCAGGAGGATTATGACAATTCATAGTCCACATTTATGTGGGTCCAACCATGTTAATAGTAAAGTAATGGAAAAAATTAATGGAACAATCCAACTTCCTTTTCTAGGTGGTTCTTCTTCTACATCCTTTTATTTTGGGTTGGGGGGTTGAAGCTGGGGTTGCTGCTATCTGCCTCACTTTTCCTATGCTAAGGACTGTTGTGGGGTTCTGTTCTGCTACCCTACATTGGGTAACTATGATTTTTTACTTCTCTAATATGCTGGGAACTTAGAATTATTTCACAACTAGATGGGCTGGAGGGAGGTAGAGTTATGTTATTTGCTTTGACCTATTGCTTTGTCATTACATGCCATTAGTTAATCCATATGTAAACCACACCCAATTGATAATCATTTGATAATATCTTATCTTAACTGCCAGGGTGGCGCTGTGGTGTAAACCACGGAACCTAGGGCTTGCTGATCAGAAGATCGGCGGTTCGAATCCCCACAACGGGGTGAGCTCCCGTTGCTCTGTCCCAGCTCCTGCCAACCTAGCAGTTCGAAAGCACGTCAAAGTGCAAGTAGATAAATAGGTACCGCTCCGGCAGGAAGGGAAACAGTGTTTCCATGTGCTGCTCTGGTTCGCCAGAAGAAGCTTAGTCATGCTGGCCACATGACCCGGAAAAACTGTCTGCAGACAAATGTTGGCTCCCTCGGCCTGTAAAGCGAGATGAGCACCGCAACCCCAGAGTCGTCTGCGACTGGATTTAACTGTCAGGGGTTCTTTACCTTCACCTTATCTTAACTGCTACATATCCCATCTCCTATTTTCCATTTTCTGTATACATTCTACATTTCATAGCATTTCCATTTCATTTCAGCTCTGTATAGTAATAAACCCATCAGATGTCAAGGAGATAAAGAACAACACAACTTTTAGAAGACATCTGAAGGCAGGCCTTACGTTTTTATGTGTGTTGGAAGCAACCCAGCCAGATGGGCAGGGTATAAATAATTTAAATTTAAATTTAAATTTAAATTATTTCAGTTACATTCAGTAGCTTGTAGTTTGTCTTGGTATTTGTAAGCTTTTACGCCCTGTTGGTACTGAACAAAATCGAACTTTGACTAGGATCCAGTGGGCGTTAGTGCATTGGCCAGGATTTGGCATTGTGTTCACTGATGTTGACCAGATCATCAGATTAACAGCACAGAAATGCTTACTTTCTTGGGTTGCTCTTGCTAACAAAGCAGATTTCCCCCCCTATGCATTTGAGAATGGAAAATCCATGCTGGTATTTCCCCCCTCCTACAAATACAGTCGCAGCTGGCAATCTTCCAGAAGGACTAACTCTGTAGCCTGAAGCATTCTTTCCATTACAGCTCACAATACCTTCCAGTCTCGTGTATCACAATGGAGTATTTTTAGCCACTTCCATAAATAGGACAAGTTGATAAAGGAACCCCACAGTGGCTGAACCTGATAGAGAACAAGTGCAAATTCCTGACGATAGCTTAAGATATCTTCCTTTTAACTTCTTGAGATACTGTATCTACTTGTTTCAGGATTTAGTGTTAAAGAAGGTTTTTAAATTATTATTATTATTATTATTATTATTATTATTATTATTATTTTACAGGAATTAAAAATAATAATAATTGGTGGACAGTGGAAAAACAAGACATTCTCCACCTTCTTTTTACTGATGCCATTTGCCTCCAGAGGGGAATATCTTGTTATGTGGCAAACTTAATTTAAAATCATTGTCCCCGCAATAGAAACCAGGGCAAACTGTCCTTGTTTAGCAATGGTTATTTTGGGCATTTATATTTCGTTGCTTTAGCCTAAAGAGCTCTCAGAGAGGCTTATAAATAAGTTAAAATAATAAGACATTAAAAACGAATACAAAACATAACAGTGCAGCAGCAATATTTAAATATGAATAATGGCAATATTTAGAATAATTGGGCAAAATTTAAAAAGTCTTCAACTGGTGCCCAAAATACATCAGGCTTGGAACCAGGCAGCCTTCCCTTGAGAAAGGTGTTCTAGAGTCGGTGAACCATGATCGTGTTTTTGTGTACACTGCTTACTGGGTTTTTTTTTGTTTTTTAATTAAATTTGTATACTGCCCTCCATCTGAAGATCACAGGGCAGTTCACAACATAAAAACACAAAATGCATAATAAAGGAAAAGGAAAACAAACCAATAACCCCCCCTCCCGTAAGCGGTTTATAAATTCTTCTAAATAAAGAAAAAAAATAAATAGCATTGTGAAATATTAAAAAATATTGCCGCATCACATGCAGAACACAGATCTCTGTTCATCCTCATCAGTTACTGAAAGAAGTGTTGCATGCACACGAAAGCTCATATCAAGAACAAACTTAGTTGGTCTCTAAGGTGCTACCGGAAGGATTTATTTATTTTTTGTTTGTTTGTTTCATCCTCATCAGGTTGTGGGACTATTCCAGATCTACCACAGAAAACATCTGGGTCCCCTGCAGATGTTTGAAAAGCTGTTTAACAAGTGATAGTTCTTAGTACTGATCCTGCTGTCCCCATTGCTCATTGCATGTTGTGGAGAGACCACACTCATGGGTTGGATAGGAAGAACAAGACCCCAAGCAGCCCGAGACAGATTTTTCAGGACCTTGGACAGAGCACAAGTAGAAGAAGACTTGATATATGCTTCACTTCAGTCTTTGTGGCCCAGACTGAGATCCTTCAAGGAGAAGCCCTGTGGTTAGAAGACTAGTAGTATTTCTGGGAGGTTTTGAGTTCTGGGGAAAGAAGCAAGTCTTCTCCAAGTTGGAAATCCATGGGGTGGCTATAGAGACATAGGAAGTCATCTTATATTGAATCAGACTATTGGTACAGCTGGCCTAGGGCTGTCTACAATGATTGGCAGCAGTGTACGGGTAAATTTTGGACAAAATTGTGCCCCGTTGTGTTTTTCCTCTGTGTTTGTCCATGGCTGCATAAGCACAAATCCATGGGTGAGGGTAATGTTATCGGCCTAATAGCCCTTGATCAATTAATTACACACATTTGTTGCCAATCAGCCTATCCACGCACCTGATGTTTTCGTTGGGTGCTTTCCCATGCCTCTTGATTGCAGAGCACTCATTCTTGTGGTTCACCCAGGCGTCCTTCTGGCAGGTTCGGTCACAGTAATGGGCAAACTTGCACTGACCGCAACGATGGAGCTTCTCGTGCCGCTTAAAGCAGGTGTGGCAGACAAGGTGGGTGAGGCTGGAAAAGAGGCTCCTGGTGAGACCGGAGGGACAACATCTCTATGCCCGACAACAAACCCCAAAAATTGGATTCTTTTGCCCCATCTTTTGGTGCCTGCCAAGCAGCCGTGTCATGCCAAACGGCCTCGGTCCAGTATACCTGAAGGAGCATCTCCACCCCCATCATTCTGCACAGACACTGAGGTCCAGTGCTGAGGGCCTTCTGGCGGTTCCCTCACTACAAGAAACCAAGTTACAGAGAACCAGGCAGAGGGCCTTCTCGGTAGTGTCACCCGCCCTGTGGAACGCCCTCCCACCAGATGTCAAAGAGAAAAACAACTACCAGACTTTTAGAAGACACCTGAAGGCAGCCCTGTTTAGGGAAGCTTTTAATGTTTAACAGACTATTGCATTTTAACATTCTGTTGGAAGCTGCCCAGAGTGGCTGGGGAAACCTAGCCAGATGGGCGGGGTATAAATTATTATTATTATTATTATTATTATTATTATTATTATTATTATTATTATATTTTATTCTCTTGTTAATCATGCTGTTTTAAATGTGCATTTTATATTTGACTTTACTTAGCAATGGTGTTTAAAAAAATGTTTAAGTTTTTTTTTTGTTAACTTGGTTTGTGTTAAATATGTATTTTGTAGTTGACCTCCTTTGTAATGTTTTATTTTGAAATCTTTAAGATAATGTTTTAGTTTTCTGTTAATTGTGTTGCTTTGACTGTAAACTCTATATTTGAATTTCTTCAGATTGTTTGATTGATGTTTTAATAGTCTGTAAACCACTTTGAGATTTTTCTTAAAAATATAAAGCAGTATAGAAATGAAATTAATAATAATAATAATAATAATAATAATAATAATAATAATAATAATAACAGAAGCAGACTCATCTGTAGCCGTTGGGGGGGAGTGCACTTTGTATCTTACTGGTAAAATACCACAAAACCCTCCCAATCTTACCTTTTTTATTTTATAACAGGATATAAGCATAACATTATCTAAACAACTGGTTCCCCCCCCTTACCCCCCGCCCCACCCCAGCAAATTTCCCCATATATACAACAACTTTTCCCATAAATCTAATTGCATAGTTGGTGTGTGCCAGCCATCAGGGTGCTCATCTGAATACTTTATAAAGGGATGCCATGTTCTAGCAAAATCATTCATATCAGCCACATCATTCAGGGCATGTACTCTTAGCTAGTTTCTCAGATAAAGCAATTGTTAATACTTCCTGTTGCGTGAGATAGTAGATCAGGCTTCCCCAAACTCGGCCCTCCAGCTGTTTTGGGACTACAACTCCCATCATCCCTAGCTAACAGGACCAGTGGTCAGGGATGATGGGAATTGTGGTCCCAAAACAGCTGGAGGGCCGAGTTTGGGGATGCCTGTAGTAGATGATCCAGTCTTTTGCCTTTTTTTTTTTTTGCTATGTGCTGCTACAAGAAGAAAAGCAATAAGTTCCTTGTGCAATAATTTAAATTGAGTATCTTTAAAGATTGTTAATAAATGTAAGCATGGGTTGCATTGTACATCCTGCTTTGTAACAATCTGACCAGCGATCCTTCTGAAACAGAACAGAAGAAACATTAGCCTTGGGCAGCGTTTGCCCAAGACTTTTTAGTACAGTGGCACCTTGGGTCTCAAACTTAATCCGTTCCAGAAGTCCATTCCAAAACCAAAGTGTTCCAAAACCAAGGCGTGCTTTCCCATAGAAAGCAATGCAAAACGGATTAATCTGTTCCAGACTTTTAAACACAACCCCTAAAACAGCAATTAAACATGAGTTGTGCTATCTAAGGAGACCATCGATCCATAAAATGAACGCAATAACCAATGTACTGTACGATAAAATAAATAAGACAGTTTTGTAGATGATAAAAAATAAAATTAGTACCGTGTTTTTTTGCTCCATAGGGTGCACCGGACCATAGGACGCACCTCGTTTTTAGAGGAGGAAACAAGAAAAAAAAAAATTTCCTGGTTTTCCTCCTCTAAAAGCCCTGTTTTTTTGAGGATCAGCTAAAGGTTTTGCAGCTTTTTTTGCAAAGGGGAAAGCCCTGTTTTTTTGAGGATCAGCTAAAAGTTTTGCAGCTTTTTTTGCAAAGGGAAAAGCCCTGGTTTTTTGAGGATCAGCTAAAAGTTTTGCAGCTTTTTTGCAAAGGGGGAAAAGCAAAGAATAAAAGCCCCATTTTTATGGGGTTCAACTCACATTTCTGCAGCTTCTAAAGGAAAGGGAGCCTTTTCTACAGTTTCCAGAAAGATAATCTAATCAGCCAGTCACATGTCGCTGGGGAAACAAACAACCTCCCTCTGCAGCACATTCAACAAAGGAGGCCTGGGCAAGGGGGCGGGGCTGGAAAGGGAGCCGGGGACTCTTATGTTTCTGACGACCTCTTGCTGATCAGCTGCTGAGCGGGGTTCTTTCAACACTCCCTTTTCTCTTTGTAAAATAAAAAGCATGATCCTCTTTTGGCCTCTGGGAAATTCAGCTCCAGGGACCACAATTCGCTCCATAAGACGCACAGATATTTCCCCATACTTTTTAGGAGGAAAAAAGTGCATCTTATGGAGCGAAAAATATGGTATTTTTTTTCTTACCTTCATTGATGATAGTCATTGTTTGGATGGGAGGCTTTTATCCATTTCCACAGTCACACTATCAATCAATCAATCAGTAACTGAACTGGGTTCCACACAGTCACAGAAACAAATAAACGAAAACAGCTTAAAAAAAACCCCCACAAAATAAACAGCAAAAACAAAAGCACCAAACTTAATCCATTCCGGAAGTCTATTTGACTTCCGAATTGTTTGAAAACCAAGGCGCAGCTTTTGCTTGGTGCAGGTGCCCCAGGAACAATAGCCGACAGCCGCATCAGATGTTCGGCTTCTGAAAAATGTTCGCAAACCGGAACACCTACTTCTGGGTTTTCGGCGTTTGGGAACCAAGGTACCACTGTATGTTAATCCACAACCATCCTGCACTCCTAAACACACCTACACACCTCAGTTTATATGGAACACAATGTACCAGCCAACAGGGGTGGCAGCACATACCGGTAATTCATGATCCAGTCTCAGCAGTTTATAAAGTAGCAAAATATTCATGAAATATCGCAACCAGGAAGTGGAACTATTGGGAGAAGGGGCTGCCCATCCACACTCCCCCCCCCCATGCACATATTGTTAGAATTTTGTGTAGCCTCTGCTGCTTCAGCTTGACTATTGTGATTAGTATAAATCACATGAGTGTCTGAGAGAGAGTATGGGAAAGGAAGACTGTCTTATCTCTCCCGTCTCAGTGTTTTATTGTAAGTTGGTTTCACTTCTGCTGTGTCGCAGTTTGCTTCTTGTTCTGCCAGAGCTTGGAGAACACAGACGTGATAATGTATACAGACTGTAAATAAACGTAGTTTAGATCTATGGATGTTTCCTTCTTGCTGCGTGATGCTAAAAGACTTGTGTGCTCTTCTCATAAGAGAAGGGTCGCAGATAGGTAGGCACTCTGGACTGAAGGGACATGCCAGCCAGAGAGGGCCTCCTGGGAGATGCTCAGGGGTCTTGGAGTTCGCCATCTCCGAGCGAGCATAATTCCCAACACATATTCCGTACCAGTGAATCTGTGGACAATCTTTTCATTGGTTATAGGATCACGAGGAGCCAAATGAAATTGTGCTGGGGGTTTGGCCCCTAGGCTGCCAGAGTTGTTTGCTTGGACTTCCCAAATGATCTCTGGGGAAGACTAAGATGTAATGCAGATGTGATGTACTGCTATTCACACAGGCAGGCAGACACAAATGTCTCGTGCAATTCTGTCATACTGCTAATGGGTGATGGAAGTGGATCAACTGGCAATTATACATACACAGAGTTGAGTATTATACGGAATAATGAGCTGCACTTCTATCTCTGTAAACTTGGTGTTTATTTCATGGTCTGTAGAACACCTTTGCCACCTCTCAGGCCGCGGCAAATGGGTTGGCTGCAGCTGCTCTTTGCACAAGAACCAGCTGTCTCCATAAATTCCATTTTAAATGTAGGGGACATTTAGCCAAAGGTGACACAACAGCTGCAACCCAGCCTCTCTCTGCCTTTCAGATTCCATTATAGTTCATGGTTTGCACGTGGAAGTGTGGGCATTTGAGTTTTAAAGCGTTAACTAGTAAACACTTTTTAAGAGATGATGAAATGGTCCCTTGGCTTGAGAGAAATAGGGAACCTACCAGACAACATAGAATTTGGAAAAGTGATAAAAACCTCCATGGGCATTGCTGGTCTTCGGAAATACCACTCGGTGTGCACATACTGGCCAGCTTAAACAGGCCCAGTGCCAAGCATAATTTGGGCTTCAGACAAGAGAGTAGTGTGGGTTTCAAAGATGCATGTTTTAATATATCACAGGGCAGGGACTTGGAAGCTGAAATGGACAGAGCTTCTGGAGTCAGTTAATAACTGCTGTGGATGAGGAAAGAATTCAGGATGAGGCCCAGTGTCAAGAAATGAGGCTTTTGCCCTACAGAACTGAATGGGAACATGAAAAAAACCAAGGGGAATAAACTACTATAGATTCGGAAACGGCAACCTGGAAGCAGTGGACTGGATCATGTCCTCCTGTTATGCTCCCTCTATAAAGATCTGAGGTCCGAATTTATTACTCCACTCTTACTCACTATCCCAGGCCGTCCATCTGCGAATACGTTGTTCTTTCTCTTATCTGATCTAAATGAGCTGACAACAATAAACGTTGCTAGATTTATTGAGGGCGCAATGAGATTATGGGCCACTATTTGAATGACAGTCATAACCATTTGACCGAACTTTTTACCCGCTATTGTTTTTAACTGTACATTGTGTATCTTCTGTTGCAATGGCTGCTGGCTATGTGAATAAAGTTTATTATTACTACAATAGATTCTTGTTACTGCCACAAACTTCCCTGTGGTTGCGTTTTTTAAAGAACCAAACATCCTTACAGTCAGTGCTGGTACTCCCTGCTCTGTGTGTGTTTGATTGGGCACTTCTGTTGTTTTCCTCCCAAATTACGTTTTAACCTGGTACTTTTGTCTTGTGGTGAGGTGTTTGGGATGCTTCCACCGAGGGCTCCTTTTGTCAGGCCACATTCCGAGAGGCTCCATTCTTCAGTAGCAGTGTGCTCAAATTCTGTATCCAAGCCACAGCTTCACACAGCTGCTTCATGTTCTACAAGCAGGCAAAACTATCTTCATAATCAGAACTAACAGACAACTTTCTGGAGTTTAGCTCTAGGAAGTGCTCCCACTCCTTCCCCAATTAAAGAATTGGGGAAGGAGATATGTAGGAGGCAGTGAGAGATTTCACTTTCTTGGGTTCCATGATCACTGCAGATGGTGACAGCAGTCACGAAATTAGAAGACGCCTGCTTCTTGGGAGAAAAGCAATGACAAACCTAGACAGCATCTTAAAAAGCAAAGACATCACCTTGCCAACAAAGGTCCGTATAGTTAAAGCTATGGTTTTCCCAGTAGTAATGTACGGAAGTGAGAGCTGGACCATCAAGAAGGCTGATCGCCAAAGAATTGATGCTTTTGAATTATGGTGCTGCAGGAGACTCTTGAAAGTCCCATGGACTGCAAGAAGATCAAACCTATCCATTCTTAAAGAAATCAGCCTTGAGTGCTCACTAGAAGGACAGATCCTGAAGTTGAGGCTCCAGTACTTTGGCCACCTCATGAGAAGAGAAGACTCCCTAGAAAAGACCCTGATGTTGGGAAAGATGGAGGGCACAAGGAAAAGGGGACGGCAGAGGATGAGATGGTTGGACAGTGTTCTCGAAGCTACTAACATGAGTTTGGCCAAACTGCGGGAGGCAGTGAAGGATAGGCGTGCCTGGCGTGCTCTTGTCCATGGGGTCACGAAGAGTCGGACACGACTGAACGACTGAACAACAACAACATATGTAGGTCAAAACAGGAAAGGACATGCAGTGGAACCTCAGTTTTTGAGCATCTCAGAAGCCAAATTATTCAAAGCCCGAACGCCGAAAACCCAGAAGTAATTGCTTCTGTTTTCGAACGCGCCTCAGAAGTCGAATGGCTTCCGCTGCGTGTTTTCCCATTTTTTCAATGGAATTTGCTGACTGCCCATTGATCCTTGGTTTTCAAACATTTTGGAAGTTGAATGGTCTTCCAGAACGGATTACGTTCGGGGGAGGGGGACTGAGGTTCCACTGTTTTAGAAAGGTTAAATAAATAATAAGTTTATCTTGTTCTGTTCTGCCCCCTAACCAATTCCATCCCTGTCTTTTCCAGCACTTCTCCAAATGTTGTGATGTAGTTACCAAAAGGCATACTAAAGTAAAAATAACATATAATGATGCATTGTGCATTGTGTTCTGGGAAATTGCTTGCAAACATGTATGTATTTGGCAAAATTGCAAACGAAATGGGCACTTTAAAAATGCAGGTGAATTTTCAAGAGGGCTCTCAAAAAAGTCAGACCAATGTGAAACGGCGGCAAAGTGAACCTTAGACTGGGAAAACAAGAAACTGAGAGAAACTGAGATTCGGCCACTTCTAGAAGTTCTGGTTTCCGTCAGCTGCCAAGTCAGTAGGGTGACAAGGGGCAGCAGAGCTTGCCCTCCATATATGGCAGCAAGGAGACAAAGGCCTGGGATAAAAAGAAATAAAACAAATGCAATTGCTGCCTGAAGAAATAAACAGTCTTAGAGGAGGCCATGATAAACACAAGTTGCAATGCAGGAGGGACACTTACATCCCATTTCACTCCTTAGGACTTATTTGTGAGCAAATATACATAAGAATGAGACCGCACTTCTGTTTCACATCTCCCTGAAAATAAGTCACATTTGACTCACTGCAAGGATTAATGGAAGGAATTATTTAGATCACCACTTGTCCGAGATACTATATATCACATTACCATGTTGATGCAAGTGCACTGCAGGCCACGTAAATCAGCACCATACAGATGAAACTCGAAAAATTAGAATATCGTGGGAAAGTCCATTTATGTAAGCAATTGTTTTCATTAGCTACTGGAGTTTGAGATAGACTCATGACATGCAAAGCGAGATATGTCAAGCCTTCGTTTGTTATAATTGTGATGATTATGGCGTACAGCTGATGAAAACCCCAAAGCTGAGATTGTTAATTTGGGGTTCTCATCAGCTGTACGCCATAATCATCACAATTATAACAAATAAAGGCTTGACATATCTCGCTTTGCATGTCATGAGTCTATCTCATAAATCAGTTTCACCTTTTAAGTTGAATTACTGAAAGAAATGAACCTTTCCACGATATTCTAATTTTTCGAACTTCACCTGTAGCTGTCAACCCTCCCTGCTGTTTCCCAATGCTATAATAAGGGAATTTCACACAAAGAAAAGGGAAAGGTTGACAGCTAGGATCAGCACCCAACTGAGATACATAAGCACTTCCAGAGCCAGTGTGGTGTAGTGGTTAAGAGCAGTAGACTTGTAATCTGGTGAACCGGGTTCGTGTCTCCACTCCTCCACATGCAGCTGCTGGGTGACCTTGGGCTAGTCACACATCTTTGAAGTCTCTCAGCCCCACTCACCTCACAGAGTGTTTGTTGTGGGGGAGGAAGGGAAAGGAGAATGTTAGCCGCTTTGAGACTCCTTCGGGTAGTGATAAAGCGGGATATCAAATCCAAACTCTTCTTCTTCTTCTTCTTCTTCTTCTTCTTCTTCTTCTTCTTCTTCTTCTTCTTCTTCTTCTTCTTCTTCTTCTTCTTTATTATGGTCACAGACCAGCATAAGATAAAAGCAGCTCCATACATAAATTAAACCTACTAGATTGGCAGCAAGGCAGCTGCAGAAGTAGGGAATACACTTCTGCATCATTCAACCCAGTGGTTTTCAAACTTGTTCCTGCCTTCCTATCTCAGTGCAGAGCCTCAAAAATGTTTAATCACAAAATAGTTTACTCTCGAAGAAGAGCAAAGGTGGGTGAGCTCCCCTAAGCTCACCTTAGGTTAAGTAGAAAATTACACGAGCTCTTAAAACTCGGAAGAGCCTGGGTCACTTTTCTACTTGGACAAATGACTCACGTTATCTCCTCTACCAACCCTCATTCCCAAAAGCGGTTCCCACCCCAAACCAAATTTCCATGAGGATTTTTAGAAAGAGAATTTGCAGATTGCTGCAGGAACATGAAGAACTGTACGAGAAACCGAGAAAATCCAACCTATCCTTCCATCCCTGCTCAGAGATAATAAATTTGGCACTAAGCATACATTGCAAAATGACTTTGAGTGTAACCTCCCCACAGAACACTTATGTTATGTAAAGGTAAAGGTAAAGGGACCCCTGACAGTTAATTCCAGTCGCAAACGACTCTGGGGTTGCGGCGCTCATCTCGGTTTACAGGCCGAGGTAGCCGGCGTTTGTCCTCTCCGCAGACAGATTTTCCGGGTCATGTGACCAGCATGACTAAGCCGCTTCTGGCACAACGGAACACTGACACCAGAGCAGCGCACGGAAACGCTGTTTACCTTCCCGCCGGAGTGGTACCTATTTATCTACTTGCACTTTTGACGTGCTTTCGAACTGCTAGGTTGGCAGGAGCTGGGACCGAGCAACAGGAGCTCACCCCATCACGGGGATTCGAACCGCCAACATTTTGATTGGCAAGCCCTAGGCTCAATGGTTTAGACCACAGCGCCACCCACGTCCCATTTATGTTATGTAGTAGCACATAAATACTATTAAGTAAGTAAGTAAGTAAGTAAGTAAGTAAGTAAATAAATAAATAGACAAAGTTGCCCTTATTTAAATGGAAACTTTAAAACTAATGACTGGATAGCTCAGTTGGTTACAGCATGGTGCTGATAATGCCAAGGTTGCAGGTTCGATCCCCATAAAGGACAACTGCATATTCCTGCATTATAGGGGGTTGGACTAGATCAGGGGTGGCCAACTACCAAGAGACTATGATCCACTCACAGTTAAAAACTGGCAGTGATCTACCCCCTTTTGGGGGGTTCAGGTCAAAGTTGTTTTTTTTAGAAAGGAGGAAGGCCCATTTGGGGGGGGTTGGGTCAAAGTTGTTGAGTTTTTTCAGGGAGGTGGTAAAATGTTGAGCTTTTTTAGGGGAGCTACAGTTGTTCTGCTTCTTTGGGGGGGAGGCAATGATCTACCAGTGATCTACCACAGACGTCCAGTGATCTACCGGTGGATCACGATCTACCTGTTGGACATGCCTGGACTAGATGATGCTCAGGGTCCCTTCCGACTCTATGATTCAGGTGCATCAGAAGATGAGCAGTTTCCATAAGAGGGCTAGCCTTGATCAAAGCTGGGTGGATGCAAAGTGGACTTTGTAAAGACACAGCTCATGAGAGCATCAACTGCACAGGGTTCCTGACTGAGTGGAGTGCCCATTCATATGCAGCTGTTCGCAAATATGTTTCAACATTGGCGATCAATGTGCAGGCATTTGGGATATGTGATGCTGCGGCAGGCATGTTCTGTGCCTTCGTGTGTTGGATGGATGGATGGATGGGAAGCTGGGCCAGAGCCCTATCGCATAAGAGCTGAAGATGACCATTCCTGCGAGTGTTTCGTCACTAGAGAGGAGGAATCCGCAGATCTCCACGTGTTGTTTGGATTCCATCAGCCAGCCAGCAGAGCCACAGGCACAGAAGTCCTACAACCCTGGGAGGGCTACAGCTCCCATATGTCATCTGACTAAGAGGATGCAGAAGCTCCCCTCCTCAGCATGTTCACTGGACATGAACTTCTCAAGTCCCTGAAACGAAACCCACGGCGACTGCACTTGCCCTTCTCCAAGTCTTGGCTGCGACAGATTGCCAGCGAGAAAAAAATAGACCACATAAATCCATTGACCTTGTCAGCATGCAAGGTAGTGGAGCCTGCCTAACAAATAAGGTTTCGGTGACTTCTAAGAGGCAAGGTGTGACATCTTCATTTTAAAGACCTGTATTAAAATGTCATTAACTATCCTCTCTCATCAGTTCTGTGGCATATTTTCTGCTGGTTCCATAGTCGAGCAAAAGGCTGTTAATAGAAACTAAATCAGGAAAAGAAACCTGAGGTGAACCACAAAATAGTGCCCGAATCCCCACCAGGGAAGAAGGACTGTGAAGATCTACATCGTTGGTAGGCAAACTAAGGACCAGGGGCCGGATCCAGCCCAATTGCCTTCTGAATCCGGCCCATGGATGGTCCAGGAATCAGCGTGTTTTTACATGAGTAGAATGTGTGCTTTTATTTAGAATGCCTCTCTGGGTTATTTGTGGGGCATAGGTTCTGGGAGAAGATATATAATGAACTTTAAAAGGTGTTGAAAAACACATTTCCTAAGAAACCAGAGGCCTTTCTGCTGGGCATGACCAACTATGAAATTCCCAACAAAGATAGAACATTTTTTATGTATGCCGCAACAGCTGCTAGGATTTTGATAGCTAAAAATTGGAAAACTGAAGAATTACCATCAGTGGAAGATTGGCAGATGAAGTTGATTGAATACATGGAACTCGCAGAACTGACCGCGAAACTCCGAGACCAGAGGGAAGAAACAGTGCAAGAGGATTGGAAGAAATTTAAAGACTATTTGAAACAACGTGAAAAGATAGATATTTGAAATTGAAATCAGATGGACATTTTAGGCTTCAGTATTGCTAGAAGATAGTTTAAAGTAGGATATAAGAAGTAGTTAGAATTATGTTATGTGGAATTTATTAGGATTATAATAGAGTTATATATGGATTAAGGTTTATATTGTTAAGATAAGGTGAGAAAGAAGATTTTACAATGTTACAAGGTTACTAAAGAAGTTTAGAAATGAACGCAGAAGAGAGGATGTGAGGAGGTCCCAATACAATGTGATGAATATGAAAAAGATAGTTAGATTATTGTATTTTTTGTAGTTTGTATTTTTGTATTTTTTGTAGGTTTGTAGTTTGTGTTTGTTGTTGTTTTATTGTATTTTGTATTGTTTGTTTTATTGGAAAATTTAATAAATTCCTTATATTTGTGGGGCATAGGAATTCGTTCATTATTATTATTTTTTCCAATATATAGTCCACCCCCCCCACAAGGTCTGAGGGACAGTGGACCTGCCCCCTGCTGAAAAAGGTTGCTGGTCCCTGATCTACATCAAGAACATGGGGGGGGATAAAGATCTACACCAGGATCTGCTGCCCCGGTTGCTCCTGCCACCTGAAGCAGTCACCTCGTGTTGCCTCATGGGTGGGCCGGGCCTGCCTGGCTGCATGGAAGTCTATGGGCTAGCAGCTATTCACATGTAGGTTTTTTTTTGCTTTGCAGACAACTATGCTAATGCATGAGGTCATGCGTCTCATCCCAGAGGTAATGGCTGCATTCCCATCCTAGTACTCGTATGGTGCCCACCCCCTTCTCCTATGAGCAACATGTGAAGGGGGTCGAGGATGGACAACTGCCTGGGACGCTGCCAGCTTTGATAAGGCCATGTTCCAGACACAGGGAACAGGGTGTTCTGGGGGCTGTGAGGGGAAAATAAGAAAACTGGGAAGACGAGGGGAAAGGAGAGGGTTTGAAAGAGGATTCCTCCTTCGTCATAAATGCAGTGCTAGTGTAGGGCGTGTGCTTCACATACGCTGTGGCACAGTTTTAGATGCAAGCATCACACAGATACAGGGTTGTGTCTGCAGAGCATCCTTTTCCTGACAAGGAGCTGTGGGTCAGTCACGTCTCACCCCTGCCCTACAATTTTTATTAATAGCCCTCCTCTGCCCTTTGAGGAATGGCCCAGCGACCCATTGCATCCCTGTCGGTGTGACTCTGTCTTTCAGCGCCTTTGGTAATGATGCATTTGTGAGTGGGAGCTACTTGTCACAGAAGAGTTTCCCAGATCACCCGAGGCCAAGAGCAGGACATCCTTTTCACCACCACACACAGGGAAAGCCAAAAGTAAACACAACATTAGCTAGCCTGAGGTACGGGGTTTGCATCACCTTACCGTCGCCAAGTTTCTTGGGTTCTGTGGAAGGCAGTGTGTCTACTGAACGCATCTTAAGGGGGACTGTATTAATGGAACGGTCTGGTTCCCCCTCTAACACTTGCCTGGTTTAGTCCTACAGGGGGAAATGGAACGTTGTGTGGGTTGCTCAGCTTATCTGCAAGAAATTTATCTCCAGAAGAAGAAGAAGAAGAAGAAGAAGAAGAAGAAGAAGAGGCAGCTGTTTCTGTCTCGGCTTTGAGTGCTGAATTGGCAGCAGAACCTGTCAGGGCATGGAAACCTGAGGGAACCCTGTACGCCTCCTTCCAGCAACTCCTGCAGCTAAACTGGTGCCAAACGTTTTGCTCTTTTGCTTTCTTTTGGACCACATCAGCGAGGCCGAGAGGAAGGTCCTGTCGTCAGGGCAGCTCAGGGCCTCCATCCACACTGCCCAAGCTTGTGCCACAGGGAAGTCTCTTTGGTTTGACTTCTCCCCTGGTGGCCCACTCCATTGTCTCTCAAGGAAGATGGAGGCCAGCAACAACAACTTGACCCCTGGGACCCACAACCACATTATATCCACTAATTTCCCAGTCTTTATAGGTGCCAGACTTCAGACCCCACACGGGAAACTATCCCTCTGAGCTGCCACGTTGAAGCTAGGGAGACCTCCAGCAAGATGGTTGAACTTCCAGGTAGCCACCCAGGTGAGGAATATGCCAAGCAGCCGTCACCCAGCTCCGCTCCCCCCCCCCCAAGATCAGCTGGGGAGGTCCTACTTACACTTTCCCCCTCCTTTCTGCTTCTATCCATGCCCAGCTCTCTTCAATCCCCTCTGGCAAATAATTTCAGATCTACCAAATATAGTAAAATGGGTATTATATTGAAATGACATCTCCTGGCAGGAGTGTTCATGTAGACTTTTACAGAACTGAGGGCAGGGGGAGAACATCTGTCAAAACAGTAAGACCTTCCCTCTCACACAGTCGTGCCTCACCATCTTGTGAACATTTATTTTTTAACATTTAATTTTTGAAGCTTTTAAAATGTTCATTTCCCAGATGTGCACCAGGACTTACTACCGAGTAGGGATGGTGGGGGGGTTCCATATGGTTAGGATCTGAATGCGAACCCTACCCAATTTGTAATATGAAAAAACAATATGTAAACCTAAACACAGCGATCCTTTGAAATTCATGCTGCTCTGAATTTTGTGATACAGAGCTCCAACCAAATAAAGTGTACAAAGATTGGTCTGTTATTGGAAGGCATATATTAGTGGGGAAAGTCTCTAAAATGAATTATATTAAGGAAAATTGCTTGCAAAGGAAGGTGTGCATTAAGAGAAATTGGCACAAATTTTCACAAGGGCTCATTAAAAAGAACGGGCCAACTAATTCAGAAATGTGGAGATCTGGAAAACTGAGAAACTGGTAGAAACCCAAAGTGACCCATTCATCTGCCCCTATTACAGAGTAGATATGTAGATATGATTACTCTCTATGCCCCACTGCTAGGCTTTGCAGCAAGGCTTTCCTCTTTTCAAAATTTGTGGTGCATTTCAGATGCATTTCAAATTGGACAAAGACATAACACATTACTCTGGGGAGATCAGGCCACTCTGACCCTCAAATGCCCCATTCTTCAGGCAAAAAAAAGCAAACATTGTTAATTTAAGTGTGGAGCTGTTCAGTCTGCACACTTAACCTTTGACTATATCAGGGCTGACATTACACAAAATAGTTAAAGGGTATGATCATCGATATTCAGAGATATACAGTATATGGTTTCTCATAAGCTTCCCAGCCAAATATGACATCTACCTCAATTGTATTTTACCAAACAGTATCTCATCCGTTAAAAAACTGCTTCATCATAATCCTCCGAAGCAATGATGCAAGCTTTTAATTGGATACAGGACAGTAGCTCGTTACATTATGTCAAGTTGCCATAGCTTCTCGCCCAATATGAATGCCTCGAGTGTAACGTGAGATACTGGAATAATCTGTCAACGCATTAGAGACAGAGCCAAGCTCTAGAATGTGCTCCTTGATTTCCAGTACATTGCATTCTGGAAACTACCAGCTACATTCAAGTGGAGAGACTGAAGTCCTAGGGCATGTGGACATAAGCACCAATAACTTTTAGATCCCTGTGATTAGAAACATAGCTGTCAAGTATCGGATTTGAAAATAAGGGATCAGCATTCTCACCTATCCTGGGGACAGTCACATGTCAGTGGTGGGCGTGGCCAGAAGCAAAAGTGGGTGGAGCAGCAATGTAAACTCCAAATGGCCTCGGGCTCGGAGCGGAGCAAAGAGGAGGGCAGCCAGCAAAGAGGAGGGCAGCCATGTGCTCCGCGCGATGGAGCCCCATTGTCTTCTTGTCTGATCCCATCAAAACAGGACAGGAAGCAGCAGCTGCTCAAAGGCAGCCAGGCTCCGCCCGCCAGCTAACCCTATTGGCCGGCTGAGGGGCTCGGCAGCAACGGATAGGGGCTGATGCAGGGGGAGGAATACACCCCCCTGTAAGCACCAGAAACGGCTCCCACTTGCTTTGAGGGCTGAGGGCTGAGGCTTTTCTCTCCAAGTAGGCGAGGTCTTCCCACCCAGTCCCTGGCCAGCAGGGGAGGAGCTGCTTCCATTAAAAATGGGAAATTTAAGGGAAATAAAAAATAAGGGAGAGCACCGGGAAACTGCTTGAAATAAGGGAGAATCCCGGGGAAAACGGGATACTTGACAGCACTGATTAGAAAAGATTTTGGAATGCATGGCTGGCTATTCCTTGCAATCAACTCACACGTTGGACATTCTTGCACTCTAGATTTTCTTTGCTGCCGTGCATCTGATCTGTTGCAAGCACCAAGGACTGGGCCCAGTGCATTGCATTTCTCTGTTTTTAGGAGCTATCAGAACTCACCGATTCAGTACAGAATTGAATATTCTTAAATCTGTGTTGGGTTATTACCCAGAAACGCCAAAACAGCCTCGGCTACTTTTTGACACTTGCGAGCAATTCCAAAGATACTTGTAACGGGAGTTTGTTCCTTAACAGAAAAGTTGTATGCACTTCACAATGAAGACCAGAATTCATCCCGGTGATGTGCCAGACAAATAAAATCACCTCGTGTGATTAAAACTAGCAGTCCAGCCACCAAGACCCACATGGTCAGATGCCCAGCCATGGTTTGTTTCTTCCACGCAGGGTGAATGAGCCAGATTAAACATTCATCAAAAGAAGGCTCACACCCAATTCTGGTTGCCCTGCGTTCTGGGGAAAGCCATGGAAAAAGCAGAAGTGTATAGATGAGTCTTCAGTCAAGCTGTCACGCTTTCTAAGTTGTGCAACAGCACAGGGGGGAAACTACCACCATCTGTTTGCGCATACAGCGTTTAGCAATGGCATGCTCACCACCTACTATCCAAGCAATGGTGATATGGAACAAGGTTAAGAGTAACATCAACAGTTCCTGCTTTCTACACATATAAACCCTTTTGCCAGAAGACAGCTGTATACATAATGATCAAGAATTCCACAATGAGACACTGTTGTATGGGCCTGCGCAAATGTAGATATCTTTCATGCCTTGCCTATTTATGTGGAAAGCCTCCAATAAAACTGTTAATTAAACAACAACAACAACAACAACAATAATTTATTAGTTCTATCCCACCCATCTGGCTGGGTTTACAACCAAGTGAGCTCCAGTACTTTGGCCACCTCAGGAGAAGGGAAGACTCCCTGGAAAAGACCCTGATGTTGGGAAAGATGGAGGGCGCAAGGAGAAGGGGACAACAGAGGATGAGATGGTTGGCAGTGTTCTTGAAGCTACTAACATGAGTTTGGCCAAACTGTGAGAGGCAGTGAAGGATAGGCGTGCCTGGCGTGCTCTGGTCCATGGGGTCACGAAGAGTCGGACACGCCTGAACGACTGAACAACAACAAGAGCCTGGAAGACATTGCATGTCTTAAAATTGTACCAACTTCAGTGTTTTAAAGTTTGTACACCAGATCCTTAAACAGGATCAAGATAAAGCGAAGCAAATTTCCCCCGTTTTTCAGTTCTGTTAAAAGTGCAAAATGGTTGAAGGCAGCACGTAGATAAAAACCAAACAAGCAACATTGCAATTTTCGGTTTCGAGCAATCAACTTGTTTTGAATAGCAATTCGAGAATTCGTTGCTCTCTTCCGCACCTCCCAAGAAATATCTTACTCTCATTTACAACCAGCTTTATTCCAATCTCACCCAGCCTCGCGCACAACCTCCAATCCCAAGTTTGCCCTCAAGAGCCTGCAGTGCCTGTACCACTTTCTCCTGTGTGAGCCAAGATGCAGGCAGGGGGCTTTTTAAGCCACCCCCCCTTAGTGTGAACAACACAGAGCCTCTGCCAAATTTTGTGCCCAGGACTCAGAAGATGAAGTGTGCAAAGGAAAAAAACTCTTATTACTTTTCAAACAGGCATGAATTGGAAGGGAGAGTTAGAAGATCTTTTGCCTATTTCTTGAAGTCAAAATTCGAACTGCATACTAAGGGGTGTGAATTGTCTGCTGAACCTTGAAGATGGACTTCAGGGGGGCTTTTCTTTATCTGAAACTCACCAGAACTTAGTTCTGGCCCCCTCTCAGGTGGGCACCATTGCCATTTTAAGAGAATGGGGGAGACGTTCATGGTGAGTTCTAGCACCTCTTTTTCTAGAAAAATAGCGCCGGACTTCAGGCTCCAAACATGGAAGAGTAATTTACTTGGTTTTACTAACTTCCAGGCAGCCCCCCAGGGGGGGGGCAAGGGTGGAGGAAGGGGTGTGTGGAGGGTGCGGGCCACCCCGGGTGTCACCACTGAGGGAGGTGACAAAATGCACTCGCCCGCAGTGCGCCGGAGCCAAGTGTCTCTCCTGGGATCCACGCTGCCCAAACGGTCCACCCGCTGCCTCTCCCCCAGCTGTAGGGTGGCTGAGTAGGAAGGGGCAGGCAGACTCCGGAGGCCTCGTGGTGTGCCCCGCCCCTATGGGCGACTCATCCCGCCCTCGCCTCACCCCGCCCCTGGGCGCGCCTCCCCAGGCGCCCGAGAGGCTTCCTCCACCGCTGGACTGGGAGGTTGTCAACACAGGCCTGCAGCAGGAGATCAATGTCTCTAGGAAGATGCGACGAACCTCCACTTCAGACTCTCCCCTCGTTACTAAGTGAATTTTTAATCAGGTGTTCTGGGTCAAATTACAATGCACCCCACCTGTCCCTCTGAGGTCCGTCTGTTATTTCAATCCCCTTTTATCTATAATCTGGGGATCCCTTAGTAACGGGAGTTTTCCTGTCCAGCGGCCGTGGCCGGTTATATCCTCTGCTCAGGGCTTCAGGGGTTAACCTCTCCTTTGCCTACAATTCGGGGTCTCTCCTTATCAGATCCCCTCACTATACCAGTTAGCTAAGCCCTCTTAGCAACTCTGTGGCAATACCAGGGTTTCCGCCCGCTAGCCCCTCCTGAGGGAACTCCAAGACACAAACTATCCCCCTTCAGTTTAGTTTTGTCCTTTCCCTGAGTTCACCTCCTCAAGAGCCTATATAACTCGCTGGACCAAATGAACGACGATATTTTCTTAGCTCAACAACAAGAGATCTTTATTTCTTACAGAACATAACGGTTTCAGTAATGGTTCATAAGCTTAGTTTCATAACAGTGTAAGCTCTTTCTTTCAGCAACATATACACATCTTCAACAATCCTAACCTAACCTAACCTAACCTAAACCTAACCTGGCCCCACACCCTCCTTCTTCCAGTCACCACTCTCCCCCACACTAACAGCTGCTCCCTCCTTTTAAAGAGCGGAAGGTCCCGCCTCCCAAGGGGTATCTGCCACTCAAACTGGGGTGCCCATTAACTCCTAAAACACCATGGGTTTCTGAACATCCCCTAACTAAGATCTGATTCATTACAGAAGACACTTGAGGCTGGGTTTTACTTAAGGGGAGCATGCACTACAAATTCACCGTTCCTGACTACAGTGCACAGGGGAGTTATAGTGTTCACACCAGGGAGAAGGGAGTTAGAGAAACCTTTGCAAGTGGCTTGTTTCAAGGCGGAGTGAGTCAGGGGAGCCAGTGGGGCTTCACAACTGCTCGATTCAAAAAGCATTTCAACTAAATTGAAAGTGCAACCATTTTGGGGAAAGGGTATTTACAGAAACAAGCAAAATTGCGT
This sequence comes from Lacerta agilis, assembly GCF_009819535.1. NCBI lineage: Eukaryota > Metazoa > Chordata > Lepidosauria > Squamata > Lacertidae > Lacerta > Lacerta agilis. The sequence goes on from NC_046325.1 coordinate 42,593,991, forward strand.
ATTAGGGTGTACAATGCAACCCATGCTTGGGTTTATTAAGAATGTTCTAAGATACTCTTATCAATTAACAATTTAAGTTTTATCCTTGGTTTCTTCCCCTGCCATATGAATCTTGATAATATTTTCTGCCATTCTTTGAATTGTCCTGTCCCTTTAATTATTGGAATTGTTTGAAATAAGAATAACATCCTCGGTAACATATTCATCTTGATTGCTTAGATTCTCCCATTAAATGACAACTTTAATCTATTCCAGATCTCTAGATCTTTTTTAATCTCTTTCCAGACCAGTTGGTAATTATCTTCAAATAAATTTATAATCTTTGTAGTCAACCAGATTCCCAGATACTTTACTTTCTTTGCTACCATTATACCACATCTTTGTTGTAACTCTTCCATCTGGTCCTTTACCATGTTTTTCACCAACATTTTCTTTTTGCTTTTATTTAATTTAAACCCCACTAATTGTCCAAATTCTTCAATTCCTTCTAATGCCTTCAGGACACTAGATCGGGGTTCATGCTTGGGTTTATTAAGAATTTTTTAAGATACCGGTACTCAACATAAATTGTTGCACAAGGAACTTAACACTTTTCTTCTTGTAGCGGCATGATTGCTCATAGCAAAAGATTGGGAAAGACTTGGTCATCTTCATATCACACCATGGAAACAGGAAGTATCTGAGAAACTCACTAAGAGTTCACACCCTGAATGATGCAACTGATACGGATGATTTTGCTGGAACATGGCATCCCTTTATAAAGTATTCAAATGAGCGCCCTGAGGACTGGCACATATAGGTTTATGTACAAATTTGCTGCATTCGTCTTCTGCTGCAGAGGAAGGGTGGGAGAGGGGGAATCAATTGTTTTGATACTGTTATGCTTATATCCTGTTTCTGGAAATTAATTATAAAAAAAATTAAAAATAATAATTAATTCCCAGTGATTTTTGGGAATCCTCTCCAAGGCTTGATCCAAACTAAATAATATATTTATGTGAATACAATCACCAGGTTTTAAAGCCCCCACTTAGTAGCAGAGAAGAAGGAATAAAAGAGAGAATAAGAGGGAAGGTAGGAACTCAACGAGGAAATATTCATTGGCATACTGCACCTTTGGGCAAATGGTAAAAAAGCCTATCCAGAAATGCAGAAGTTACATGTGTTTTATCCCTTCTTCTTTTTTGTAGCTGCTGTTGATTTTGAATGATTTTAAGTACCTTTCTTTAACTTTTTAATTTAGACTTTTAATGCTTTATATTTCTGTAAACAGCTTAGAGGTTTTCTTACCATCACATGGTATATAAATCTTGTAAAATAAAATAAAAAAACAAAAAGCCCGGTTAACCCTACTCCCACCCCTTGAGAGACATACAGGTGAAACTCAAAAAATTAGAATATCGTGGAAAAGTCCATTTATAGGTGGGTATCTGAAGAAGTGTGCATGCACACGAAAGCTCATACCAAGAACAAACTCAGTTGGTCTCTAAGGTGCTACTGGAAAGAATTTTCAATTTTGTTAAGTCCATTTATGTAAGCAGTTGTTTTCATTAGCTACTGGAGTTTAATATATGAGATAGACTCATGACATGCAAAGCGAGATATGTCAAGCCTTTGTTTGTTATAATTGTGGTGATTATGGCGTGCAGCTGATGAAAACCCCCAAGTTGAAATTGTTAATTTGGGGTTCTAATCAGCTGTACGCCATAATCATCACAATTATAAGAAATAAAGGCTTGACATATCTCGCTTTGCATGTCATGAGTCTATTGCATATATGAGTTTCACCTTTTAAGTTTAAGAAATGAAACTTTCCACGATATTCTAATTTTCCCGAGTTTCACCTGCATCTCTGTAAAATTCAGTACAGTAAACGTACAGTATTAATAAGAGAGAGGCGGAAATATCCCTGTAGCATGCAGTCTGGTAGCCTCAGTGGAATAGTACAAACGAGTCATTCATATGCAGGACTGCTGGTGGCAGGTGACCATGGTGGTAAATGTTTGCCAGCCATGCAGTGCTTTGAATGCTAAAGCATCTTCATATCTCACTAATTCTTATAGCCATGTAAGGCAGATCAGTATAATTATCCCCATGGCACAGATCGGGGAGACTGAGGCTGAGAACTAGTGACCTATCTAAGGCCACCCAGTGAGATCGCAGCAGAGGTGAGAAATTAACTGGGAACTTTCTGACGCAGCTCAGTCTTTGAGCTGCCACTCTGCACCGGCTCTATCCTGGCTATAGTGTCACAGAATCACAGAAGGGTCATCGAGTCCAACCTCTTACTGGAATCCTGCCCACAGCTGTCCCTGGGTGGGCTCGAACCACCAACCTTCTAGTTAGCAGCCGGATGCATCTCTCTTCCTGAAATGCCCCTGGCTTCTCATGAGTAAATTAGACAAGGAGTCACAGCAGTCCCCCTGCTAAGACTGCGATGAATTAAACCCAGCTGTTTCCACATCAGCTCCCTCTTCCATTCACTGTCAGCAGCGAGGTCCAAATTTTCAGCCACACACTTCCATTTTTTAAATTGGGGGGGGGGTCCTCCTTACCTGTCAAATACTACTGCAGCATAAGCTCGTTCTGCGAAAATGACGTCTCCTGCCCAAAATTCCTTCACTGCCTTCAGCCCCCTGCCTTTGGCTTCGCAAGTGAACACGTCCACGTTCTCCATGCCCCCCTTTTGTTATATCAAGGCATCCAAGCTCGCAACACGAGGGCGTCCAAGTGACACAAATCTCTTATCACTCCTGCTCTTTAAAGGCTTCCCGGCTTCCAGATGACCAATCCTATAAATGGGCTGCCTTGGCACCTCCCAACTAACACCAAATTTCCATAGCAAAGGGGGCCGCGGGGGGACGGGGACGACACAGCAACAGCTTCAAAGTGCCCTTGGATGGGTGGGGAGAATTTGGTCCTGTAGGACCACAGTTTGTTACATTAGCCCAACGAAATAACACAACATTGTTTTCCAAAAATGACAATTGTTGTGCATGCGACAGCCACAACATTTACTTTACACTCTCCTACTGGAAAGATAATGTGTGTTCTTGAGGGTATTTTTAGAAACCACATGCTTCTGCCTGTCAGGAGCCAACAGCTGAGAAAGTGCTAAGTAGCATGCTTTGCGTGCAATGCCCAATAACATTTGATGCTCTTTGCACTGTTTTAAAAAGAAATTAAACAATGCTGCATTTGTTTGACACACAGGCGGAGTTATGTGGGGCTGCATTTGAAGACTGTGCACTAAAAAAACATGTCCCCCTAAGCACATAAGCTGCCCAGAGGGCACTAGCCATGCAACTTGCAGAAACACTTGGAAGTCACTCAAAGGTCTTGCAGAAATCTGGCACCCTTTTCCCAAGCAGACAGGATATCTTTGCTTGTCCCTTGGGTGAAGATGAGATTATACTCATGTAAACATGAACCAGGGACCCAGGTGGCGCTGTGGGTTAAACCACAGAGTCTAGGGCTTGCTGATCAGAAGGTCGGCGGTTCGAATCCCTGCCATGGGGTGAGCTCCCATGGCTCGGTCCCAGCTCCTGCCAACCTAGCAGTTCGAAAGCACATCAGAGTGCAAGAAGATAAATAGGAACCGCTCCAGCGGGAAGGTAAACGGCGTTTCCGTGCGCTGCTCTGGTTCACCAGAAGCGGCTTTGTCATGCTGGCCACATGACCCGGAAGCTGTCTATGGACAAACGCCGGCTCCCTCAGCCTATAGAGCGAGATGAGCGCCGCAACCCCAGAGTCGGACACGACTGGACCTAATGGTCAGGGGTCCCTTTACCTTAAACATGAACCAGCTTGGGAGTGTAAAGGTAAAGGTAAAGGACCCCTGACAGTTAAGTCCAGTCACGAACGACTCTGGGGTTGCGGCGCTCATCTCACTTTACTGGCCGAGGGAGCCGACGTTTGTCCGCAGACAGTTTTTCCGGGTCATGTGGCCAGCATGACTAAGCCACTTCTGGCAAAACCAGAGCAGTGCACGGAAACACCGTTTACCTTCCCGCCAGAGCGGTAGCTACAGGTGAAACTCAAAAAATTAGAATATCATGGAAAAGTCCATTTATGTAAGCAATTGTTTTCATTAGCTACTGGAGATTAATTGCTTGTTATAATTGTGATGATTATGGCACACAGCTAATGAGAACCCCAAAGTTGAAATTGTTAATTTGGGGTTCTCATCAGCTGTATGCCATAATCATCACAATTATAACAAATAAAGGCTTGACATAGCGCACTTTGCATGTCATGAGTCTATCTCATATATTAGCTTCACCTTTTAAGTTGAATTACTGAAAGAAATGAACCTTTCCACAATATTCTAATTTTTCGAGTTTCACCTGTATTTATCTACTTGCACTTTGATGTGCTTTAAAACTGCTAGGTTGGCAGGAGCTGGGACCGAGCAACGGGAGCTCACCCTGTCGTGGGGATTCGAACCGCCGACCTTCCAATCGGCAAGTTCTAGGCTCAGTGGTTTTGACCACAGCACCACCCGCATCCCTAGGCAAGATATTGTTGTTGTTGTTCAGTCGTTCAGTCATGTCCGACTCTTCGTTACCCCATGGACCAGAGCACGCCAGGCACGCCTATCCTTCAAAACTGTAATGGATGCCACAAAATACCCAACTTCATGAAAGGATTTGACATGAACTTCTGTGATAATTTTGATTAAACCAAGTTTATCCAAGCAAGTTCAAAGCAAAACAATTTTAGCAGTAGCCAATAAAACTACATCAAATACAAACCCCCCTGCATTTTAAAAAGAGTAACTGGGTAGAAGTTTCAAAGACATATGATCAAAATCGAAATTGTAGAAGAATGTAACTCACATCTGAGGCTAGAAAGCATCAAAGTTTAAAAAAAAGCACTCGCTGTGAACATGACTTACTTAACTAATCTACAAAGGTGGGTTGATTAAGACGGAAGAGACTTTAGGTGTTTTCTTTTTATAACAGGAGAGATAAAAAATATTGGCTCAAGATAGGAAAGGCGGTGGTATCGATGTACCAGTCCGGTATGCAGGTCTGTTCTGTCTCTGGAGGACGGCACAAAAATAGAAATACCACTTTCTGTATCCAGACGTCAATGGCAGTTGTGACCCTACACAGCTACTGGAGAACCAGAGGGTGTGTGTGTAAACTTTCTTGTCCATGCAACCAGCTGGCATCCCAGTTGGCCATGGGGGCTGGTGGGATTGCCTGCCAAAATTTAAACTCCTTTGGGCCAATCGTGACCCTAGTGGCCTCAGGGGTGGTCCTTGGTGGTGGACCTGGCAAAGCCAGTCTTCTGTCAGGTCTGCTGCTGCCAGGGCCTAAAAGCTGGCTGCACTGTGACCGGGCAGTGCCGTCCAAAAGTGGTCATCCCTGTGGCTCTGCCCAGGGGTTACGCAGGCATGGCTTTGATATGGAATTACTCAGTTGCTGTATTTGGGGCCAGGGAGGAATTTACCTGCAGACAAATTGGACCTGTCTGGGAGTGTGCCATCCTCATAGCGACTGCCCCTACTTTGGCAGGTAGACATTGGGTTGGATTCTTTAGTTTAAAACCTAGAGGATCAAAATTCGGGGCACCCTGGGTAGGGTTCTGTCCCAAAGCTCAGATGGAGGTTGATGGCATCCTGGTGGGATTGCCCTATTTTATCTGAGTCGTGGAGGGGTCCTGAACCCCAGGATCAACCCTGACGGAGTTATGACTCAGCAATCGGGCTGGCTGATTCAGGGTACATACCCAATGTCTATGCCCAAACCAGCCTACATCTGTAATCAATAAAGTTGTGGCCATTTTTATCCCAAGCCAGTGTAGTAACATTTTGGTTGCTTCTAAGCCCTTCCTAATATGGTCTGAAGCTCAACATCAAAAAAACTAAGATCATGGCCACTGGTCCCATCACCTCCTGGCAAATAGAAGGGGAAGAAATGGAGGCAGTGAGAGATTTCACTTTCTTGGGTTCCATGATCGCTGCAGATGGTGACAGCAGTCACGAAATTAGAAGATGCCTGCTTCTTGGGAGAAAGGCAATGACAAACCTAGACAGCATCTTAAAAAGCAAAGACATCACCTTGCCGACAAAGGTCCGTATAGTTAAAGCTATGGTTTTCCCAGTAGTAATGTACGGAAGTGAGAGCTGGACCATAAAGAAGGCTGATGCTTTTGAATTATGGTGCTGGAGGAGACTCTTGAGGGTCCCATGGACTGCAAAAAGATCAAACTTATCCATCCTTAAAGAAACCAGCCCTGAGTGCTCACTAGAAGGACAGATCCTGAAGTTGAGGCTCCAGTACTTTGGCCACCTCATGAGAAGAGAAGACTCCCTAGAAAAGACCCTGATGTTGGGAAAGATGGAGGGCACAAGGAGAAGGGGACGACAGAGGATGAGATGGTTGGACAGTGTTCTTGAAGCGACTGGCATGAGTTTGGCCAAACTGCGAGAGGCAGTGAAGGATAGGTGTGCCTGGTGTGCTCTGAACAACAACGAAGCCCTTCCTCCCAGTGACCCCCCCCCAGGCCCACTGCGCTGGGCTCTGCAAATATGCCTTTTTATGCCCATTTCACTAAGTTTCATTATGTTACATTGCAGTAAGGGAAATCATCTATAGGGCCTTTGGAACCCGAAACAGAGATATGGGAATGGAGTGAGGTGTTGAACTTGGAAGCAACCTGGCTGATGGACCATCAGACCAACTTTCTGTCTGAAAGTTCTGAAGGACCATCAAGTTCTGGTGGTGGGTTGTCCAGGGAACAGTGACCTGCCCTCCTTTGTGGCATCTCTTGCTGCTGGCTTTACAGTCGCCACCCAGAAGTGTCCAGTGATGGAATCAGAGGAGAGGCATTAAGAGAGAGAGGAAGGAGAATCAGAGGTGTTAGTGAGGAAAGAGGAGAGAGGTTGGGTTAGCTTAGGTGGGTGTTTCAGATTAGGTTTAGGTGGGGGCTGGCTTGCTTCTGAAAAAAAGCATTTCTTTTCCCAACTGCTTTCATGATGTTAAAAATGTAGGTAGGATTTGTTCATATTACAGTCGTACCTTGGTTCTGAAATGGAATCCGTTCCGGAAGTCCGTTCGACTTCTGAAAATGTTCGAAAACCAAGGCACAGCTTCTGATTGGCTGCAGGACCTTCCTGCAGCCAATCGGAAGCCACGTCAGACATTCTGGTTCCAAAGAACGTTCACAAAGGGGAACACTCACTTCTGGGTTTGCGGTGTTCGGGAGCCCCAAAGTTCGAGAACGAAAGCTGTTTGAAAACCAAGGTACGGCTGTATTTTTATTGTATTTATATCCTGGGGCAAGGGCTCAGGGTTCCTTGCATTGCCTTTGCTCCTGGAGGTCACTAGGCCAGTTGCCAGGGCTGTCTTAAGCACATCCGGCGCCGTGGTGCAAATATATCTCTGCCCCCCCCCCAATTTCCCAGAGTTGTCGACCTTGTTTAAGGGGGTGAACTTTGGTTCGGCTCGTTTTACATTGCATGGTCCGACACGTGCTCGGCGCTGCACATAAGAGGCAACCGGATCACAGCCCAAACGGCCTCCTGTGAAGCCTCCCTCTAAGCGCCTGGCGCCCCTTACCTGCCCCCATCCAGGGAAGTCCACGCAACAGGAGGGCCAGCAAGCAGATCAGGTGGCTCGCCAGCTGTCCCATCCTCACTCGGCACCGGGATTACACAGGGCGCTTCCCTGCTCCGCTTGCAGACTCCACAGGGAGGCGCGCAGGCAGCGACGCGGCCAGAGGGGGCGGGAGAGACACACCCACCCTGCACCTCACCCCTCCCTGATTGCACCCGCCAGGTGCCCAGGCAGCCCCGGCAGGAGGGGATGGAAAGGGGATTCACTGAGCCGGATGCAGTGCGCTCCGATGGGTGGCTGAGAGGAGAGGAGCAGGCTGCCCCAGAGCGTGGAAGGGAGCACGCCCTGACTTTCCTTCCTGGACACTCAGCCTGTGGCTGTGCTGCCCTCCCAAATCTGGCGCCCTGGTGCCCTACACCAATAATGTCTATGGGTAAGACGCCCCTGCCAGTTGCTCTGCTGAATCCAAAATTCTCTTAATGGTTCACACACCATGACTGCCTCCATGACCCACAGAGGCCAGCAAGACCCTCCCACTATAATCTTATTCGAATTGATCTACAAGCAACTTGTGGAGTGAGATGTACCACCCTTAGAATACACCCAGACCAGGACAGAGGTAGTCCAAATATTAATTTAATCAAATGAACAGAGTAAAACCCAGAACTGCAATTAAAAATCTAAATTGAAATAATAAAAATGCCTTGTTGAAATGAGCTGGTGTGCAGCCAGCAGTTCGAGCAATGCCAGCAGATATTCTTCCTTTCACAAGACAAGCCAGAGACCACTACCGCGTTGGATGCGATTGTTTTTTAGCTCCAGAATGCTGCAAACATTCCAAAGACTGGCTTCTCTTAACTTAGACAGAAGTTGATAATATAGCCCCATCATGTGGTGAAAAACAAGGCAGCCACAACTCAGGAAATTTATCAGCAAGAGGGAAGGTTCATTTGGCTTGGTCTCTTCTGCAGTACAAATAATTTGCATTTAAAAAATAAAATAAAAATTAAAAATATTGGCCCCCAATTCAGCTAAAATTGTGAAGAAGGAAGTTAAATGTGACAGCCCTAAGTAGCCCCATAGAACTGAGGTAAGGAAGGGAAAATCCCTGTGCGCCTTATGGAGCGAAGGCTTCGCTCCCGCGACCTCCCCCCATCCCCCACTGCATTCGGCGGGAGGTGGGGAGAGGCAGCGGCGATGTTGCTGGATCGTGTCAGCACCTCCGTTCGCCGAAAGAAGCTTCTTTCGGCGAACGGAGGTGCTGGGCACAATCCAGCAACATGTCCGCTGCCTCCCCCCACCTCCCGCCGAACGCGGCGGGGGATGGGGGGAGGCAGCGGGAAGCGAAGGGGATGTTGCTGGATCATGCCAGGTGCTGGGTCCTGCCAGGTGCTGGCACGATCCAGCATCATCCCCTTCGCTTCCTGCTGCCTCTCCCCATCCCCCGCCGCGTTCACGTTCAGTGGGAGGTGGGGTGAGGCAGCTGCAATGCCTGCTTTTGGGGTCGGTGGGCGGCAGGGTGGTTGGTGGAGGATTTCCTCCACCACCCCACACGCTGCCCTCCGATCCCAAAGGTGCGGTGTGGTGGAGAAAACAGCGGGGTGCCAAAAGCAGGCTCATCCCCGCATGCTTTAAAGGGACATGGGGACGAGGGGAGAAATGGAGCGTTCTCCCCCCGTCCCCATGTCCCTTTAAAGCAAGCAGGGATGAGCCGCTGTGAAGGGCTCCCCCTCCAGCGCACCCCCTCCCTGCCTTTTAGAGGAGGAAAACCAGGAAACTAATTAAAAAACAGGTGCGTCTAGTGGTCCGGAGCACCTTATGGACCGAAAAATACGGTTATTGGAGGGGGTGGGGGAGGCAGGAATATTTTAAAAATTCTTGGGAGTTTTGACATGTGTTGTTTTTACTATAATGACATGTGTCCTTCCTGAGCTGCCCAGAAGATGTCCTACCAACCACTTTGTTCAAAAAGCAGCAACAAAATACACATACAAAAATGGACTCAAGAAAGCCTCTTCTTTCAGCTTTACGCAAGGAATAAATACCGTCAAAGCGTCTCCTCACAAGGTTACAATTCCATTGAGGAGATCACTTTCCCCTCCAGAAATTAAATTACAATAACTTATACCTGGGGAAAAGTAATGAGACGCATCATTTACTGTATGGATTATCTCAGGCCACTTTTCATCATGAGCAACACAGACCCTTCTACCCCACACCTGAAAACAAGTATTAAATTATTTTGGGGATATGCATCTCCCACCGTACATCTCCAGCACAAGAGAGCTCACCTTTAAATATTATTAACAACAGCTAGGCTATCCATCCTTCTCCAAGGTGTGCCGCCATTTTGAAACAGCAACAACACGAACTTTCTCTGGGTGGTCTTGCCTTCTGCTTCTCCTGCACTGGAGCCAACTTCTAGAAATGTTTTTTTCTTCTTCTTCTTTTCTTAAAGAAGGTGGAAATATCAGCCTGGTTATACCTCAGCCAGTTATGTTTGAACAACGGTAGAACCATTCATAGGACCTAAAGGAGTGAATAGCACTAGTTTTGAGTGAACTGGATAATGTCAGGTTTTTGGTGAAATTGTGACTCCGTGGGTTAGGGATTTTTTGGAAAAAATTGTGACTGCACGGGTTAAGGTGCCGAGGGCTGATTTTTTGGCCCATGATAAAAACCCTTCTGTTTCCACCGCCAAACCTTACAGGGGAGAATTTGCAACAGTTTGGCACCATTTTTGAGTGAATTGGGTAATGTCTGATTTTTGATGAAATTGTGACCCCACAGGTTAGGGATTGTTCGAGAAAAAATGTTTTTCCGCGGGTTAAGTCACCAAGGGCTGGTTTTTTTGGTCTATGATAAAACATGCTTTTTGCACTGCCAAACCTTGCAGTGGAAAATTTGCAACAGTTTGGGAAGCTGCCAAATGTATAAAGCAGATTTTGTCTGATCATATAAGAAGTCCCTAAATACAACGTTGCGCTGCTTCATAATAAAATATCCTGCTTTTATATTTTAACAATGAGTCCTTCAAAAAAGTCTTTAAAAGTGCAAGAGACCCGGCAGATGAAAATGATGGATTATATGGAACTTGCTGAGATGACCGGGAAACTCCGTGACCAGAGGGACGACGCAGTGGGAGAAAAATGGAAGAAATTTAAAATGTATTTGAAAAAATATAGTAAGACTGAAATTTAGAAAGAACTTGGAAGAAATGTTAGACTGCAGATTTATAACTATGTTAAGTGTTAACGAAATGTGAAATAATGAATTAAGAAAATAATTTAAGAAATGGATAAGATTTTTTTTAAAAAAAATATGGTTGCTATAATGTAAAGAAATTACTAAAGATGAAGGACAGTGAACGCAGGAAGGGCAGACGTGAGGAAGTCAAGCAACAATGTTAAGGAAAGAAGCAGTCTTTAACAAATAATTTTTTGTATTTTTCATTTTTGTATTTTTGTATTTTGTAGTTCGTATAGTTTTTGTTTTTTTGTATTTGTGGTGTGTTTGTAGTTGTTGTATTGCTTTATTTTATGTGCTTTGTTGATGTTTCGAAAAAAGTTAATAAATACATTTTAAAAATAAATAAATAAAAGTGCAAGAGACCCTTTGCTGTTTAGTATTGCTCTGATATAATGGAAGCATAAGAAACCCGCAAGAAATCATCTCCCCACCCTACCTTTTGCGTTTATCAAATATCTAAAAGACAAGACACACAGAACAGGGAAATTTACACTTTCCATAGTTACAATGCAACTCTCTCTTTTAAAGCAAAGCATGAGGTCTGCTGCGCTGGAAACAGCCAACAGAAAACATCCTTGCCACATAAAAACAAAAGCACATTTTATCATCAATTAAAGCTGCAGCTATTTGTATAAATACAACATCCAGACCCCATCGGCATTTACATTTGCTCCTAAAGGTACACTTCGGTTCAGGAATTCTGCTGTACACAATAATACTACAGATTATTACATCTATTCCTGTTTTATTTTATAAAATAATAAAAAGAACGCCTGCTTCTCTTCCATGCTGGCAAATTCAAGGGGGGTTACTGAAGCACTGAAGGGGATATGAAAAATCCATGATGCGCTTCTGGAAATTCCTGGTTTTCCCATGGTAGACAATTCCTCCTGATTTTTTTCCGCAGAATAAAGTCACAAACGCACAGCAATTATTACACCTGCACCCATTTAGCCACATTGGTTTTCAAGTCACTAGCCCTCATGGATTCCGTCAAGATGAAACGGGCACTGGAAAGTATGGAACCTGCCTGCAAGCACCTTTTGACAACCTGCGGGGTAAAGAGAGAAAGTAATTCAGTCAGGATTTTTACCGTGCAGACCAACACCAAGCAGAAACAAGCCCCACTGTGTTCACTGCAGGTAGGTAGCCGTGTTGGTCTGCCATAGTCAAAACAAAATAAAAAATAAAAAAAATCCTTCCAGTAGCACCTTAGAGACCAAGTAAGTTTGTTCTTGGTATGAGCTTTCGTATGCTCACTGGAAGGACAGATCCTGAAGTTGAGGCTCCAGTACTTTGGCCACCTCATGAGAAGAGAAGACTCCCTGGAAAAGACCCTGATGTTGGGAAAGATGGAGGGCACAAGGAGAAGGGGGCGACAGAGGATGAGATGGTTGGACAGTGTTCTCGAAGCTACTAACATGAGTTTGGCCAAACTGCGAGAGGCAGTGAAGGATAGGCGTGCCTGGCGTGCTCTGGTCCATGGGGTCATGAGGAGTCGGACACAACTGAACGACGGAACAAGGTGCTACTGGAAGGATTCTTTTATTTTTTATTTTGTGTTCACTGCAGGTTAAATCTGGGTCACATCCTTCCTCCCCGCGTCTGTTTACAGAATCATGCCTACGGTTATTATCCCACAAGTCATGGTGGATCATGGCTAACATCTTGTGTTTCAAACATCTCATTTCAAACACCAGCAAAGGCTGTGCGTTTGAGTCAGAGTAAAGGATAATGTGTACAAAAATCTGAATCTCCTAAAATACATGCTTAACTGTGCCTTCCCATAGCTAGAAATCTGCCGTTAGCTAGAACATATTGAGCCCCCGCAGAACACACTCGCTCGTATTTTAGGAAAACGTTGACTAGCCTGAGCTCAGTTGGTCTGAAGACAAACAAGCTAGCCGCCCAACCATTTTATTTGACGCCTCAAATAAGCAAAGCAAGCGAAGAAGTAATACCTTCATGCGATGTCGGTCTCTAGAATATCTTCTGTTTTAACAGGCAGCCTCTTCTCAAATGCCATCATTTCTTCCTCTCTCCTCTTCCGGCGTCTTTTTTTACAGTAACTTGAAAAGCAATTTGCAAATATGTGTCACTAAGCGCACATCTGGTCCGTAAAATCAGAACAGAGAAGCACGCACCACTGCAACACATGCACCTTAAACGTTTTTTATTTCTAATAAATATAGACCATCTTTTCTAGTGCATTCCCAAGTATGAAAGGAAGTGCTTTCTCCAAATGAAATCAATGAGGAAACCTGTTGTGCTTTGGCAACTAAACAGACCTTTGCCATAGTATTCAAACCCCGCAGAAGTCAAAGGAATACGATGCGCCTTCATGTGGCGACTCGTCAAGTTAGGCCAAAGTAGTCTTATATCCTTCATTTTGCCACATAATTGTGGAAGACGTTGAGGAAGGAACCATCGTTATTAGCCACTCAGAGGAATAAAAGGTAAAGTAAAGGACCCCTGGACAGTTAAGTCCAGTCAAAGGTGACTATGGGGTTGCAGCGCTCATCTCGCTTTCAGGCCGAGGGAGCCGGTGTTTGTCCACAGACAGTTTTCTGGGTCATGTGGCCAGCACAACTAAACCGCTTCTGGTACAACGAGACACCGTAACGGACACCAGAGCGCACGGAAACGCCGTTTACCTTCCCGCTGCAGCGGTACCTATTTATCTACTTGCACTGGCGTGCTTTCAAACTGTTAGGTTGGCAGGAGCTGGGACAGAGCAACGGGAGCTCACCCCGTCGCGGGGATTCGAACCGCCGACCTTCTGATCAGCAAGCCCAAGAGGGCGCTGTTAACAGTGGCTTGCGGTGACCAGTGGCGGAGCTTCATGCTCCAGCAGCAGGGGCGGGAAGCAGGCGGGGGCGGGGCTGGCACGTGTTCTGGGGGAGGGCCGCGCCGCCCGCAGGGGTGTGGTGCGTGTTCTGGGGGCGAGGAACGTCGCCCACAGGGGCGGGGCGCGTATTCTGGGGGCGGGGCGCATAGCACAGGTGGGGAGCAGCCAAGATGGAACCCTACCGGGATCGCGCTGCCCTGGGCACCCCGCCCCCTACGCCCCGCCCTTCCTACGCCAGTGGCAGTGACATTTTTTTTTAATTATTATTATTATTATTTTATTAGAGATTTTCTTGGTTTACAAGTGTACAGTGTCTCTCGCAATTTTCCATGTAACATTTTTACAGATCAATTTTGGTTGCTGAGACATTAGGCAGAAAGGGGGGGGGAGGAGGTGGGTGGGATGGTGGGGGGAAGGTGGGGTGGGGGGGCGGTGTTTCTTTTCCCCCTTAGCATATGTAGGATATGGTGTCAGCATCGTTTGTGTTGGTTCTCTGTCGTTCGCTTGTGTCACCTTGGCGGTGAGAGGTCGCAATTGGCGTAGGGTGTGCTTGTTCCTTTGTGGTTGCCTGTGGTGATCTTTGGTTTTCATGTGTGAGTGGGGTGGGTGGGTGTTTTGGACCAGTTTAGCCATATTGATTTGTATGCTGCCGGTAGATTTTTGTCATTATCTTGTTGGGCTGTCAAAACAAAATCGAAAATTCTTTCTAGTAGCACCTTAGAGACCAACTGAGTTTGTTCCTGGTATGAGCTTTCGTGTGCATGCACACTTCTTCAGATACACTGAAACAGAAGTCACCAGATCCTTAAATATAGTGGGGGAGTGGGGAGGGGTATTACTCAGAAGGGTGGTGGGAATGGGTGATAGGCTGATAAGTGTGGAAAACCTGTTGACGACTCTAAACGGCTGCAGTTAGTCTTGCAGGGAAATGCAAGGGGTGAGATGGCCAAAGATGGCTTTGTTATGTATAATGAGACAAGAATCCAATGTCTTTGTTCAAACCAGGTTTCTCCATGGTTTTAAGTTTGGTGATTAGTTGCAATTCAGCCACTTCTCTTTCCAGTCTATTTCTGAAATTTCTTTGTATTAAGACAGCTACTTTGAGATCTTTTATAGAATGTCCTGGGAGATTGAAGTGTTCTCCTACTGGTTTCTCTGTCTTGTGATTCCTGATATCAGACTGTTGGGCTGTGTGTGTGATGAAGGGGGGGCAGTGACATTTTTTGTAGGGGGACAGTTAGGGTCAGAGGCACATCACAGCTCCCTCCCTGAGCTGGGCAGAAGCTTCTTGGGCTTTGGGGATGAGGTGCCAGGGGGAAATTTAGGAGACTAGCCTAGTCCCCCCGGTCTACTGACCTCACACCACTGACTCTTTGCTTATCCAATCCAGCCACAGGAGGGCTTAGTTTGCATACTGGCAAGAAACACAAAAGAGTTCAGTCAGGGATCAGAATGCTGCCTTCAGGCTCATCCAAGCTTCCTTTTGAGCTGCACTTTTCCGGCACAGGTCCACACTTATAATAATAATAATAATAATAATAATAATAATAATAATAATAATAATAATAATTTATATCCCGCCCATCTGGCTGGGTTTCCCCAGCCACTTTGGGCGGCTCCCAAACACGAATAATAATAATAATAATAATAAACTTTATTACGGTCATAGACCAGCAAAAGAGAAAATAAAATGATAGTACATAATATAAATGTTTCTTAAATATCGTCTTTTAACAATACTATTTCAGATCCCATGTTAGATTAAAATTAAGCTAAAATTTATTGGGAGATAATTCCATTTAAGTATTATCTGCTATGGCTTGGTGGACGGCTTTATCGCTGTTGTCAGTTGATGTCATGACGCGTCTCAGTCTTGCCGCATGATAGCAAAATTTAGCTACAGTCATAGTTCGCTCTGGGTTGGTGTCCTCAATTAAGTATCCCAAACACGAAAAAACATCAAACATTAAAACCCTAAACAGAGCTGCTTTCAGATGTCTTCTAAAAGTCATATAGTTGTTCATTTCCTTGACATCTGATGGGAGGGCGTTCCACAGGTCGGGCGCCACCACCGAGAAGGCCCTCTGCCTGGTTCCCTGTAACCTCACTTCTCACAGGGAGGGAACCGCCAGAAGGCCCTCGGAGCTGGACCTCAGTGTCCGGGTTGAACGATGGGGGCGGAGATGCTCCTTTAGGTATACTGGGCCGAGGTCGTTTAGGGCTTTAAAGGTCAGCACCAACACTTTGAATTGTGCTCAGAAAAGTACTGGGAGCCAATTTAGGTATTTCAAGACCAGTGTTATGTGGTCTTGGCGGCCGCTCCCAGTCACCAGTCTAGCTGCCGCATTCTGGTTTAGCTGTAGTTTCTGGGTCACCTTCAAAGGTAGCCCCACGTAGAGCGCATTGCAGTAGTCCAAGCAGGAGATAACTAGAGCATGCACCACTCTGCCGAGACAGTCCGCAGGCAGGTAGGGTCTCAGCCTGTGCAAAGCTCCATGTCTGAGGTGTTTTTTGTTTTGTCCCAGCACTTTCCCCAGGAAAACCCATGCTTTACCACCGAATCGGAGCAAACAGCAATCTGCAGAAAATCTGACTGATATTTGCTCCAACTCAAGGGTAAAACATGGGTTTTCCTGGTAAAAGCAGAGAGACAAAACAAGCAAGCAAACAGACACAGAAACATATGGCTAGAAACATGGCACAAAAGAAAGTCTGGATGAGCCCTAAGAGCAAGTTGCAATCTTTGCTTTATTCAGGTTGTTTGAAATGTGGCTTCCTGGAGAGGGATCTGCCTGAGGAAGGCATAAATTACCCCCTCAGATTTAAGGTAGAGTAGGGGGGCTTGCCAATAAGAAGGTCGGCAGTTCGAATCCCCGTGACGGGGTGAGCTCCCGTTGCTCGGTCTCTGCTCCTGCCAACCTAGCCGTTTGAAAGCACGTCAAAGTGCAAGTAGATAAATAGGTACCGTTCCGGCGGGAAGGTAAACGCAGTTTCCGGGCGCTGCTCTGGTTCGCCAGAAGCGGCTTAGTCATGCTGGCTACATGACCCGGAAGCTGTATGTTGGCTCCCTCGGCCAGTAATGCGAGATGAGTGCCGCAACCCCAGAGTCGTCCGCGACTGCACCTAACGCTCAGGGGTCCCTTTACCTTTAACGGGGGGGGGGGAGAGAAGCAAAAAATGAAAAGTGGGTTTCATGTTTCTGACTGGGGTGGCTGGTTGGTCCTGGGTTTGGAAACCAAGGCCCAGACAGCTGATTTGAAAAGAGACAACCAACATTTCCCCTTTTAGAAATAATACTTTTGGAGCATTAGAAAAACTACTTTTGGAGCATTAGGAACCGTTTACAGTCGTACCTCGGAAATTGAATGCCTTGCAAGTCGAACGCCGCAAACCTGGAAAGTGAGTGTTCCGGTTTGCGAACGTTCTTTGGGACCCGAACATCCGATGCGGGTTCTGATTGGCTGCAGGACCTTCCTGCAGCCAATCGGAAGCCGAGCCTTGGTTTCCGAACATTTGCGAAGTCGAACGGACTTCTGGGAACGGATTCCGTTCGACTTCCGAGGCACGACTGTACTGCTATTCATGAAAAAGACCCAAAACACCAGAATCGAATCTCTTTGCTTTCAGATTGGCATACTTACTGAGCGCAGGTGCATATACATGCAGTCAAGACGATGAGCGCCACCATCACAGCTATCAAAGAAATCACCACAATCTGACCTTCATCCCCTCTCAAATAAAACAGATCCAACCTCTCACACCTTGCGCCAGTGTAGCCTTTCTCGCAGCTGTAAAGGAGGGACAGGAGAAGTGAGGGTTGTGAGACGCAAAGGGCATTGTGGCTGGAGCAAGTTCCTTGCAGGGCCAGTGTCAATGCTCACCAATGGGCCCCATCAGTGCCAAATTTACGTATAAGATAAACAAGCTATAGCTTGGGGGGGGACTGATGTACATTTCCAAAATATAAGATAAAAAACAAATAAAATAAAATAAAACCTAAATACAGCAACAGTGTTTTGTGTTGCGTAGGCTCCTATGATGTATGTAATGGGCCCCGCCTGCTAGCCTGCTCCCTAAAATATCACTGGTTTGCTCATTTCTATATATAGGGTGGGACGCGGGTGGCGCTGTGGTCTAAACCACAGAGCCTAGAGCTTGCCGATTGGAAGGTCGGTGGTTCGAATCCCCGCGATGGGGTGAGCTCCCGTTGCTCGGTCCCTGCTCCTGCCAACCTAGCAGTTCGAAAGCATGCCAAAGCGCAAGTGGGCAACGGTGGGCAAGTGACGCCTTTCTCTGCACTTCGGAGAGTCAACATACATGCATGCCGGTATCTGTTCTACTGCAACGTAACGGCATCTTCCCTTGATACAGTAGTGTTTATACTCCTCAGGGCATTTCGAAAAATGCCCTCTCCACCTCAGTCCTGTGGTGCCGCCTGGAAAAATAGAAAAAGGGGGATAAATTAGGGCAGGGCAGGGCAGTCCAACGCGGGACCTTCAGGGCCTTTTGGGGGCAGCCCTCGAAACCAGGTTAAGCGAGGCTCTGGGCTTTGGAAAGGAGGTAAAAAGCATATGCTATACAGGGGCAGAGGAAGGGGGGGCGGTGTGGGAGGTGCGCCCCGGGTGTCTTCGCTGAGCGGGGTGACATTTGGTGCGCCGGCCGCCCACGACTCAAAAGCCCACCCCAAGCCGTTGGGGAAGGGGGGAGCAGCGCCGCTTTGCCAGCGGTATCCCCCCCTTCCCCCTTCGTTTTGACAGCTGGGGGAGGCTTGGGAGTCGCAGGCGGGCAGCACGCCAAATGTCCGCTATCGGCGGCTCGCTCCGCCCCTGTGGGCAGCTCGCCCCGCCCCCGGCTGCAGGGCGCACGCGCCTCTCCGTGCACCCGAACGGCTACCCTGCACCTGGGAGGGCACCCTCTGCAGCCCCGCCCCCCTCAGAAGCACGCCCGCCCTGGGCAGCACGGGCATATGCTTTGATAAGATAAGATAGATCATATTTCTTTATTGTGATTGTACAAGTACAATGGAATTGGATGCCAACCCATTAAAACAATTTGGGGGGGAGCAGTTTCAGCTGCACATACATATACATACAAACCCATCAAAACTCTCCAAGGTCATGTTATCTAGTTACAGCATTTAAAATAGGTTATGGCTTTTGGATAGAAACTGTTTTTTAATCTATTTGTTCTTGATTTGATTGTTCTATACCTCTTGCCTAAAGGCAGTGGTGGAAAAAGACTATACGCAGGATGAGATGGATCTTGTAAAATATTTTTAACTTTTTTAAGGCAACAGGAACTGTATAGTTCCTCCAAAGATAGGAGGGAATGACCGATAATATCTTGGGCTGTTGTTATGACTTTCTGGAGCACCTTCTTCTCCATTACTTTACACATGGAAAACCAAGCACAAACACAATATGTAAGAATGCTCTCTATGCAGCTACGGTAAAAGGACACCAGCAGTTTCTCACTTAGATTGGTTAAAAAAAAAGTCTGAGAAAATAAGTTCTCTGCCGGGCTTTCTTTACCAGAGCAGTGGTATTTGCACTCCAAGTTTTTGCCGCTGATGCTATACACAAAGGGAAGTAAGGTAACAGTCAAGTTATTCTTCTTCTTACTATTATTATTTGTAGTAGTAGTAGTAGTTTAGTTATTTAGTCGTGTACGACTCTTCGTGACCCCATGGACCAGAGCACGCCAGTCACTCCTGTCTTCCACTGCCTCCCGCAGTTTGGCCAAACTCATGTTGGTAGCTTTGAGACCACGGTCCAACCATCTCATCCTCTGTCGTCGCCTTCTCCTTGGGCCCTCAATCTTTCCCAACATCAGGGTCTTTTCCAGGGAGCCTTCTCTTCTCATGAGGTGGCCAAAGTATTGGAGCCTCAGCTTCAGGATCTGTCCTTCCAGTGAGCACTCAGGGCTGATTTCTTTAAGGATGGATAAGTTTGATCTTTTTGCAGTCCATGGGACTCTCAAGAGTCTCCTCCAGCACCATAATTCAAAAGCATCAATTCTTCGGTGATCAGCCTTCTTTATGGTCCAGCTCTCACTTCCATACATCCATACATTAGTAGTAGTAGTATGTAAAGAAGACAATACTACTTTTTTTAAATACGAGAAACGATATAAGTTCATTCTCATTGCTTGCTCCACCCAGTTTTACACAGGGCTTATCCACACTTAATTTTCCTCCGTGATTTCCAGGTTTTAAAAGTGAATCGGAACAAACAACAATCCATAGAAAACCCAAAATGCTGTTTGCTTTATGGCCTGGAAAAAATGGTAATTGTGGATAAGCCCATTATCAGTTTAAGGTACTGTTGTTGTCAGGGTGCTGCCCTCACCTCACGGCAAGGGGTTGCCAGGGCTTTCTCCCTATCGCGAGCCCCCCCCCCATCTGCTCAGCAATTCGTCTTCCTCCAGTGAGGGGGGCAGTGATCCCTCTAGTGGGGAGGGAGAGACGGGAAGGGGAAGTAGGAGTCAGGGCTCTGGCAGGGAAGGAGAGCCCTCGCATCAAGCAGGGACTGGAGGTTAGGCGCCTCTTCCGTCTACCCACTTGCGCAGGGGGGGAGGACGCAGAAGGGGGAGGCGGGGGTTCCGCATCCCGCAGCTTTTATGCTGGGCAAAGAACCGGAAAGAGTCGTTCCCGGACTCTGCCGAAGGACGAGCTAGACGTACTTTTGTTGCTGCACTGTACATATCTGCACAATAAAGAAACCTAGTTTTAGAAACCCCAGCGTCAGGCTGGTTACTCATGAGCAATCACTGAAAACCATTACAGTTGTTTATCATTCTGTACTAAAACTGAAGAATGGGAGAGGTCCCAACGAAAGAAGAATGGTTACATTAATTAATGGAGTAAGCAGAAATGGCAAAAACTTACCGGAAGAATAAGAAACTAAGGCAACAAACTTTTTAGAAAGGAATAGAAATGGTTTACTGAGTATTTGCAAACAAACTGTAAACAGATCAAGACATTGGCAGGATTGCTGGGAAAACCTGCAGTCTTAGAAAATATATACATGAGAATAGATGATTAAAAGAGTACCATATATACTTGAGTATAAGGCTAGTTTTTCAGCACATTTTTTGTGCTGAAAAAGCTGCCCTCGGCTTATACTCGAGTGAGGCGGGTGGTGGGTGTGGCGAGAAAGAAGCCCTTTCTCTCCACTCGTGCCGCCACCCGCTCTCCCCAGTCAGCCATTCCTTAAGAAGTGTACAAGAACGGTGGTTCTTTACTCTCCCTAGGCAGCTTGTTCCATTCCTGAACTGCTCGCATAAATGCAAACTTGGCAAAGGAAGAAGAGGAAGGAGCAGCCCAAAGGGTTGCTTTCGGGCTGCTCGTTCCTCCTCCTCCTCCACAGCGGCAAAGGTGAACCGGCTTATACTCGAGTCAATAAACTTTCCCAGATTATTGTAGGAAAATTAGGTGCCTCGGTTTATATTCGGGTCGGCTTATACTCGGGTATATGGTAAGTTAAGGCATTTTGGAGTATGCAGGAAAGGACAAAAATAAATGTAAGGAACCGCAGAAAGAGGGGGGAAGGCAGTCAAAGATGAAAATGCTTAAACTATGGTTAAATAATTGTTATAATGTATATAAATGAAAACTATAAAAAAGTAGCTAAATAACTGTTAGCTAGTGCCCACAGATGGTGCTCCTGGCACAGGTGAGGTGGAAGGCATGGTGGCCAACAGTAGGTGGCGCCAGAGCCAATGACAGGCAGAGCATGTCACTCTAGGAATCAGAACTGTAGAGTTGGAAGGCACCTCAAGGGTCATCTAGCCCAACCCCCTGCAAGGCAGGGATCTTTTAGCGCAATGTGGGGCTGAAACCCACGACCCTGGAATTGAGAATCTCATGCTTTACCGAGTGAGGTATCTAGGTTCATCCCTACCCTCTCCCCTGCTGATTGCCACAAGGGCAACATTGAGAGCCAGTGTGGTGTAGTGGTTGAGAGCGGTAGACTCGTAATCTGGGGAACCGGGTTCGCGTCTCCACTCCTCCACATGCAGCTGCTGGGTGACCTTTGGCTGGTCACACTTCTCTGAAGTCTCTCAGCCCCACTCACCTCACAGAGTGTTTGTTGTGGGGGAGGAAGGGAAAAGGAGAATGTGAGCCGCTTTGAGACTCCTTCGGGTAGGGATAAAGCGGGATATCAAATCCAAACTACTCTTCTTCTTCTTCTTCTTCTTCTTCTTCTTCTTCTTCTTCTTCTTCTAAGGAGGAAGAAGCTGGCAGCCCATGCCACCCGCCTAGACTAGCTGTTCTTACTAAGAACAGGAGGCATGCAAGGGGTTGGCGGGGCAGTGCCCCATTCATCCCAGTGGAGCAGGCCCCGCTTCCGCTATCTACACCCGCTTGAGGATACCCCTTTGTGCTTGCCACATGTAAAATATCAGCTCCATCTACTATTCATGAAGGCTGCGGCACCTGAAAATTGAACTACGGAGCCTTGAATGCTCCGCGCCAGACTCTTTGGAAACCCAACAGGAGAAGAGAACAGAAAACTCGGCTCCGTTCCATTCCGGGAACTATCACCACAGGGGTTAAAAGTTAACGCTGCTACAAAAGAATGATTAGCTGTGCGGATCGTGTTACCAGGCTGAATACTAAATGAGGCTCTGCTAAGAATGCAGTCCGAACCGTGGCAAGATTACACGGTCTCCACTCTCGACAGAGGAGATCTCACAAAGCGGGCATTTTCAAAGGCATCGTCTGTGCAAGGGAATCGGGTCGCCAGAGGTTCTCATCTCAACAGGACACTCTGAGCAGCTCACAACAGAATATTACAAAAAAATGATAAAACATCAAATGTTAAAAACTTCCCTAAACAGGGCTGCTTTCAGGTGTCTTCTAAAAGTCAGATACAGGTGAAACTTGAAAAATTAGAATATTGTGGGAAAGTCCATTTATGTAAGCAATTGTTTTCATTAGCTACTGGAGTTTAATATATGAGATACTCATGACATGCAAAGCGAGATATGTCAAGCCTTTGTTATAATTGTCACAATTATGGCGTACAGCTGATGAAAACCCCAAAGTTGAGATTGTTAATTTGGGGTTCTCATCAGCTGTACGCCATAATCATCACAATTGTAACAAATAAAGGCTAGATATATCTCGCTTTGCATGTCATGAGACTATCTCATATATTAGTTTCACCTTTTAAGTTGAATTACTGAAAGAAACGAACCTTTCCACGATCTTCTAATTTTTCGAGTTTCACCTCTTTTTGTTTATTTCTTTGACATCTGGTGGGAGGGTGTTCCATAGGGAGGGCGCCACTACCGAGAAGGCCCTTTGCCTGGTTCCCTGTACCCTCACTTTTCGCAGGGAGGGAACCACCAGAAGGCCCTCGGAGCTGGACCTCAGTGTCCGGGCTGAACGATGGGGGTGGAGACGCTCCTTCGGGTATACTGGGCCGTTTAAGGCTTTAAAGCAGTGTTTTTCAACCTTTTTTGGGCAAAGGCACACTTGTTTCATGAAAAAAATCACGAGGCACACCACCATTAGAAAATGTTAAAAAAAATAATAACTCTGTGCCTATATTGACTATATATAAAGTAATTCTCTTGAATTTTTCAATTTTTCCCACGGCACACCAGGCAACATCTCGCGGCACACTAGTGTGCCACGGAACAGTGGTTGAAAAACACTGCTTTAAAGGTCAGCATCAACACTTTGAATTGTGCTTGGAAATGTACTGGGAGCCATGACGGCTATCCCCTGCTTCCACGCTTGGAGGCACTAGTGCTTCTGAATATCAGTTGCTGGACACAACAGGAGGAAAGAGGGCTTTTGTGCTCAAATCCTGCTTGCTGGTTTCCCACAGGCATCTGGTGTTTGGCTACTGTGAGAACAGGATGCTGAACTAGGTGGGGCCATTGGCTTAATCCTACAGGCTGTTCTTATGTTGTGCATTGACTTCTATTCTAGACAGCTGGAGGAGTCATAGCAATACAAACGTTTGGAAAGAGAAGAGATAATGTCTGGGTTAGAAGTTTTGTTGTTGTTGTTTAGTCGTTTAGTCGTGTCCAACTCTTCGTGACCCCATTGACCAGAGCACGCCAGGCACTACTGTCTTCCACTGCCTCCCGCAGTTTGGTCAGACTCATGTTGGTAGCTTCGAGAACACTGTCCAACCATCTTGTCCTCTGTCATCCCCTTCTCCTTATGCCCTCCATCTTTCCCAACATCAGGGTCTTTTCCAGGGAGTCTTCTCTTCTCATGAGCTGGCCACAGTACTGAAGCCTCAGCTTCAGGATCTGCCCTTCCAGTGAGCACTCAGGCCTGATTTCCTTCAGAATGGATAGGTTTGATCTTCTTGCAGTCCATGGGACTCTCAAGAGTCTCCTCCAACACCATAATTCAAAAGCATCAATTCTTCGGCGATCAACCTTTATGGTCCAGCTCTCACTTCCGTACATTACTACTGGGAAAACCATAGCTTTAACTATACGGACCTTTGTCGGCAAGGTGATGTCTCTGCTTTTTAAGATGCTGTCTAGGTTTGTCATTGCTTTTCTCCCAAGAAGCAGGCGTCTTCTAATTTTGTGGCTGCTGTCACCATCTGCAGTGATCATGGAGCCCAAGAAAGTAAAATCTCTCACTGCCTCCATTTCTTCCCCTTCTATTTGCCAGGAGGTGATGGGACCAGCGGCCATGATCTTAGGGGTTTTTTTATGTTGAGTTTCAGACCATATTTTGCACTCTTTCACCTTCAATAGTAGAGAACGTATATATTGTACTTTCAAAGAAAGGGAAAAGGGGCTCCCATCCAGGCACTCACCACGAAGAAATAGTGGAGGGCTGTGTGCCTTACCTAAATTAAAACCACTGATTAAGAGCTCACCGTTAGTGGGAAAGGCGAACGAACATTTTAATCAATTTGGGAGTCCGAGATCTAGCGCAGTCTCTACCGCTGACCTAAATGGCTTCAAAATGAGCAAAATCAGCTCTCGTTGGTCTTGTGGCAGGTTCATATTGCCAGTGATTTCAGATGAGGACTCTTCACTTCAGATGCCCATAACTCTTCCTGCTAGGAAGACTAGAGTAATTTCAGCCTGAACTGAAAAATACCTGCTGGCCTTGAATATATTCTACAAAAAAATGCTATATTTGGACATGGGCAGAAAGTAGAGCAAACTCAACCTTGGTCCCAAACAATTCTAAACATTTTAATCTCCAGTTAACATTTAAATGAGTAATAATCTGTCAGTTTGCAGTGGTATCCCAAACTAAAAGGAGAGTTGCATAACTCAGGTGGGAGGTAACAGAGTAGGAAGAAGATATGGGGAAAGCAGCCTACATATAGTTATTATTTGCACTTTTAATACCCTGCCCTTAACAAACTCATTCCTTGCTCTCAACACGCCCCTCTCCTTTTTAAACCCTTTACACAGATATAGCCAGGGTGGCATGATGGCAAGAGTGTCAGACTATGGCCTTGGAGACCCAGGTTCGAATCCCCACTCAGCCATGAAGCTCACTGGGTGACCTTGGGCCAGTCGCCATCTGTTAGCCTGACCTACCTAGCAGGGTTGTTGTGAGGATGAAATGGAGAGGATGAGAACCATGCAGGCAGCCTTGAACTCCTTGAAAGATAAAAGTGGTATATATACATGTAATAAGTAAATGAAATAACGTACGCCAGCAGAGATTTCCCTTAGCTGGGGAGAGAGTGGGAGGAGACAACTGACTGGGAGTGACTAACAATGCAGTGTAGATCTGGGTCTAGAACAGCACCATCAGATATAATCCATATTGTTACCTGTGCAATTTCCATTCGGGTAGCCGCAGGACAGCCTCTTTGTTTCCTGTTCAGCGGTTCCATTGCCATTGCCAGTCACACAATCGAAAATGGCAAAGCCTTCAGCGGGGGTGGGAGAGAGAAAGCAAAAACATTACACACATATACAGGTGAAACTTGAAAAATTTGAATATCGTGGAAAGGTTCATTTCTTTCAGTAATTCAACTTAAAAGGTGAATCTAATATACGAGATCGACTCATGATATCCAAAGTGAGATATGTGAAGCCTTTGTTTGTTATAATTGTGATGATTATGGCGTACAGCTGATGAGAACCCGAAATTCACAATCTCAACTTTGGGGTTTTCATCAGCTGTGTGCCATAATCATCACAATTATAACAAGCAAAGGCTTGGCATATCTCGCTTTGCATGTCATGAGTCTATCTCATATATTAAACTCCAGTAGCTAATGAAAACAATTGCCCACAATATTCTAATTTTTCTAATTTCACCTGTATTTCAAGGACCTCTTTGCTCCAATGATGTTTGTTTTGCCAGGCACCACCATGGACTGGAGTCAAATAGTAAAGGTAAAGGGCCCCTGGACGGTTAAGTCCAGTCAAAGGCGACTATGGGGTTGCGGCGCTCATCTCGCTTTTCAGGCCGAGGGAGCCGGCGTCTGTCCGCAGGCAGCTTTCTGGGTCATCTGGCCAGCAGGACAAAACCGCTTCTGCCGCAATGGGACACCGTGGCGGAAACCAGAGCGCACGGAAACAGCATTTACCTTCCCACCGCAGCGGTACCTATTTATCTACTTGCACTAGTGTGCTTTCGAACTGCTAGGTTGGCAGGAAGAAGAAGAAGAAGAAGAAGAAGAAGAAGAAGAAGAAGAAGAAGAAGAAGAAGAAGAGTTTGGATTTGATATCCCGCTTTTCGCTACCCGAAGGAGTCTCAAAGCGGCTACCATTCTCCTTTCCCTTCCTGCCCCACAACAAACACTCTGTGAGGTGAGTGGGGCTGAGAGACTTCAGAGAAGTGTGACTAGCCCAAGGTCACCCAGCAGCTGCATGTGGAGGAGCGGAGACACGAACCCGGTTCCCCAGATTACGAGTATACCACTCTTAACCACTACACCACACTGGCTCTCAGGAGCAGGGACAGAGCAACGGGAGCTCACCCCGCCGCAGGGATTCGAACTGCCGACCTTCTGATCGGCAAGGCAAAGAGGCTCAGTGGTTTAGATTACAGCGCCACCCACGTTACACATCCCATAGTGTAAACACAGGAGACTGAAAAGCACTCTCCAGTGCTACTCTCCGGTCACAACCCTGCAGGTAGGACCCAAGCCATCAATATTCATGCTGCAGCGTCTGTCCAGAAGGAAACCAAGAGATAGAGCAGAAAGATAAGGGCCGTACTCCCCTTGTCCTTCTCTTTATTAAGAAAATTCATCGGGCAACAAAGGCTGATTCAGTCCCCAAACCCAAGCAAGCATGGATCCAGATTATCAGTCCCGTCTGGGAACGTCAGCAGTTGCTCCACCACAATCCACTCCATCACCTTGCTCAGAAATGAAGAATTTGCAACCCAGGCTGTAGTTGCTACAGTAAAACCTCAGTTCCCGAATGCCTCCATTAATTGTACGTTTGGCTCCCGAACACTGAACACCTGGAAGTAACTGCTCCTGTTTTCGAACAATTTTCAGAAGCCGAATGTCTGACATGGTTTCTGTTTTGAGTTTCCCTATTGTATTGAGGGTGAAAGAGGAGAGCACAAAACTAAGATCATGGCCACTGGTCCCATCAGCTCCAGGCAAATAGAAGGGGAAGAAATGGAGGCAGTGAGAGATTTTACTTTCTTGGGCTCCATGATCACTGCAGGTGGTGACAGCAGTCACGAAATTAGAAGTCGCCTGCTTCTTGGGAGAAAAGCAATGACAAACCTAGACAGCATCTTAAAAAGCAGAGACATCATCTTGCCAACAAAGGTCCGTATAGTTAAAGCTATGGTTTTCCCAGTAGTAATGTATGGAAGTGAGAGCTGGACCATAAAGAAGACTGTTCGCCAAAGAATTCATGCTTTTGAATTATGGTGCTGGAGGAGAATCTTGAGAGTCCCATAGACTGCAAAAGATCAAACTTATCCATCCTTAAAGAAATCAGCCCGGAGTGCTCACTGGAAGGGCTGAAGTTGAGGCTCCAGTACTTTGGCCACCTCGTGAGAAGAGAAGACTCCCTGGAAAAGACCCTGATGTTGGGAAAGATGGAGGGCACAAGGAGAAGGGGACGACAGAGGACGAGATGGTTGGACAGTGTTCTCGAAGCGACTGGCATGAGTTTGGCCAAACTGCGGGAGGCAGTGGAGGATAGGGGTGCCTGGTGTGCTCTGGTCCATGGGGTCACGAAGAGTTGGACACGACTGAATGACTGAACAACAACAAAATTGTATTGAGGCTTCCGCTTTCAGTTTTCGGTTGTCAAACGCTTCGCATGTCAACGGTCTTCCAAAATGGATTACATTCAACAACCGAGGTTTGACCATAGAATCCATTGGGCCCAGGAAAAGGCTGTGTGACAGTGAGACAGCCCCCAGTTCCAATTGACTGTCTTCACTCTAATCCCATCACAATACCCGCTTCCCATCGGTCATTAAGTTCTCCCCCTTTAATTCTCTACTTTTCCACCAGCAACCAATGAGAACAAACTGAGGCCAAGGTTTTTAAATCAACCAAAGCTCCGGGGCTATGGAAGAACAGGAGAGCAGCCCAAATGCACTCCCCCAACAGAGGAGAAAACTGATGACGACTTATCACAGAATGGTAGAGACGGAAGGGGCCACATGGGTCATCTAGTCCAAACCCCAGCAATGCAGGAATCTTTTTGCCCAACGTTAGGCTTGAACCCATGACCCCCGAGATTATGAGTCTCATGCTCTACTGACTGAGGTATCACGACTTCAGTTTAGCTTTCTGATACGATCTAATCCCGGGCTCTCTGACACACCGGGTAGTTTAATCTGAGATGGAATCCACTGATAGAAAACTTGGCTGTGCAGCAGCACTCGATATGGATGGATTTGACGGCTAACCAGCAGCCAGAATAATAAAGCAATTGTTGCTGAACACAAAAGCAGGGAAGGATCTTTGCACTTTCAAGTCTTCAAGGAAACACTTCCTCCTCCCAGCTCAGACTGGGAGGCCTTCAGCGGGGCCTGTTTCAACAGGCTTCAATGGGACTTATTCCTGGGCTGCAGCCCTGATTCCACCCATTTGCTCAGAGACCCAGCAGTCTGTGAAATTGTTGTTGTTGTTGATCAGTCGTTCAGTCGTGCCCGACTCTTCGTGACCCCATGGACCAGAGCACGCCAGGCACGCCTATCCTTCACTGCCTCTCGCAGTTTGGCCAAACTCATGTTAGTAGCTTCGAGAACACTGTCCAACCATCTCATCCTCTGTCGTCCTCTTCTCCTTGTGCCCTCCATCTTTCCCAACATCAGGGTCTTTTCCAGGGAGTCTTCTCTTCTCATGAGGTGGCCAAAGTACTGGAGCCTCAACTTCAGGATCTGTCCTTCTAGTGAGCACTCAGGGCTGATTTCCTTCAGAATGGATAGGTTTGATCTTCTTGCAGTCCATGGGACTCTCAAGAGTCTCCTCCAGCACCATAATTCAAAAGCATCAATTCAAACTTAAGAGTACCAAAACAGCTCCATCACTGGGCTATACTAAGCAAGCAGCTAAAGCTCTTCCGGATTATTCTATCAATGAAGAGCTACGCTGGAACAAGACCGTAACCCATCCAGTTCCCATCAGATGCCTATGGGAAGCCTGTAGGGCAGGAGCAGAGAGCAGCGGAGCTCTCCCTACTTGCGAATTTCTCAGCAACTGGTATTCGGAGACACCCTGCCTGCCTCCAACAGGGAAGGAAGGACGCTGCCATAGCCTGTCGGAAGTTTGAGTTCCTACCATTTCCACCTCTGAGCACTTGCAATCTAGGGGCTATTCATTAGAAGCAGTGAGCACACTTTATTTCTATTGAGGCAGGTGGACACTGGCGGCATCCAGGCAGGGAAAGTGAGCACAGCAGACCAGAAAGGTATGGGAAACGTTTTTGTGCTAAGCTTAAGAGTGCTGGTATCAGAACATTCCAGGAATTCTTCCCCCTCCAAAAAAATGTAATGCACGCTCATCATTCAAAGTAAATGGCACAGAACTGGAAGGTGTTCCAACTTTTAAATATGCCACCAATGTAATAATTTTGTATGCAATTAAAATGGTATATAGGATCTCTCAGTTGATTATTTTTGATCAGTTTATCCATAATAATGAACAAAATATTTTCCCCACAGTATTTTGCCAAAAGGTCCTAGACTTCCGAACTTTTGTGCGAAAAGCCTGGGCACAGCAGGTCACGTGATCTGTTCCCACCAGAATCTTGCCCCGTTCCAAAGACCTTGCCTCAACCTCCAGTCTCTGCTTCTCAATTTGTATTGCATTATTTTGTGCACTGTGGCTTGCCGTTGTTTTATTGATTATAGTTTAGAAATTATTATAATTGTAAAGAGTGGATTTCTGTTTAATTTTTCTATGCTGGTGTTTAATATTATTCTATACTGTTCTAATGGATTGTGGAATATTACTTATTTGATATAAGTTGCTACATCAGACAAGGCCTCCTTCCACCTGCCTTGCCCCACCCTCTAAGTCTTTGCTTCTCAATTTGTATTGTAATATTTTATGCACTGTAGCTTGCCGTTGTTTTATTGATTAGCTTAGAAATTGTTTGTTGTAAATGTTGAGTGGATTTCTGTTTGACTTTTATATGTTGATATTATTATTTTATACTATTCTAATAATTGTTGAATGTTACTTTTTGATGTAGGTTGCTTATTTTAAAGTTTTGTTTTGTTATCACATTTTTGTATTGCATTAGATTGTTATAAGACGTGCATTTTTTGTTTCTTCTGCTTGTAAACCGCTTTGAGTATCGTAAGATAGATAGGCGGTATACAAATAAAAAATTATTATTATTATTATTACTATTTGTCACATGTTTGTATTGGATTAGATTGTTATAAGGTGTACATTCTTTGATTCTTCAGCTTGTAAACCGCCTTGGGCATTGTAAAATAGAGACCCTCTGGTATATTGGGTATTGTAAAATAGGTACCCTCTGGTATCTTGGGCATTGTAAAATAGGTACCCTCTGGTATCTTGGGTATTGTAAAATAGGTACCCTCTGGTATCTTGGGTATTGTAAAATAGGTACCCTCTGGTATCTTGGGTATTGTAAAATAGTTACCCTCTGGTATCTTGGGTATTGTAAAATAGGTACCCTCTGGTATCCTGGGTATTGTAAAATAGTTACCCTCTGGTATCTTGGGTATTGCAAAATAGGTACCCTCTGGTATCCTGGGCATTGTAAAATAGATACCCTCTTGGGTATTGCAAAATAGGTACCCTCTGGTATCTTGGGTATTGTAAAACAGATACCCTCTGGTATCTTGGGTATTGTAAAATACCGTAGGTACCCCTGGTTACGAACTTCATTCGTTCCGGAGTTTTCGCTAATGGGGCCTCCGGTCCGCAATTTCCGTTCGCATCCTGAGGCAAAGTTTGCAACCAGGAGCAGCTACTTCCGGGTTAGCGGAGCTCGTAACCCAAAGCATGTGTAACCAGAAGCGTGCGTAACCCGAAGCGTTTGTAACCAGAAGCGTGCGTAACCAGAAGCGTGCGTAACCTGAAGCCTGCGTAACCTGAAGCGTGCGTAACCAGAGGTACCACTGTATACAAATCAAAAGTGAAATGAAAATGAATTGAAAAGGCAGGCTTATCCAATGACTCTTTCTTGGAAGCACGGCTGCTTTGTGGGATATAGTTTTGCCCTGAGCGCATTTCCCAGAGCTCCTCACAATCCAAGTCACATCATGAGCCAGCCTTTGCCGGAAAAAAAAACTGTGTTCCCAGAAGCTCAGTGGTTCTTTTGACACCAGCGACATCACAATGGCTTTACGTTACAGAGTGTAAGGCACAATTCCCCTTGACACCAGTTCAGCAAAATTCCCTGTGTGATTGTCCTTGGGGCGTATGTGAGAATGACCGGTGTAACTGGACACTAGCCCCCATCACAGTTATGTCTCCAATTTATGTCACTCTCTCTTCTCTAGGGCTTGGGTTATGTTTCTTTCCACACCTTTCACCCCTCTTCACTGTCAAAATCCAAAAGTGAATATTCTTCTCTCTGAATGGTTGTTCTTGAAGATTATTCTGACATGGGTAGGCAAACTAAGGTCCGGGGGCCAGATCCGGCCCAATCGCCTTCTAAATCCGGCCTGCGGACGGTCCAGGAATCAGCCTGTTTTTACATGAGTAGAATGTGTGCTTTTATTTAAAATGCATCTCTGGGTTATTTGTGGGGCCTGCCTGGTGTTTTTACATGAGTAGAACGTGTGCTTTTATTTAAAATGCATCTCTGGGTTATTTGTGGGGCCTGCCTGGTGTTTTTACATGAGTAGAATGTGTGCTTTTATTTAAAATGCATCTCTAGGTTATTTGTGGGGCCTGCCTGGTGTTTTTACATGAGCAGAATGTGTGCTTTTATTTAAAATGCATCTCTGGATTATTTGTGGGGCCTGCGTGG
Organism: Lacerta agilis; assembly: GCF_009819535.1. Lineage (NCBI taxonomy): Eukaryota > Metazoa > Chordata > Lepidosauria > Squamata > Lacertidae > Lacerta > Lacerta agilis. The sequence goes on from NC_046325.1 coordinate 42,626,046, forward strand.
TGTTTTTACATGAGTAGAATGTGTGCTTTTATTTAAAATGCATCTCTGCGTTATTTGTGGAGCATAGGAATTCGTTCATTTACACACACACCCCAAATATATATATTTATATTTATATTTATTTTCTGGCCCTCCACAAGGTCTGAGGGACAGTGGAATGAAAATTTTTGCTGACCCCTGATATTCTGCTTATGTTCCAAGTCCTCTCCAACAGGTAAACTAGGGAAATAGAGAGCTAAGCCACTGTGGATTGTAAATGGCACTAGTTTCTAGGAAACAACTTTTCCATGAGTCTGCAAAGAACACAATTAACTTTGGAATCATTTGCTGTGTTCTTTAATTGCGGTGGGTTTTGATATAAGTCTGTTTAACATTGCAGAGCTAGGTTAATGAACATCTGCATGTTACAGCAAAGAAACATAAGATATCCAGCAATATTCTCAAGCAAGAAAGGTTGTAAAACCATTTAAAACTGCATGTGATATACAACACCAGCACTCCGGGGCTCAGTCTGTTTTTAAATTCCCTGAACTACCATTGATTCTAAGGCCTCCCTAAAATAAACACACAGAGCTAAATATAGAGAACTGGCCCCGTTAAGTAGGTACCCTGATGGACACTGCCATAGCACAGGCAACAAACCCTGCTGGCCTGGCATAGCTTGACACATGAAAAAGTATTAAAATAAAATAAAACCTCTCCTGCTAGTGCTGCTTATTCCCCCTCTCCTTAAACAAGTCCTTTGGGGTCGATTTGCGCTTTAAATAAGTTCAAAACTAGAATGTGCTTTTAGTATTGGGGCTGAGTCCCAGAATGAACTAAATTAAAAGCTGCATCTGAGCATGCACAGAGTGCTTTCCCCCTTGTCACTAAGTGAACACAGCCTGCCTCAAAGATCAAGCAGCCAGAACATGAGCCCTGGGATAATTTAAAGAAGAAGAAGAAGAAGAAGAAGAAGAAGAAGAAGAAGAAGAAGAAGAAGAAGAAGAAATGAAGCCCTGTCCATATATTAAGAAAGAAGATGTAAACTCCGGCCAACCACACTTTTCCATTCTGCACAGCTCTTACCAGCCTGTCCACAAGTTCTCAGGTCGATGCAATGAACCTCTTTCATCCCAGAGGCTTCACAACCGCTGCTCCCCCCCCCCCCAGTACTTCCCACAAACCCCTCAGTGCTGCTGCTGACACCACAAGCAGAAATGGAGCAATGTGCAGCTACTGCACCTGCTGAATTTCCACCTGCCAGGCACCATAGAGGCTTAGGTACTCCTCGCAGGGAGCGGGGAGAGTTAGGACTAAAAAGTACTCCTGCTAGTATAGTGGTAAGGAGAGTTTTTTTTTCTGGGGGGACGCAGGGGGACGCATACCCCTAAACATTTTGTGAATATAAGTGTGGCCTCATTGCATTTCAATCTGAGTAGGAAAATGAGAGTACCCCTAAACACCCTAAAAGCACTGGTGGTGAGTATCCCTGCCTGTCACACAGCAGACCAGGGTCTGACTCCCATACAGGGAGACTGATATTATAGCCCAGCCGGTAAAGAGCATCAGCTTCTTAATCTCAGGGTCCTGGGTTCAAGCATCACGTTGGGCAAAATATTACAGGGTTGGGCTAGATGGCCCTCGTGGTCCCACCTACAATTCTATGACTCCTCCGTGAAAAGGAAGGCAAGGAATGGAGCTGCCCTCGCCACTTTTCCTTCCCAGGTTCCGCAGTTTCAGGACACAGGCAGAGACGCTGCGGCTGCACCTGTTGGACGTCTGCCTGCCGCGAAGCTCTTAAAAGGGCCGGGAAGAGAAGAGAGGAGAGGAGAGGAGAGGGGAGGGACCACCCAGGGAGAGACCTCCCGCCAGCCCCACCGCGGACCCCGACCGAGAGCCCTCCCCAAATCCTCACCCAGCAGCAGCAGCGGCCCGAAGCTCAGGAGCGCCGCCGAATCCATGCCGGAGCGCAGTCCCGGGCGCCCTAAGCAGCCGCGGCAGGGCGCGCACAGTACCTCCGCATCTCGCCGCGCGCCCAGCGCCGAAGGAGGCGCCCGAGATGCCCGACGCGCTGCCTCCGCCTGGCCGGGGGCGGAGCCGCGTCCTTCCCTTCGCGGCGGCGGGCGGGCGGGCGGTGGGAAGGCGCAGTGGGTGGAGCAGGGGAAGGGCGGGTCCTGCTGCCCCACCTGGGGGAATGGGGAGGTCCCGGGCACAGCCTGGATGCAAAGAGAGTTGCCGGTTGGTTGTCAGGGGTGTTGCTTTTTTGTTTGGCCACACACTTTTCAGAATGGAAATTTGCTGGTGCCGCACCGATTTCTTTTCTCTTGATAAGTATAATGCAGCCATGTCCAACAGGTAGATCGTGATCTACCGGTAGATCACTGGACGTCTGTGGTAGAGCACTGGTAGATCAGTGGCTCCCCCCAAAGAAGCTAAAAAACTTTGGCTGCCCTAAAAAAAACCTCAACTTCTTTGCCCTGCACCTCTAAAATGACCTGAACCACCAAAAAAAGGGCTTTCCTTCCTTTAAAAAAGCTCAATATCGCTTTCCTCCTCCCTAAAGAAGCTCAACAACTTTTATGTGAACCCCCAAAAACAGGGCTTTCCTTCCTTAAAAAAGCTCAACAACTTTGACCTGAACCCCCCAAAAGGGGGTAGATCACTGCCAGTTTTTAACTCTGTGAGTAGATCGCAGTCTCTTGGAAGTTGGCCACCCCTGGTATAATGCATTGGAAAAACAAAAACCTTGGAATGTCTCCTTTTAACTGGGTTTTTTTTAAATTCTTTTAATACAAATTTTATTAAAATAACTTTTATTAAATTTGCTTGGTGACCTAACATTATTAGGTTACCAAGCAAATTTAATCATTATTCAATTAATTCAATTAATCATTAATTAATCAATTAATTATTCAATTAATCATTATTCTAGGAAACAAAGAATACAAAACAAACTTCATTCATAGTACAATGCATAACTACAAAACATTAATATACATATCCTTTTAACTGTTGATTTCATTCATTTTGCTTTCTTAAAAACATTGTTGAATATTTGTGGAGAGTTTTAATGCACATATCAGTGCCGGATTTACATATAAACTAAACAAGCCATAGCTTAGGGCCCCCACTCTCTTGGGGGCCCCAAAAAAAATTAAAGGAAAAAACACTGGATGTACATTTCCAAAATATAATATAAAAAAACAAATAAAATAAAACCTACATACAGCAACAGTTTTTGTGTTGGGTAGGCACCTATTTGTTATGTGCAAATGGCTTTAGATACCTATTAGGTCCATAAATTACCATATAGCATATATTCAACACGAAAAACAGGGACAAATTGTTGTCGACAAAGGACAGCTGGACCGAGGGAGCTGGCATTTGTCCGCAGACAGTTTTTCCAGGTCATGTGGCTAGCATGACTAAGCCGCTTCTGGCAAAACCAGAGCAGCGCATGGAAACGCCGTTTACCTTCCCACTGGAGCGGTACCTATTTATCTACCTTAGTGTTATTCCAACGTATGTGTCATTTATTCTTGTTTTAATTGTGCCGAATCCCGATTCAGCTCATTTTATTAGTTATATATGGTTTTTATCAGTATCTGTAATATGCTTTTTTGTTTGTTTGTTTTTTTGTTTTGATGCAACAGCCTGTGGGCTATGCAAATAAATAGTTTGTTGTTGTGTAGCATGGGTGGCGCTGTGCGTTAAACCGCAGAGCCTAGGGCTTGCCGATCAGAAGGTCAGCAGTTCAAATCCCTGCGATGGGGTGAGCTCCCATTGCTCGGTCCCAGCTCCTGCCCACCTAGGAGTTCAAAAGCACACAGTACAAGTAGATAAATAGGTACCGCTCTGGCGGGAAGGTAAACGGTGTTTCCATGCACTGCTCTGGTTCGCCAGAAGTGGCTTAGTCATGCTGGCCTCATGACCCGGAAAAACTGTGGATAAAACGTCAGCTCCTTCAGCCAGTAAAGAGAGATGAGCGCCGCAACCCCAGAGTCATCCACGACTGAACCTAACGGTCAGGGGTCCCTTTACCTTTACCTTTATGTATAGTAGGAATCCTGGCCTTATCAAGCAACCTTAGCACACGAACAGGATTGTATTGTATGTCTCCGCACCACAGATATTACTTGCTAGAATACGCCAGCTTCCTTAAATGTGAGTTTGAAGGAAAGAAGAGATTAGGCTCTGGCATTTCTTTCAGCTGTGAAAACCTGTTCTTAACCATCATTATTTCCTAACTAGACAAGCGACCAGAATGCAGTAACACCATTGTGTTTCTTGAAGAAGCAGGACAGGATTTTCAGCATCAGGCTCATTCTCCTCCCACTGTGAAATGAAATAGCCAGTTACTACTGTAAGAGTAGGATGGGTGAAAATATTTTAATCCCCCGTACCTGTAAAGGTTAAGCACTCTGAGCAAACCTTTGGAGTGAAGACATTCCAGTGCCTAAAATGTGCTTCTCCACCCCCTGAAGACGTTTCCCACATGCATTCATTTGTGGCAAAACCTGTGTTTGCCATGAAACTTTGCTCAGTTGGGAGACATGCCTAATCCTGGTTCCCTAAATAGTGAACGTGTGTGTGATATATACATTGAAAAACACACAAGTTAGATCTCATGCGTTTTTCATACTTTACACAATTTCAAGTGCACACTTTAAAATACCCAGGTTTGCAGTGAAAACAATGTGTGAATCATAGTCACATTTTGCGAATTGCTTGGTGTCAACACATAAGCTACACTGAATACGTTTCATTTGCGGTGAGGCTAGCATCCATAGCAATGAATATCCAAGAAGGGTGTAAAAGCATACCCTCCATCATTTCTTATTTATACCCTGCCCATCTGACAGGGTTGCCCCAGCTACTCTGGGCAGCTTCCAACATATATATATATATATATATATATATATATATATATATATATATATATATATATATATATAATAAAACATTAAACATTATAAAACTACCCTTTACAGGGCTGCCTTCAGATGTCTTCTGAAGGTTGTATAGTTACTTAACTCCATAACCTCCAACACTTCATGTGATCAGATTAAAGCTATATGGAAGGAAAATTGAGATTTTTTTAAAAAGCAAAAATGCTATTTCAAAGGGGGGGAGGTAAAGGACCCCTGAGAGTTAAGTCCAGTCGCAAACGACTCTGGGGTTGCGGCGCTCATCTCGCTTTACAGGCCGAGGGAGCTGGCATTTTTCTGGGTCATGTGGCCAGCATGACTAAGCCTGCTCTGGCGAAACCAGAGCAGCGCACGGAAACGCCATTTACCTTCCCGTTTACCTATTTATCTACTTGCACTTTTGGGGGTGCTTTCGAACGGCTAGGTTGGCAGGAGCAGGGACCGAACAACGGGAGCTCACCCCGTCGCGGGGATTTGAACCGCCAACCTTTCGATTGGCAAGCCCAAGAGGCTCAGTGGTTTACACCACAGCGCCGCCCGCATCCCAAAAAAGCTATGTGGAAGGAGAGGGGGGAAAGCAAAAATGCTATTTCACAGGAAAGCCTTGCCCAATTAATTGTTTTCTTCCCCCAAAAAGTGCAAGGGGTGTTTCAGGTGAGAGAATGAGTTCCCCCATCCCACCACTTTTCATTAATTCGGATAGCCAGAAGATGCCTGCTTTTCTAAGCTTCAGCTTCGTTGTAAATGGGGTGTGTGTAACTTTTGGCTGTTTGAAGCAGCACCATTAAGAACTTGAAGTGTGAGAAATCCCCACCCCACACGCCTACTGCCGTTTTTTTCCACTGCACTTGCAATCACGTCATGAGGTGTGGCACCATAAAGTAAATGCAGCTGACTCTCCGAAAACACACTACCCGAAAAAATGTGCCAGAGCTGTCAGAATTATTACATCCCGTGGATGCAAGGCAAAATCTGTACTAATAATTACAAGAGGCAGGGCCACACAGCTGGCATGAACTAGGCACTGCAAACTGGCATTTTTAAAAACAGCAACCAGAAAGCCCTTGAGGATTTAGAATTGAGTGCTTATCAGCCAACTGCATTATTTGTCCTTCGAACCAGTCCCCCCCCCCATAATTAACTGTATTATGCAAATGCATGATGACCTGGAATAACCCCTTGGGAGCAGAGCAAGGCCATTGCCTTGTTTTAGGTTTCCCATTTCCCTGAATTTCTGGGGCAGGTTTAGAGCGTCAGTTTCTCGGTGAGGAGAAATGTACTGGCGGTGATTCATTCGGTTTTTCTTTTTCGCAACAGCTATTTATTTATAAATATATAGGTAAAGCAGATGGCAAACAGGTTGTGCGAGTTTGAAAGCAGCCTCGGAGATGTGCACGACACATTTGAAACGCATTATTATTTCCCAGAGAATTCTGGGCACTGTAGTTTACCCTTCACAGTTACAATTTCCCAGCAACCCTAAACAAACTACAGTTCCCAGAATTCTTTGAGGGAAAGAATATGCTTCAAAGTGCTTTTAAAGGTATAGGGTGAGTAGAAGAAGAAGCAACACACCCTTGCAACAACCTCAAGCTATTTCCTGCCAGCTTAATAATAATAATAATAATAATAATAATAATAATAATAATAATAATAATAATAATAAATTTTATTTATACCCCACCCTCCCCAGCCAAGACCGGGCTCAGGGCGGCTAACACCAGGTTCTTGTCAGCTTGAAAACTCAATCTGTTTCTCTAATTGCCTCTTTTTGCCTCCTCGTGGCCTTCACACAATTGGGTAGGTGTAACTTACATTCCAGACATTTAAAAGAACTGAAAATTATCGTAATGAACCATTACCTCAATGAACCATTAGTGGTTAGTGCAGTTTACCAAGCCACATCCTATGCTTGTTTATTGAGAAGTAAGATGTTTTGCACCGTTTCATTTTTTCAGCTCCTAACAAGCATTTCTGGGCGCTTCCAGATGACCTGTTTATTGAGTTCCCATCCTGATTTGTTGGCAAGGAGATTAGATTGCGATGACCATCAACTGTGCATCTGTTTGCAGGGAGGTTAGATGTTGTTGCATCAAAGCAAGTGTTATCTCCACACTTTCCTCTGGAGGAAGTGGGTTTGTCACACAATAGTATAATGGGTTTGTCACACAATAGTATAATCATCTATAATTGCACACCCTCATTTTGCTGGTATGTGATTCAATGCCACTTGAAAATAGTCACAATCTGAAAGCACCCTCTATGGACAACCTTTGTTAATTTGGGGCATTGACACCAGTGGGGAAGGATTGATTATCCGCACCATTTCAAAAACCACCTTGCAACTTGCGTTTTCCTGCAATTTTTGTGGTATGAACCACATGGCGTTTCCACTGTCCTGTTGACACCTTGGTTCTCCTGGAGCCCAAACCTGTTTTTCACCTGACAGTAGTGCAGAAAGTTTTCCTAAAAGGATCACATTGCCTCATGCCATGCAATATGTGTTTTGCATACCACGGTTTTGGGCTTACATCAGGTTTCCCAAAATTCAGCGCCTACCTCATCTGTGCCCACCATCATGTCACACTGTGTTTCCCACTTCTCTCTGGCTGCAGATGCTGTACATGAATAACAATCCCCCTCTGTTACTAAGTGTATTATTTCTGAGGTGTTCCGGGTCACTTTTTCTCTTCACCCCACCTCGATCCTTGAGGTCCGTCTGTGTGGATAATCCCCTTTTATTATAACTAGGGATAACTTAGTAATGGGGTTCTCTTGTCCAGCTGTCGTGGCCTGTTATATATATATTTTGCTCTGGGCTCCTAGGTTAAGAATACCTCGCAGCTCTGTCAATTCTGGGTCTCTCTCTCATTAGATCCCCCCACTGTGTCAGTTAGCTAAACCCTTTTAGCAACTGTGTAGCCTTACCAAGGTTTCTGCCCTTTTGCCCCTCCTGAGTGAAACCCCAAGACACAAACTATCACCCTGCAGGTCAGTTTTGTCTTTTCCCTGAGTTCACCTCCTCATGAGCATCCATATATCGCTGGACCAAATAAATGCCTCTTCTCTCTTGGCTCAACAAAAACAAGTCTTTATTTATTTCAGAACATCATGTTTCAAGTACTTCAATAGTTCATCAGCTTAGTTACATCTAAAGTATAAACGCTTTCCGTATAACCTACTTATCTTCATCCTATCCTAGCCTAACCACTACTATCCTGGCCCCACACCCCTCTTCATCCCTGTCTCCACACACACCCTCCCTCTTCTCAACTGCCAAAACGGCTGTTCCCTCCTTTTAAACCGGGGGACCGCCCCACCCCCAAAGGATGCAAATTTATTTAAATAAAGGGAACCGGGGGACCGCAGCAATTTTAGTAGCAGTGGGAAGCAGCATCACCGGAAGCTTCGGCAGCCACATCTGTGGTGGAGGCGGGAGATTCTGCAAAAAAGAAGGGATCTTTGAAGCAGAGGAGAACTCAAGGCTAAGGGCTGCTTCCCCCTGTCCCATTATCTCCTTCCCCCTCCTTCCCCCTGTCCCATTACCTCAGAGGCAGGTATCCTCCGCCTGGGCTCCAGTCCCTCCCGGGATGCGGCGGCTCCCAGGCTGAGTCCCTCCCTCGCTGCAAAACAAACAAGAGACTTCAGCGGGCGCCTGGCTCCCAGCCACGCTAGCCCCAGTCTGGGGCAGGAGGGTGGGGGACCTGGGAAGGGGACATTTCCTCCTACCTGATCTTAAATGCTGTCCCCACTTCGCCTCCTCCTCTGTACGGGCGTCTTGGCTCCATCCCGGCCGGCCTGGCACAGAAGCAGCAGCCAAAGTTTCCCCCCTCTCTAAAATAACCTGAGATGTTCTTTGAATTGGAGGAAACTTTGGCTGCTGCTTCTGCGCCAAACAGGGCCGGGCAGGAGCCACGGCCGTACAGAGAAGGGGCAGTGGGGAAGTGGCGCGAGGGATCTCAGCCGGGAACCGCCGGGATGTTCTCTTCCTCCCGGGAGCAGGAGCTGGAGCCTCAAACCTGGAGAAATAAGGAGAAATATGGGCTAAGAAGGCAAACAAAGAACCTGAAATGCAATGTATTTCTGCCACCTTTTGAGATTTCATCAGATTTCTCAACGGGGCAGCATTTCCAAAGAAGAAGAAGGTGGCAAAAATAAGCACAACATGCCCTTGTTTGAGATCTAGGTGGTCCTGGACAGCTGTATGCCTAAACTGAAGCCCAAACATGGAGAACTACTGTATCTATTTCTCAAAATATTTAGGTATGGACTAGTAGGCTGGTATAGATTCATGCAGTTCTGAAGCCACAGTGTCAGCTCCTGGGGGGGGCTGTTCCCCAAGGCAATAACTGGGGGGGGGGGGGGGAGAGAGAGAGAAGTGGACCACAAAGAAACACTTCCCGTAAAACTACAGGAATATCTAAACCAGGCCTTCCTCCTCCAGCTGGCTGTCCCATTGCTGGCATGAGGAAATGGCAATCCCCACCCCCAGCAATGGGAGAGCCACTTCTTCCCCTGGTCCAGTTCCACACACCATGTCTGCTTCTGTCTGAAGGAAGGAAGGACGTATGGGGTGGGGAGACTTGTGGGATTCACAGCATACCTGCATGGTCGGGTTTTCTCCCTTGCACCGCTGGGCTGTTTCTGCTGATGGGCCGGATTCAGACCATGACCCTGGGAGAGACGAAGGACATTGTATTTTCCTGCCATATGCATCCACTCTAGGGCACCAGCCTCCCCAATTATTTCCTTCTGGGGCACAGCCCCCTCAATATTCCCTCCCCCAACCCCGTCTGCCTTCCCAGCTCCCTCCTGCCCTCAGTCTTCTGCCCCCCCCCGCCACATCCCTCCTTCTCCTGCACAGCAACCCAGAAGCAGAGCAGGGAAGGTGAGCCAGCGGAGGAATGGATTCCCCATGGAATTAACATACCACTACTTTCAGTTTAGCTTCTTTTTTTTCATAGCGCATGAACTGCCGATGATGCCTTCCTTTCGGAGCACCTGAGAGACAGAAAGGATAATAAAAAACAGAGGAAGTTACCAACCAGTTGTTCACAACAGAAAATATCATCTGGGGAGCACAGCTGAGGACCTGCCAAGCTATCAACAGCTGTGGACAGTCTCAAAGTGGCTAACAATCTCCTTTCCCTTCCTCCCCTACACTAAACACACTGTGAGTTGAGTGGGGCTGAGACTTCAGAGAAGTGTGACTAGCCCAAGGTCACCCAGCAGCTGCACGTGGAGGAGCGGAGACGCGAACCCGGTTCACCAGATTACGAGTCTAATGCCCTCAACCACTACACCACACTGGCACTCCACACATAGCCCTGAAGGAACACCAACAGAGAGAGGGAAAGAATAAGTAGAGCTCTCTCCCTATGGAAACATTAAAATAATTAATACAGATGGACTGAGAAAACCTTAATAAACTCAGCACAGTGGGACCATTGGTTTCAGATGTGAAGAAAAGAACAAATGGCAAGTGAAATACTTGTCTCTGCTGACCCCTGCAGGGCACTATGGAAAACTGCCATGCTTATACAGTGGTACCTTAGTTCTCAAATGCCAAAAACCCAGAAGTGTTCTGGTTTTCAAACATTTTTCGGAAGTCGAACGTCTGATGCGTCTGTCTGCTATTGTTTCTGGGGCACCTGCACCAATCAGAAGCTGCGCCTAACGGACTTCCGGAACAGATTAAGTTTGACACTTTTGTTTTTGCTATTTTACATTTTTTTTGTTTTTGAGGCTTTTTTGGTTAATTTGTCCTTGTGACTTTGTGGAACCCAGTTCAGCTACTAATTGATTGATCGATTGTGTGACTGTGGAAATGGATAAAAGCCCCCCCATCCAAGCAATGAATATCATCAGCGCAGGTAAGGAAAAAAATAATTTCAATTTTTATCATCTACAATACTGTCTTATTTATTTTATAGTACAGCACATTGATTATTGCTTTCATTTTGTGGATCCATGGTCTCATTAGATAGTAAAATTCATGTTAAATTGCTGCTTGAGGGGTTGAGTTTTAGAACGGATTAAGTTTGAGAAAACAAGGTACCACTGTATAGCATTACACACAAACACACACACACAATGAGAGGGATCAAGGGAAGTAATAGTACCACTATATTCAAGTGAAGTAATAGTACCACTATTACCCGGCCGGCTGCCCAGCGGCACGCTGGGGCCAGGAAAACCCCGGAGCCGGCGCAGGGAGGAGGAGGAGAGGAGGAGAAGGAAGAGAAAGAGGAAGGAGAAAAAAGAGGGGAGCCCCAACCTTGCCATGTCGCTGCCACCACTGAGGAGGAGAGGAAGGAGAGTGCCGGGAGGGGCAAGGACACATGGTCAAGCCCTGACCCGAGCCCACTCCACGGCAGCTAGTACTCCAAGAGATCAGACCGGGCCCCAGAGGAAGGCCATGCAACAGAGGAGACCACAGAAGAGAAGAGATTACTTTAAATCACCTATAATAAAGTGCAAGTGTCTCTGCGTCCAGTCCCTGTGTCCGTGGGATTGCGCTACTGCGCACGTGCCCCACGGACAGCCGTTGGGACTTGGAGCGCAGAGACTTCGGGCGGCCGGACGAAACTATTGAAGCGGCGGGTGTGCGCGGGCACACGGCGGGTACGAGCTCGCGTGGACGTACTTCTAAGCGGCAGCGGCCGTTACAAGTGGCGGCGGGCGAGCGATGTCAAGCGAGAACTGCTCAGTTGTTAGGGAAAAAAACGAGATAAGCGAGAGCCGTTCAGTCAGCTCTGCGCATGTCCCCGACGTTGCTAGGGCAACAGTTTGACCATATATGTGCTAGCGCCCGTTAATTTAACGGGGTTAATGTACTAGTAAATAATAAATTAATAAATTTTCCCCCTCTTTTTTTTTTTTTAAAAAAGGGTCCCCGGATTATTTGGAAAAAACCTGGTAACCTTAACATACAGGCTCTCATCAGGCCTAATGTTTGCCCCTGTTTAGTTAACCTATTGGAAGAATTCCTCTCAAGAATTCCCTGACCTACCCAGCCTCTCTGCTTGCTAGCTGGCTCTCTCTCAGGGACAGGGTACCTAAAATATCTGTCTCTACAGGGGAGGCAATTTCAAATGTCTGTATAAGAGCTTGGACACCATTGTTCTGGGTTCCTCTCCTCCCCTCCCTGTGTGGGGTGAGCGGCGACCCTGCTTCAATAGTTTTAATAAAGATCAGGCTTACTAGCTGGCTGCTTTGCTTCTCAATATGCTCTGGTTGGCCTCTGTTATTTTCTCCTACCGATAGGGAACCTACTTAAGGACTCTATATGGGCTCTTGGATACCCCATAAGGGAAAGGGAGCAGTATTTTTCTTATAACAGCTTGAAAGCTTGTTTGTTGCCTTGTGACTTTTGGGGGGGGTTACTAAGCTGCTATGTGATAGTTCAGTTGGTCTTTAAAAATATATTACTCCATTGAGGCTTTTTATTGTTATTTTTCTGGTGGATAAGTACAGCTGCCTAAACTGGATTGTTGTTGTCATTTGTGGCCAATAGATGGCAGCAGCAGTTTATAATGGGGCACATAGAAGCATATTGGGTAATTTATTCTACAATCCCAGTTAAGCAAAACATGGTGAATTTTAATTAAATAATAATAATCTATACAGTGCAAAATGATTTTGAGATCTTCAAGAACAACGATGTTATTTGCAAATTTGTTGATTTCTTTTGCAGGCAGCGTTATCAAAAAAGAATGTCTGAGTTTATAGCCTGAAAAGCATAAAAACGTAATCCACCACAGTACGAAGCAAATACAGTTTTATGTGCATTTAACTTGTGCAGTTTCAACTTTGCACGGTTGAAGGCCGGCTGGTCAAAAACAGAAGATTAATCTGTTCCGGAAGTCCGTTTGACTTCCAAAATGTTCAAAAACCAAGGCGCAGCTTCGGATTGGTGCAGGCGCTCTGGAAACAATAGCCGACAGCCGCATTGGATGTTTGGCTTCCGAAAAACGTTTGAAAACCGGAACACTTACTTCTGGGTTTTCGGCATTTGGGAACCAAGGTGTTTGAGAACCAAGGTACTGTCATGTGACAAAGTCACCATGACAGCAGAAGCAGCAAAGCAGGCTGGGAAGTGCTGGGACCGCACAATCATTTGGGCCTACTAAAGTTATTCAGGCCTAACTGCTAACTGTTGAGTGAGTCTGACATGTGACTCATTCTCCTTAGAAGTAGCAGCCATTTTCTCTCTGTGTTCTCAGTAAGATTTCAGTCAGAGTCGGTCTGCCTCAGTTGTGAGCACAGTCTATGTAATCCCAGTCAAACTGTTTGGAACCATGTTGTTTATGAAGAAGTTTACTTAAACTCAGTAAAGCTCTTACTCTTTCACTGAAAAACGCTGCACTATTAATTTATGTTGCGCGACAGTAGTGTACGCACTGTACACAAGTACATCATTTTCAGATGTTATTAATGATCACAAGGTTTTGGTGACAAGTCACAAAATGGACAATACTTTCCTTGGTTGTTTTAGAATATGTTTTGTCTGTGATACTAAATTTATTAGGATACCTTTTTTAAAAAAAACATTGGCATTGTAGATGGTGGTGTTCAACAACACACTCTTCAACACAGTGTTTTCAACCATTAATTGACAGCTTGATTTAGATCTGCTGTTGGAGAGGTACAGTGCTTGGTGTGTCTGTAGATACAGGAGAGACATGTTTTGTTGCAGGTGGGGCAGAAGATGGTGTCTGGTTCTGCTGCTGCAGATGAACCATGCCATTTCTCCTTTCTGCGCTCTTCCTTGCGGTCATTCCTCCTCTGGTCACTGCTATGGATACACGACCTGTCTGTCTCCAGGCACCATAGTCGTCTGCAAGGGATTCCCACATAGCTGGGTTGATGCCGCTAGACTTCATGTCGCATTTGCAGACATCTTTGTAACACACAGCTGGTCTGCCAGCAGGCCTGGTGCTGGAAGCCAGTTTCTCATAGAACACGTTGTTGGGGATCCTGCCATCTTCCATTCTGAGAACATGACCAAGCAGCATTGATGCTGCTGAGACAAGAGTGCAAACATGCTGGGAATGTGGACTTGGGAGAGCACATCTTTGTTTGGAACTCTGTCTTGCCATTTGATACCCAAAATCTTCCTGATGCAGAGCAGGTGGAAGAAGGAGAAGAAGAAGAAGGAGAAGGAGGAGGTTTGGACATGATATCCCGCCTTTCACTCCCCTTAAAGAGTCTCAAAGTGGCTAACAATCTCCTTTCCCTTCCTCCCCTACAATAAACACTCTTTGAGTTGAGTGGGGCTGAGAGACTTCAGAGAAGTGTGACTAGCCCAAGGTCACCCAGCAGCTGCATGTGGAGGAGCGGAGACGCGAACCTGGTTCACCAGATTACGAGTCTACCGCTCTCAATCACTATACCACACTGGCACTCCACACATAGCCCTGAAGGAACACCAACAGAGAGAGGGAAAACAAAATCAAAAATTATTTCCAGTAGCACCTTAGAGACCAACTGAGTTTGTTCCTGGTATGAGCTTTCGTGTGTATCTGAAGAAATGTGCATGCACACGAAAGCTCATACCAGGAACAAACTCAGTTGGTCTCTAAGGTGCTACTGGAAAGAATTTTTGATTTTGTTTTGACTATGGCAGACCAACACGGCTACCCACCTGTAGAGAGAGGGAAAGAATAAGTAGAGCTCTCCCCCTATGGAAACATTAAAATAATTAATACAGATGGACTGAGAAAACCTTCATAAACCCAGCACTGTGGGACCATTGGTTTCAGATGTGAAGAAAAGGACAAATGGCAAGTGAAATACTTGTCTCTGCTGACCCCTGCAGGGCACTTTGGAAAACTGCCATGCTTATACAGTGGTACTGTACCTTGGTTCTCAAATGCCAAAAACCCAGAAGCAAGTGTTCCGGTTTTCAAATGTTTTTTGGAAGTTGAATGTCTGATGCGTCTGTCGGCTATTGTTTCTGTGGCACCTGCACCAATCAGAAGCTGCACCTAACGGACTTCCAGAACAGGTTACGTTTGACACTTTTTTTTTTGCTATTTTACATTTTTGTTTTGTTTTTGAGGCTTTTTTGGTTAATTTGTCCTTGTGACTTTGTGGAACTCAGTTCAGCTACTGATTGATTGATCGATTGTGTGACTGCGGAAATGGATAAAAGTCCCCCCATCCAAGCAATGAATACCATCAGCGCAGGTAAGGGAAAAAATAATTTCAATTTTTATCATCTACAATACTGTCTTATTTATTTTATAGTACAGCACATTGATTATTGCTTTCATTTTGTGGATCCATGGTCTCATTAGATAGTAAAATTCATGTTAAATTGCTGCTTTAGGGGTTGAGCTTCAGAACGGATTAAGTTTGAGAAAACAAGGTACCACTGTATAGCATTACACACAAACACACACACACACACACACAATGAGAGGGATCAAGGGAAGTAATAGTACCAGTATATTCAAGTGAAGTAATAGTACCACTATATTCTGCTCTGGTCAGACCTCACCTGGAATACTGTGTCCAGTTCTGGGCACCACAGTTCAAGAAGGATACTGACAAGCTGGAACGTGTCCAGAAGAGGGCAACCAAAATGGTCCAAGGCCTGGAAACAAAGCCTTATGAGGAACGGCTTAGGGAGCTGGGTATGTTTAGCCTGGAGAAGAGAAGGTTGAGGGGTGATATGATAGCCATGTTCAAATATATCAAAGGATGTCATATAGAGGAGGGAGAAAGGTTGTTTTCTGCTGCTCCAGAGAAGCGGACACGGGGCAATGGATTCAAACTACAAGAAAGAAGATTCCACCTAAACATTACGAAGAACTTCCTAACAGTAAGAGCTGTTCGACAGTGGAATTTGCTGCCAAGGAGTGTGGTGGAGTCTCCTTCTTTGGAGGTCTTTAAGCAGAGGCTTGACAGCCATCTGTAAGGAATGCTTTGATGGTGTTTCCTGCTTGGCAGGGGGTTGGACTGGATGGCCCTTGTGGTCTCTTCCAACTCTATGATTCTATGATTCGCTCTGTTGTAATGCTCCTAGGGACTCAAGGAGAGACAGGCAGCAATTAAAAAAAAAAACAATTTTGAAAAGGAGTATCAATTCTAAAGCTATAAACTAACACATTACGAAATGCTAGGTAAAGTGTGCATAAACATGCATATATTAGTGAAGATCCCACAAACACAAATGCATTGTATTAGCACCAATTGCTTGTAACAATGTGTAAGCTAGGGAAAATTCCATACAAAAAAATGGGTGTATCGGGAGAAATCTGCTCTAAAATGCTGACAAATTTTCATGACGGCTTTAAAAAAAATTGCAAACTGATGCAGAACTGTGGTGAACTGAACTTCATATTGGCAAAATGAGAAATTGAACGTGGCAAATTTGCCCATCCTTATTTGTGTGCCAGGTTGGTGTGCTGTCCAGGGCTGTTGACGGGATGCTTCAAGGCTCTTTCTCTCTTTTCTTCATGGTCCATCCTGCGCCCCACCCCCCTTATCTTTAAGGTAGACTTGGACTGGACAGACCTCCAAGCAGAGAACTGTCTTCTGGAAAGCAGGGCTTTGCGTGGTGTTATAAGAATTCTAAGGTCCCAAATATAAAATAAATGTTCATAAATGTACAAGGAAAACACATATATAAACCACATGTCTGAAATAGTACAGGAGAGCAATCCGGAAACCATTTTGACTCTCCCAAATTGACCTCAATATATTTCTCTACAAGGAGGGAGGAAATGGGAAAGTCTTCCCTTTGTCTTTCTGCTTACAAATCCTGTCTTAAGGGCATATTTGTGTATGAATAGGGTGAGCCTGTGACCTGGATTCAGGAATTAAAGTATTTACCATCACAAAAGACTGGCCAGACTGCCCAGATAAAGCAATCAGTGACCATTAACAGATATCTTGGCCAAGAGGATTTCTGCTGTAGACCTGCCTCCTTCTGTGATGTATGTATGATGTTTTGGGGCGTGGTCTTGAGCTAGGGACACGGGTAGCGCCGTGGGTTAAACCACAGAGCCTAGGGCTTGCCGATGCCACAGGGTGAGCTCCCATTGCTCGGTCCCTGCTCCTGCCAACCTAGCAGTTTGTTTGTTTTTATAAGGAATTTATTAAATTTTCCAATAAAACAAACAATACAAAATACAATAAAACAAACAACAACAACCAACAAAAAAGAAAAGAAAACTACAAAACTACAAAAATACACAAAAATACAAAAATACAAAAATTCTAACTATCTTTATTATAATCATAACATAATATTGGGACCTCCTCACGTCCTCTCTTCTGCGTTCATTTCTAACCTTTAGTAACTTTGTAACATTATAAAATCTTCTTTCCTTCAAATGTCTATCTTTTCACGTCGTTTCAAATAATCTTTGAATTTCTTCCAATCCTCTTGCACCATTTCCTCCCTCTGGTCTCGGAGTTTCGCGGTCAGTTCTGTGAGTTCCATATATTCAATCAACTTCATTTGCCAATCTTCCACTGTTGGTAATTCTTCAGTTTTCCAGTTTTTAGCTATCAAAATCCTAGCAGCTGTAGTGGCATACATAAAAAATGTTCTGTCTTTATTGGGGATTTCATAGTTGGTCATGCCCAGCAGACAGGCCTCTGGTTTCTTAATAAATGTGTTTTTTCAACACCTTTTTAAGCTCACTATAAATCTTCTCCCAGAAGTCCTTTACCTTTGGGCACCTTTGCGTCAAAGTGCAAGTAGATAAATAGGTACTGCTCCGGCGGAAGGTAAATGGCGTTACCGTGCGCTGCTCTAGTTTTGCCAGAAGCGGCTTAGTCATGCTGGCCACATGACCCGGAAGCTGTATGCCGGCTCCCTCAGCCAGTAAAGCGAGATAAGCGCCGCAACCCCAGAGTCGTCCGTGACGGGACCTAGTGGTCAGGGGGTCCCTTTACCTTGAGCTACAGGGTGGGCAATTTCAAAAGTCTATATAAAGTCTTGCACACCACTGGGAACCTACTTAAGGCCTCTAAGAGTGAAATAAAGAAAGACACAGCACCAAATTTAATATAGGCAAATTTATTTAAATAAAGGGAATCGGGGGACCGCAACAATTTTCTTGGCGGTTGGAAGCAGCATAACCGGAAGCTTTGGAAGCCACATTGCTGGTGGAGGCGGGAGATTCTGCAAGAAAGAAGGAATTTTTAAGCAGGGGAGAACTCCACGCTAAGGGCTGCTTCCCCCTGTCCCATTATCTCCTTCTCCCTCCTTCCCCCTGTCCCATTACCTCAGAGGCAGCTTTCCTCCGCCTGGGCTCCAGTCCCTCCCGGGATGCGGCGGCTCCCAGGCTGAGTCCCTCCCTCGCTGCAAAACAAAGAGAGACTTCAGCAGGCGCCTGGCTCCCAGCCACGCTAGCCCCAGTCTGGGGCAGGAGGGTGGGGGACCTGGGAAGGGGGCATTTCCTCCTACCTGATCTTATATGCTGTCCCCACTTCGCCTCCTCCTCTGTACGGGCGTCTTGGCTCCGTCCCGGCCGGCCCAGCACAGAAGCAGCAGCCAAAGTTTCCTCCCTCTCTAAAATAACCTGAGATGTTCTTCGAAGGATTGGAGGAAACTTTGGCTGCTGCTTCTGCGCCAAACAGGGCCGGGCAGGAGCCACGGCCGTACAGAGGAGGGGCAGTGGGGAAGTGGCGCGAGGGATCTCAGCCGGGAACCGCCGAGATGTTCTCTTCCTCCCGGGAGCAGGAGCTGGAGCCTCAAACCTGGAGAAATTAGGAAAAATATGGGCTAAGAAGGCAAAGAAAGAACCTGAAATGCAATGTATTTCTGCCACCTTTTGAGATTGATGCAGTTCTGAAGCCACAGTGTCAGCTCCTTGGGGGGGGGGGGCTGTTCCCCAAGGCAATAGCTGGGGGGGGGGAGAGAAGTGGACCACAAAGAAACACTTCCCGTAAAACTACAGGAATATCTAAACCAGGCCTTCCTCCTCCAGCTGGCTGTCCCATTGCTGGCATGAGGAAATGGCAATCCCCACCCCCAGCAATGGGAGAGCCACTTCTTCCCCTGGTCCAGTTCCACACACCATGTCTGCTTCTGTCTGAAGGAAGGAAGGACGTATGGGGTGGGGAGACTTGTGGGATTCACAGCATACCTGCATGTTCGGTTTTTCTCCCTTGCACCGCTGGGCTGTTTTTGCTGGTGGGCCGGATTCAGACCATGACCCTGGGAGAGACGAAGGACATTGAATTTTCCTGCCATATGCATCTACTCTAGGGCACCGGCCTCCCCAATTATTTCCTTCTGGGGCACAGCCCCCTCAATATTCCCTCCCCCCACCCCGTCTGCCTTCCCAGCTCCCTCCCACCCTCAGTCTTCTGCTCCCCCCCCCCGCCACATCCCTCCTTCTCCTGCACAGCAACCCAGAAGCAGAGCAGGGAAGGTGAGCCAGTGGGGGAATGGATTCCCCATGGAATTAACATACCACGACTTCCAGCGGTTCCTCCTTGTGAGGGCGCCTCAAAAGCCGCTGATGTCTTCTTTTTTCAGCACCTGGGAGACAGAAAGGAAAATAAAAAACAGGAAGTTACCAACCAGTTGTTCACAACAGAAAATATCATCTGGGGAGCACAACTGAGGACCTGCCAAGCTATCAACAGCTGTAGACAAGGCAAGCCAGGGAGCCAAGCTGCATGCATCAGTGACAGGTGATGCTAATAATAATAATAATAATAATAATAATAATAATGTATGACTCTCATCTCCTCTGAGCCTCCTACCTTCAAAATCCATTTTTTCTTTTTCTCTGACAACACTCTCACCCATCATCTGACAGGCATCCCTCTTGCAGGGCAATATAAGGCTTGCTTGCAAAGGGGCACTTTGTGACATCAGCTGGCAAACAGAGGCCAGGCTGCTGAGTTGCCAGGCAGCTGAATTAAGAAAAATAAAATCAGGGGGGTCAAAGTGTGCTGGGATGAGGCCACAGTGGGTCAGGCCAGAAGGTGCTGTTGGGGTGTGTGGTTGTGCCTCCCCTTGTTCTGCATCTTGCTCCCCTGCCTGTTCCTTTAGCTGCTCAATAGAATCATAGCATGGTAGAGTTGGAAGGGATCCCAAGGGTCATCTAGTCCAACCCCCAGCAATGCCAGGATCCTGCCCACTGCCAGCTCTGGCTGGGCTCCAAACTCCAAAATCCAACGGCGTCCGATTCACTCCAAAGTGGTGCCAAACGCGCGGGGTGGGGGGGAGCCCTCTGCAACCTTTGGCGGTGAAAAAACTACGTTTCACAGTGCACTACAAAATGAGCCCGCTGGCTCTTGCTCAGCAGCGCTGAGTCCACAATAAGCTCCTCTGTGGACGTACGCCAAGGGTATAGGAGTACAAATCCCCCACTCAGAGGAGCTTGCAAGCTAAACATTGACACAGAGGCCTGCTGGATTGGGCCAAAGGCCTATTTGGTCCCTCGTCCTGTGTCCCACAGCAGCCATCGAGTTGCCTAAGGAAGCCCACAAGGAGGACAACTTGCTGAGGTTTGCAGCCTCAAAATACTGGAAGCAGAACACATCCATCCCAAACCTGCCACCGTTCATAGCCATATCCTCCACGAATATGTCCCATCTCACTTTAAAGCTGTATTTTGTGGTGCTTAATTCCACAGTCCAACCATGATCTGTGTGCAGAAACGTTTCTATTTGTCTTTTCTTCTTCTTCTTCTTCTTCTTCTTCTTCTTCTTCTTCTTCTTCTTCTTCTTCTTCTTCTTCTTCTTGCTTTATTTTTAATTTTTATTCTTTTTTATTTTATTTTGACAAATTATCATAAATAAATATGAATAAAAATGTGCACCCCGCCACCGAGACCATTCCATTGTAGCTATCCAAAATTTCAAGACCTCTTGCGATGGTTTGAACCCTTTCCGTTTGAACAGTACAAATACTACAAACAAGCATTCCCTTTTGTCTGCTCCATGTCTCCCACCAAATAGCTTCACTGAGTGACCCCGGGATCTAGAACAATGGTACCTTGGTTCTCAGACCCTTGGTACTCGAACAACTTGGAACCCAAAGGCTGCAAACCCGGAAGTAAGTGTTCCGGCTTGCGATTTTTTCCGGAAGCCAAACATGCTCCATTTTGAGTGTTTCGCTTCCGATTTGAGTGCCACACTTCCGTTCTGAGTGCTGCACTGATTTCTGTCCGTTTTTGCTATTAATTGTGCATTTCTGGTTTTGTGGCTTTTTCGTGTTTTTGTGACTGTGTGGAACCCTGTTTAGCTACTGATAGACTGATTGTGTGACTGCAGTACTTTGTTTATTGCTTTCATTGTATGGATGCGTGGTCTCATTAGATAGTAAAATTCATGTTAAATTGCTGTTTTAGGGGTTGTTTTTAAAAGTCTGGAACGGAATTTTGTATTACTTTCCATAGGAAAGTGCACCTTGGTTTTGGAACACTTTGGTTTTGGAACGGATTAAGTTTGAGAACCAAGGTACCACTGTATTCTGTGAAAAGAAGAAAAACTTCTCTCTATCCCCTTTCCCGCACCACTCACAGTTTTCTAGACAACAGTAACTGCTTACTTTCCTTTTCCCCTGAGGTGAAATGCCCCATAGATTGTAACCAGGGCCAGCCCACCCATGAGATAAGGTGAGGCAGGATCCACGGGGCAGCAGATCTCAATGTAGATCCTCATTTCCCCGATGTTTTTTATGTAGATCTTCACTCACTGCCTCTTTTCATTTTTCATTTTTCATTTTTAGTTTTTTATTTATACTTTTCAAATTTATACATTTCATTGGTTTTACAACCAATTCCACATTTCAAAATTTGACTTTCTTCCCTCTCTTTCTGCAGTTCCTTAAATTCATTTTTAAATATCTTCTGCATATCCCAATTCATTTGGCTCGCTCATTTAATTATCTACTGTAAATATGCACTTATAAGACTGCAGGTTATTACAATAATCCTGCCAGTGTTTTCATCTGTTTACAATTTCTCTGTAAATATGCAATAAACCGTTTCCATTCTTGTATAAAAAGTTTGTTATCTTAATTTCTTATTCTTCCAGTAAGCCTCGCCATTTCTGCATATTCCATAAGTTTTTGTATTCATTCTTCCTTTCTAGGGACTTCTGCTTCTTTCCACTTCGGGGCAAGTAACATTCTGTAGTAGCATCTCACTGCTTCTTCTCTAGCAGGGAACGAGGGATGCCATTTCGTGGTCTGCCTCAGGTGCCAAAATGTCTTGGGCCGGCCCCGCTCACAACTTTTCCTCACATGGAATGTTGCTCCAGCCCCTTGAGAGTTTTGGTTTCCTTTTATTAAGACTATTGCAGCTCCTGGGCAGGGAATTGGAGGCAGGAATAAACAGAGAAGGAATGTGCTTCCTTAAATTACTCTGGCTTTTTTACCATCCGATAGGGGAACTACCGTATATACCCGAGTATAAGCCGACCCGAATATAAACCGAGGCACCTAATTTTCCTACAAAAACCTGGGAAAGCTTATTGACTCGAGTATAAGCCAGTTCACCTTTGCCGCTGTGGAGGAAGAGGAGGAACGAGTAGCCCGAAAGCAGCCCTTTGGGCTGCTCCTTCCTCTTCCTCCTTTGCCAAGTTTGCATTTATGCGAGCAGTTCAGGAATGGAACAAGCTGCCTGGGGAGAGTAAAGAACTGCCGTTCTTGTACGCTTCTTAAGGAATGGCTGACTGGGGAGAGCGGGTGGCGGCACGAGCGGAGAGAAAGGGCTTCTTTCTCGCCGCCCCCCACCGCCCGCCTCACTCAAGTATAAGCCGAGGGCAGCTTTCTCGGCACAAAAAATGTGCTGAAAAACTAGGCTTATACTCAAGTATATAAGTGTATTGTACAGTGGAACCTTAGCTCCCGAATGCCTTGGGAGCCGAACATTCTGGCTCCTAAACGATTGAAAACCAGAAGTGAATGTTCCGGTTTTCGAATGTTCTTTGGAAGCATGAATAGCTAGAAGGTAGAAGGGGCAAGCAGAACATAAAATGGAAGACTGGTATAAAGAGGTGTGAGATATAGCTATTAATGATAAATGGACATGTGCCATTAAGATATCTGAAGAAGTGTGCATACACACGAAAGCTCATACCAAGAACAAACTCAGTTGGTCTCTAAGGTGCTACTGGAAAGAATTTTCTATTTTGTTTCGACTATGGCAGACCAACACGCCTACCCACCTGTAACATGTGCCATTAAGGTAATTGCGAACTTTGCTTCGGAAGCCGAACAGGCTCTTTTTTTAGTCCTGAGCTTCCAGTTTGAGTGTTGCGCTGATAATTTTCATCCTAGCATTCCAATAGAAGTCTTATGTTTCCCATTGCAATGTTCTGAGGGGCTATTTGGAGATTATATTTGCTGCTTTTGTATTTGCTTTTGGGGGGCATTTTTGTTTGTGTGGCTTTTTCGATTTTTCGACTGTGACTTGTTCTTCATTTTATGGCTCTGTGACTTCTGACTTTGTTTTTGTGACTTGTTTTTGTGATTGTGTGGAACCCAGTTCAGGTACCGATTGATTGATTGATTGATTGATGGTGTGACTGCAGTACATTGTCTATTGCTTTCATTCTATGGATCAATGGTCTCGTTAGATAGTAAAATTCATGTTCAATTGCTGTTTTAGGATTAAGTTTGAGAACCAAACTTTCACACACACTGTGGTTCAAATCGTTGTGAACAGAAATCTGCCCTTATTCCCTTATGGGTACACAAGAGCCCTTATAGAGTCCTTTGTAGGTTCTTTATCGGTAGGAGAAAATAACAGAGGCCAGCCAGAGAATATTGAGAAGCAAGGCAGCTAGTAAGCCTGATCTTTATTAAAGCTGTTGCAACAGGGTGCTCCCTTCACAGACAGGAGATTGGAGGAGGACCCAGAGCAAAGGCATGCTTGCCCTTATATAGACTTTTAAATTGCCTGCCCTGGAGTCCAAGAAACATCATACATACATCACAGAAGGGGTGTAGCCCAAGACCACCCCCCCCCAGATACATCATACCTACATCACAGAAGAGGCGGTCTACAACAGAAATCTGAGTGCATTGTTTATCTCCTGTCTGGCAGGTTATCTGATAATGCCTTATCCGATTGCCTTTCCTGGTAGTCTGGCCATTCCTTTGGGATGGTAATCACTTAATTCCTGAGACAACGGGAAGGTTCCCTCACCCCCTCCTTCCTTGCAGAGAAACCTTTGGTCAGTTTTGGAGTCAAAATGGTTTCAGGACTGTCTTCCTGTGCTGCTTCAGACATGTGGTTTATATATTTATGTACATGTTTGCTTGGTACATTTATCAACATTTATTATGACCTTAATTTTTTTTATTTCAAAATGAAAACCATTGTTCAGCACACATGCATTGCTATTCCGCTTGCAGCGTAAATCGGCAATGACTGGGTGCTGAATCTATGTGAAGCACCTCAGGATGCTCACTGCATGGTGTAGAACCTAAGGCTAAGTACTTTATTTTGCATTTTCCTTGGTTTTTTGGTTTCTTTTTTTTTTTAAGGAAGCTCGTGTAATTATATGAACCATCTTAGGGAGGGGAGCAGAATTTAATGTCCCTCCTCACATTTTAAAGTATTCTCCATTTTTTGCTCAGTTCCTGCTCCCTTTTGCCTCACCCCACTGCCAATGTCAGGATTCTTATTCTTATTTATTATTAGCTACAGACACTGCAAACCTGACTCTGGGGGCAGCCATCTTTTTTGTAGACTTTGCTTGAGGAAGAGACAAATAAGGCCTGCAGGCTTTGCCTTTCCTATTGAAACATTGGGGCAGCTTGCAACATATATAAAACCATAATTAAACATTTAAAAACTTTCCTATACAGTATACAGGTCTGCCTTCAGATGGCTCAGGGGTCAGATAACTCCATAGCTTCAAACATTTGTCCGATGAAAATAGGGACGTCCTAAGGAAAAGCGGGACATTCGGGAATCAAATCACAAACCGGGACAGCTTCTGTAAATCGAAGACTGACCCTGGAAAATAGGGGCACTTGGGAGGGTCTGCATTTATTTAAGATAACCTGACCCATGGAAGTGAGCAAAACTTGTTTCTGAGAAAGCAGGCTGAGAATTGCACTGCTAGACTTAGAAGGTTATTTAACCTGTCTGCCTTAACTTTAGATACAGGGGCAACTGATCCTTTGGGTTCTTTGCTTTCCAAAACAGATGACGCAGCAGCTTTCGAAAGCAAAACTAAATATATAATCTTGTTTGTGTGGTGGGTCTATATACCAAACAAACAAGCAGACAAACCGATAACCTCAAAGTAAGGTTTCTATATCCTGTTCTAATCTTGTCTTCATTTCAACTCTGCTTAGCAACATGCGCCTTCCATGACCTTTAGGTCTCTCTGCTGACAAACCTCCCCGCTTCCCAGTCTACCCACTTTGGTCCATAAAAGTTTATGCCATAATAAAGTGGCCTGTCTTAAAGGTGACCCGGAGGGTTTTGTTGTTTTTTCCTTCAACAGAGAAATATAGGGCCACCCCTCTGGAATCCCGAGGCATTTGTTTCCACAAATCAGGACTGCGGTCACAATTTTGTAAACTGCAAAACGAAACCACACTCCACATTCGCTTGTGATCACTGCTGCTTTTGTTCGGATAATTGCGTATTTTAAAAAGTGCCCAGTGTTTTGGGAATCTGAGCAGGCAAGGCTGCGATTCATAGCAGTACCAGGAGCAGAGCACGGTCATTTGGTGGATGAACTGAATCTGCACACACACCATACATTTAAAGCAATAATCCTGTGAACTGTAATTTACCATTCATGGACCTACAATTCTAGCACTACTATCAAACTACAGTTCTGAGCGTTATTTCTTTAGGGTGAGCAAGTGTCTGGTGTGTCCTGAATCTTGCAAACGGACATCTTTGTTTAAAACATTGGCATTTCTGCTATTTTGACTAGATGTATTTAGTGCATGCATTTTAGTGAGTTAGCTTTCATGGAATCAAATAATCTTAGAGTTGGAAGGGACCCAAGAGTCATTTAGTTCAACCCCCTGCCATGCAGAAATCTCAGATTAAAGCATCCATGATAGATGTCCATCCAACCTCTGCTTAAAAACCTCTAAGGAAGGAGAGTCCACAACTTCCAGAGGGAGACTCTGTCAAACAGCTCTTACTGTCAGAAAGGTTTTTTTCTGAATGTTTAGTCGGCATCTCCTTTCTTGTAACTTGAATTGTAGAGTTGGGAGGAAGTTATACAACCCCTGAGCCAAGCAGATGAGTAACTATCTTCTTTGGCGATCACTCGTAGCCGAATAAGATTGTCTTCCATAAACACGGTTTTAACAATGAGGCCAATTCTGGATCCACATGTCCTTCCACAGTGGGGACACTGGTTTCCAGGCAGGAGCTGATCACGGTGTGGATTTGCCAAGCATGCCTTGCTCTTAGCACATTTCTCCCTTGCGTCCTGAGTTCGAGTATCTTCAAAGCCCATGACACCTTTGGTAAAGGCTGAAGGCAGCCCTGTACAGGGAAGTTTTTAAATGTTTAATTACGTTGGAAGCCACCCAGAGTGAATGGGGCAACCCAGTCAGATGGGCAGGGCGTAAATAATAATAATAATAATTATTATTATTATTATTATTATTATTATTATGGAATAAGATTTTCATCGGAGAAATGTTGGAGGGTATGTGATTTGTATAATTTTCGTATTGCTATGCACAAGACGGTTTACAAGATGAAGAATCAACAAAATAAATAGAACACAGACTTACCCAATACAAACAAGTTAATAATAAAAATATGACTTAAAATAAACTTCTATAAAATAAAGTAATATTCAATAACCTATTAGAATATAATACACAATAAAATTAATTATCAAAATATAAGCAAATAATAATTAAAGAGAAATCACCCTCAACCATTATACTAAATAATTACTAAATTATCATCAGCAGAAATAACAGCTGCAAATTCCTACATTGCAGGGGGTTGGACTAGAATGATCCCCTTCCAACTCTACATTTATTGGATTCTATGATTCTATTGTTTGTAAGCTTCTTTGGCATTTATTTGAATGAAAAGCAGCATAGAAACTGAATCAATCCATCCATCCATCCATCCAGTGGGCAGGTCCCGGGGTAGTGGAGGCAGGCCCTTGCAGAGCCAGGCAAAGGCCCGGGCCAGGTAGATAATGTGCCCCCCCTTTTTTACCTGGCGATCTCCGAAGTCTTATAAATAAGTATATAAATAATTTTCACAAAAGTTATGCTGACAAATAATTTTATTTCAAGGCTTGAACCGTATCTGCATATAAAGACAAAATGGAAAATATAGATGTACAATAGTGCTTTTTTAAAATACATAGGAAAAAGGTTCCAGTTACAGGTAGTTAGCCGTGTTGGTCTGCCATAGTCATAAAAAATTAAAAATTTAAAAAATCCTTCCAGTAGCACCTTAGAGACCAACTAAGTTTGTTCTTGGTATGAGCTTTCGTGTGCATTTTAAGTATTTACATTTAAATAATGGTGAGCAATTGTGAATATGCTGACCGAGGCCCTCTTTGGAATCGGAGGCCCGGGCCAAGTGACCCATATGACCCCCCCCCCTCTGTTTGGGCCTGAGTGGGGGGCAAAGAGAAGCCCGCTTGCCCTTGGGAAGATGGTTCTTCTGCTCCTCACGACCTGGCGTCTCCTTTCCCCTCTCCAGGTTCCCATGGGGCTTCCGATATGGGAGCGCAGCGCTTAAGCCTGCGCGCAACGCCCAGCAGGGGCCGCCCTGAGGCCGAGCGAGGGCCGGCTGCAGCATCGGCGGCGAAAGGGGAGGCGAGAAGTCAGCGGACGAGTCCCGGGGAAGGGAGGAGGAGCAGGAGGAGAGGAGGCGTTGCACTGCAGCACCAGCAGCTCCGGACCAGAGAGGAAGGAAAGGAGAAAGACGCGCGCTCCTCGGAAGTGCCGCCGGCTCCGGATCGCAGCAGCTCCTCTGCCCGCCAAAGCGCGCGCGCTCCGGGCCCGGCCGTCTCCAAGCGGGGCGCCAAAGCTCCCCACCCTCCCGGCGCCGCGGTCCCCCCGTGCGCAACAGGGCGCGCGCCATGGCGCACCGGGGTGGCCGGGCGCTCGCCGCCTTCCTCCTCGCTGTCACGGCGGCAGGTAAGCACGGCGGGGGCTGGAAACGCAGCAGCGCGCTCCGAGCCTTCCCTCTCTTTTTCAAAAAACCAGGCTTGCCGTCCTTAACCCCGCTTTTCCTTAGGAGGGAGCGAGGCGCGCAGAAGGCGACGCGACTTGATTTCTTGGGTAGGCAGGGGGAACGTTGCGCTGTTGGGAGGCGTTGGTACCGGTTTGAAAGCGCACGAGGGGGGCGGCAGAGACCAGAAATAAACTCGGTGGAAGGAGCCGTCTGGAGTTCCCCGGTGGAAATGTGGATTTCTTTACCAATGCGCGCGCCTTTCCTTCCCCCCAAAGAGCGCGACGACAAGATTTTCAAGCGCAGCGTTTTGGGTTCGATCGGGCTGCAGTTCCTAAGCACTTGCGCTTGAAAGTATGGGACACTGAGACCAGGGGCGCTTACTTGCGAGTAAAGAGAGCCAGGGGATGCCAGTGAACAGGGCAATATTTAGAAGCCGATGGTTTGCATTCGAAGGGATGGTTTGGAGTGAATTTGCCCAGGCCCATCATCTCTCCGGGTTCCTCGAAGGAGGCTGCGTGCGTGTCCTCGTGGACGGGGGTGGGGCACTTACTTACACAGTTGTCAAATAATAGGCGAAGAAAGAGGAGAGGTGGTGTGGGAAACCGAAAGTTAAGCGTTGCAAAGGTGGCTCTCTTGTTGGTGAGGCCGGCAGTGAGAGCAGGAAGGGGACTGTACCATGCCCAGAGTTTTACTCAGCAAATTGCAATGGACACTGTGATTTATTTCGTCTCTGTTAGGTAGGTATGGCTAAGTTGGCTGCCCCCTTGTCATGGGATAGCAACTAAGAAGCAAAGGGTTAAAAAAAAACTCCATACTTTCCCCTTCTATGAAGTGTCAGAGTTGGGTACCTATGAAAGGTTCAGCTGGGGGGCAGTCATTCATAGCAAAGGGCTATTTCAGTGTTTTTCAACCTTTTTTGGGCAAAGGCACACTTGTTTCATGAAAAAAATCACGAGGCACACCACCATTAGAAAATGTTAAAAAAATTAACTCTGTGCCTATATTGACTATATATAAAGTAATTCTCTTGAATAGGAATCAAATAAACACAAATCTTTCAAATTTTTCAATTTTCCCCACGGAACACCAGGCAACATCTCGCGGCACACTAGTGTGCCGCGGAACAGTGGTTGAAAAACACTGGGCTATTTCATAACTTTTGTAAAACCCTACATCTAAAAAGGGACGTGGGTGGCGCTGTGGGTTAAGCCACTGAGCCTCTTGGGCTTGCGGTGCCAGAAGCAGCTTAGTCATGCTGGCCGCATGACCCAGAAGCTGTACGTTGGCTCCCTCGGCCAGTAAAGCAAGATGAGCACTGCAACCCCAGAGTCGTCTGCGACTGGACCTAACGGTCAGGGGTCCCTTTACCTTTACTTTTACATCTAAAAAACGTGACTGCATCCAACATCTACCGTGGTATTTGCAAATGCACCTATTGTTTTGGTGTGTTAGTTGAAAAGCCAGGATTGGCTGCGCATCAAGTATTAATTGGGTGGCAAACTCTCACTTAGCTGCTGTTTATTCCATTTATACATGGATCAGTGCCACAGTTAGCTTCTTCCCTCGTGCTGCTACGAAGATACATTTTAGATTTTGAAAATGTCCTATCTTTCCTAAACCCAGATCAGTTTTCAAAATATTCATTAGGCTATTTTAAAATGTATACTTTTACATAGCAACATACCAAATACCAGATACCTATGCAAACCATATAACTGTAAATAAATCCCTTTTAGATTCATGACATTTTAGAGTTTGGAGATCATTGCAGGGGGTTGGACTAGATGGCTGCCTGTTTGCATCCAGAGGTACCACTGTATTGGGCATTTCTGTCCTTCTTTGAAGCATGCAACTTTAGAGGGAAGCAGGCTGCCTGCCACAGGCTGGGGTTCTTCAAGTCACAAGATAACTCAAGAGAGGGCAAAATTTATTTGGTCTGAAGTACAGAAGGGATGCGGGTGGCGCTGTGGGTTAAACCACAGAGCCTAGGGCAGTGGTGGCGAACCTATGGCACGCGTGCCAGATATGGCACGCAGAGCCCTCACTGCTGGCACGCGCACCATCGGCCCATCCGTGCTGTTGTTGTTGTTTTTTCCCCAGGCTTGCGTCCGCTGTTGAAACCTTGAACTTTTCTTTTTGGTAGTCGCCGGAGATTGTGTTCGGCGATTGATCTGTTTTTCAATTTGCTGCGCCAGTAGTTGTTTCTGATTGGGCATAACAGCGTTCGTTTTTTTAACCCTTATTGTGCTGTGTGTGTGTGTTTTTTGGCGCTTTGGCAGACGATGATGTCGGCGCTGCATGTTAATTCCAGCGAAGGTATTATTTGTCATTTATTTCTGTTCTCTCCCCCCCCCAAAAAAAAAGCTCAGCAGCTTTGGGGCGCCCCCCAAAAGCTCAAAAAGTTTGGGCACTTTGTGATAAATAAGTGGGGTTTGGTTTACAGTTTGGGCACTCGGTCTCTAAAAGGTTCGCCACCACTGGCCTAGGGCTTGCCGATTAGAAGGTTGGCGGTTTGAATCCCGGAAGCTGTACACCGGCTCCCTCAGCCAGTAAAGCGAGATGAGCGCCGCAACCCCAGAGTCGTCCGCGACTGGACCTGATGGTCAGGGGTCCCTTTACCTTTTACAATGGTACCTTGGTTATCAAACCTAATCCATTCCTGGAGTCCGTTTGACTCCCGGAACCATTCAAAAATCAAGGTGTGACTTTCGATTGGCTGCAGAAGCTTCCTTGCACTCAGTTGGACATTGGCTTCTGAAAAACGTTTGCAAGCTGGAACACTCGCTTACGGGTTTGTGGCGTTTGGGAGTGGATTTGTTCGGGAGCCAAGCTGTTCGACAACCAAGGTACCACTGTATTGGAATGGTTCAGGCCGGCCAGCCCCAGAAACGGAGTTTCTTCAAATGCTCTCAAGCAGTACTAGAAGAATGGCTCACTTTGTATTGAAAGTTTTGCGCAGTTTATCAGGTCAGTTGCCGTCACCAAAGCAATTTGCTTCCAGGGTCCAAAAATAGTAAAATTCCATTGCTCACCGAAGGTGACTGTCACAGGACAAAGTACGCAACCATGAGATGTTTTTTCCACTTAAGAAACAGCGGATAGATATATTGGCCTACCTACAACATCCAGTAAATAATTGAAAGCAGCCAGCGTTACAGCAGAAGGTCAAAATGTTCAACATACGACTCGGAGAATTACCTTTACAGAGTAATTCAGTACAAGATTTTGTTCTTGAAAGGGAGGTTGGGAGAGGGATGAAGCCTTGGTCGCTGGTTGGCAGAACTGCCGCAGCGTCAGAGGGAGGCAAGGCTGGGATCTTTAACGGATGTGTAAAAGAAGGAATTTTGGCAACTCCTGCAGCCAAGCTGGTGCCAAATGTCTTGCTCTGCTTCCCTTTGAACCACATCAGTAAGGACCAGAGGTGGTGGGTCTTGTCCTCTGGGCAGGCCAGGACCTCCAGACACACTGACCACACTTGCGCCCCGGGGAGGTCACTTCAGTGCTGCAAATGCAGCGGTTTGGCTTCACCCCCGGGAGGCACACTCCATTGTCTCCTGAGACAGATGGATGCCAGCAAGTGGATTTATACTGGATCATCCCCACAATATTCCACTTCGTTGGTTTTCCTGCTGCGTTCCCCCAGGCTAACCATTTTCTTGTTGTCAAGGGGGCCGTACTTGCCCTGTAGAGTCTTCCTCGCACTCTACAACTTAGCTAAACACAGTTAGTTGGAAGCAGCTTGCTCAGAACAAGTCGCTGAACTTGTTTGGGGCTGCAAGCTGTCTTCCCAAGGCAGCACGGTCAAAGCTGTGCTTTCCGTTTCCCCAGTGCCCGCTTTCTGGATCTTTTCGACAGCAGTGGCAGGCGGCGTCTCCCAATTCTGATGCTTGTTTGTTCCATGGTTTTGTGGTTGCCTGGAAACAAAAAGGCTTTTCTGCTTGTTGACATAATTTGTGATAATTCGCCCTTTCCTTTGTTCCTGCAGTATTTATTGTTGTACAAAACAACTTGGACTTTTAAGCGAGTCTTGGGACAAGCCCAGCTTGATGAAAGGTATCCAGCGGCTTCCACTATCACAAAATATTTTGCAAGCTCTCTTGAACCTCGTGCTTTGCTTCAGAGCACAGTTCCTGACAGTACAGTACATATGGCACTTTGTCAAATCTTCAGCACAGATAAAGATTTGCTGTGAGTGGATCACTCTGTCCTTATATTGCATTCAGGCTTTGTCAGAGATCTGGTTCCTTTTTCCCCCCTTGTTACCATGATGTATGTATAGACACCTGCTGGTGAAGGACAGAATTGAAGGGTTGGAAGGGACCCCCAAGGGTCATCTAGTCCAACCCCCTGCAATGCAGGAATCTCGACACGCAGTCCCCCATCCATTTGATAACTTTTCATGCACTTGACAAAGTGTGCAGTAAAATGGTTGCACCTTCAGTGTGATTCGGCCTGGATGAATTCAGCTATGTCCGCCTGGATAGCTCAGTTGGTTAGAGTAATGCCAAGGTTGCAGGTTCGATCCCTGCATAGGGCAACTGCATATTCCTGGATTGCAGGGGCTGGAGTAGATGTTCCTCCGGGTCCCTCCCTACTTCAGTTCTATTATTGTTTTTGGTTTTCTAAATAATCAAGCAAAGAGCCATCTCTTTGCAATCCAAAATAGCATTTTAATCTTTCTCCCCTAGACTTTTGAATAGTTTAAAAGTGGTAGCCTGGATCCCACTCTGGGGTTTAGCGTCAACTCAGTTACTTGTAAGATGCGGAAGCTGTTTATTACTCTCCATTTGACTTTGTAGCCTCCTCTGCATGCTGAATTACCTTTGGAGCCATGCAATTCTTGCTTAGTTACCCTGTAACTTTCTAGGTCCAAAATTCACCAAGGAAATCGCAGGCCACTTTAAGGACACCTGACCCTAGCCTTTTGTGAATCTTGCTTGAGTGAAAAGGAGTGCAAACTTTCCTCCTTGCCCCTACTTACCTGGACAGTGGAAGCAATCTATTGGCTATAAGTCCTACCCATTAGTGAGCGTTTTTTAAAAAAATATTTTTTATTATATTTTCACTAAATAACAAATTATAAACATTATAAACTTATAACAATAAATCTCGCTCTGCCGAGCTTTGACTTCCCCCTTTCACGTCAGCAGGTTTTCTAGTCCAATATAAGCGCACAGTTTCTCAGTTTATGCCTTCAACAATGTCGTAGAGTCATTCCAATCCTGCTAGTGTCTTCAAACTTCCACAGTTAGATCTTATATAATCTATAAATTTACTCCAGTCTTTTCGAAATTTTGAATCATCCTGGTTTCGGATCCCGCCAGTCAGCTTTGCAGGTTCCGCATATTCCATCATTTTCGTCTGCCACTCCTCAATTGTAGGCATTCCCTGTAGTTTCCACCTTTGGGCTAGAAGTATTCTTGCCGCAGTTGTTGCATACATAAACATAAATTTGATCTTTTTTAGCAATTTCTTCACCCATCAAGCCCAGCAAAAAAGCTTTCAACTCATTATAAATTAATTCCCAAAATCTTTTTGTTTTCTCACATGTCCACCACATATGGTAAAAATCACCTTCATTCTTCCTGCATTTCCAACATAGTTTATCCTTCATTCTATACATTTTAGCCAGCTTAACTGGTGTTAAGTACCACCTATACATCATTTTTTATAGATTCTCTTGAAGGTGACACATGCTGTAAAGTTCATACTTTCATTCCACAGCCTCAACCACGCATCATACTGAATATTATACCCAAAGTCCATTGCCCCCTTTAGTGAGCGTTTATGAGATTAGCAGGGCAACCTGCTGACCCAAGGCTTTGTGTATTTTCTCCATGACACTTGGATCTTAAGATATTTTAAATTTACCTTAATTTTTTGGAGGGCAGATAGATATATCTTTCCTTCTTGAATTAGGAAGCCCAGCTCTGACTGCATCTATTCAGTTGTGACTTGCCTGAAGTGGGAGAAATGAAATGTAACAACAATGGTACCTCTTCGTTTCGTGTTTTTTTTTCCTTTTATTTTAAAAAAAACCAAAAACACGCTTCTTATATTGCACTTCAGTATCAGCTTTCAGGGCATATTTACAAACCTTCGGATAAACATAATAAATGAAAGCACAATCAGAAAACAACACAAGCCTTTATAAAAGCCCAACAGAATGAAAAGGGTGTCTGGCTGGGACTGAGCCTCCCGGGAGCGAGAGTTTAGAAGACAGGAGTGGAGTGGAGTGCAGAATAACTCAGCTGGGATTGCTCATGACTGCTCCTAAGGAATGGGTGCGTGCATGTGGTTTTTAAAAATCATATTTATTATATTTTATTTATTTCTCAGTTTTTCTTAAAAAATATTTTGACAACAATACAAATCCAATATTACAATAAACAAAAATGTTTTGACTCCCCCCTCCCCTTTTGCGGTTTCTTATTTTAATTTATAACACTGCATTTTCTTCGTTGCTCCAATTATTAACTACTCCTTGGTTCCCTTTTAAGTTTCATTTTAACTGTTTGGTTTAAGTTAATCCTGCTAATGAACTTTGGCACGTACAATGGCATTTCAGATAATCTGCAAATTTTCCCCAGTCTCTGATAAAGCTTCTCTCCTCTTGGTTCCTTATTGCTCCCTTAAGTTGAACCTGCCACTCCTCTTTGGTTGGTACAGAATCTTCTTTCCACCTGCGCAGGTGTGATCCTTCTGAATCCTGTGGAGCTGGGGAACAAAGGACCTTCCCTCCTTCCATTTCTGATCAATGACCTCCAGGTTCAGTAAAAAAAACAAAAAAAAAACATCACATTTCCTCAAAGATAGCCTGTTCCACCACCCCCTACTATGTTGTAATGTATATGTATATTATATATACATTAAACATACATATAAACCAACATACATATAAGCATTATATATATATAGTGACTGGAATCCCAAGTCTACCCAAGATTACCGTATAGCCCTCTATATTGAGGTGAGATGGGTAGCAATTTCTCAGTTGTTTTTTTTTGGGGGGGGAGTCACCTGCCATCACCTCTTGACATCTTTTCAGCCCCTGGCAGAATATGTTTTAATTTTACAGGTGTTTCAGCGTTACAAGTTTCCTGCATTGCAGGGGATTGCACTAGGCCAGCCGGTTCCCAACCTTTTTTTGGCTATGCCCCACCTAAGCATCTCTAAAACCCTAGTGCCCCCGCCCCCCCAGGTGACATATAATTCTTATTATTCAAAAAGTGAACTCCTATTCAAGTAGAAGAAGCCTGGAAGGCCATTCACTGTTAATTCTCATTCTCGAATTGCCCCCCTCAAAAATCAGATTGCCCCCCTGTGGGGAGGTGCCCCACATTGGGAACCACGGGACTAGGCGACTATAATTCTATGATCCGATGATGCTAAGTTTCTCATCTGTGGTAGAATTTGCAGTGGGTGCTTGTAGCCTGTTGTCAGTTGTTGTGTTCGGTTATCTGTTGACACGCTCCTGTTGTTGCTGGGCTTTGGCACGGCTTCTGTAGACTTCGGTGAGTATGTCTTGATGCTAGAGGGAGAGGCATAACAATATTAAACAAGTAACCCAACTCCTATGGGCCAAAGCAAAACGCTATATTTGTGGTGTTGGCCTTCTGACCTGTCCCTGCCGCACACAGAGACGCATTCCTCCATACACAGAGAAAAAAGATTCCCTGCTATATATGCACACTCTTAGCCACTCAGCCACCATAGTGACAAGCAGTCCGCCGTCCGCCCCCACTAGTTTTACATAGGCACAGCTGTTTCCTGCAGAAACAGCGCATGTGTTCACATGCCCTGTACATAAATGAGATACCAGCACCGTGTGTCCAGAATGAACTCTCAATACAGTGGTAGCTTGGTTTAAGAACAGCCCTGTTTATGAACGATTCGGTTTACGAACTCCACAAAACCGGAAGTGGTGTCCCGGTTTGCGAACTTTACCTCGGTCTAAGAACGGAAGCCGAACGGTGGAAGGGCACTGGCGGCGGGAGGCCTCATTAGGGAAAGCGCGCCTCGGTTTGAGAACTGACTTACGGAACATATTCAGTTCGTAAACCGAGGTACCACTGTACTTAATTATTCTGGATCTATTCTGGTTCCCACCAGGGGAAAAAAATGTGGCACTTTGCTTTG
Source organism: Lacerta agilis (assembly GCF_009819535.1). Lineage (NCBI taxonomy): Eukaryota > Metazoa > Chordata > Lepidosauria > Squamata > Lacertidae > Lacerta > Lacerta agilis. The sequence goes on from NC_046325.1 coordinate 42,662,215, forward strand.
ACCCCTGTAAGAAATCCATTGCTATTTTTTAAAAACCTTAGATGACTAGTTGTGGGTCCACCCGCCCCCCTTTTCTGGATAATGGTTCTTCAAATCCCTGTGGGCTGCAACTGAGATTTAACCGTAAAGGCATTTTCTTTTTCTCATGCCCTCGAAAGAAGCTTGTTAAACGCAAGACCGGCGTGCCTTAAGAAACAAACACTCCATTTTGAAAAGCAGGGTGGCGAAGAATAATTTAGAAGGATTTGATGCTATGAACTGTTGTCTTAATGAGATCAAAGCTCATGCTGAGATGAAAAGCTACAAAAACGAGCCGGTTGCCTCATTATGGGTTTAAATTCCGAACTAGTGCCCTGTTGCTGCTTTAATGTACAGGCAGGGTGACAGCAAACTAAACACAATTTCAGAAATCGGAAGCCTGGCTGCTGGGACCTGAGGGCACTGTGGTGACATGAAAAGAATAATCGTTCAGTAATATGTTCAACATTTAGCAGCATGGCCTTTGAGCCCACTCGAGAAGCCAAAATGTTTGCTTTTACAGTTCTTTTTGGAGTTCCCCGCTATAGAGCTGATATCTTGAGTTACTGGGGTCATTAGAGGCGCAATTCCGTCTCCTTTGTTTGGCAACAGGTGGGAAGCCATCCCTTTAAAACCACTTTGGACAGAATAGGAACCGTGTCTCTCAGGTCAGTACTTCCCTCAGACTGAAACAGGGCTCCACAATCTTTTCAGGCCCAGGGGTGGCACATTCTGGAAATAAAAGGAACCGTCACAGTCACACGCAAAAATGTACCCATTTCATCAATAGAATCCCTTTACCATATCTTGTTAAATTGCCCTTTATACATTGTTCCCCGATCAAGGATTCTGAGTTCAATCATTCTGGAAATTGTTGCTAAACCTCCTGAATTGCATCTAGCTTATCTACTCCAGGACATTGACTCTTATAGAACATTACAGGTTGCCAGATTCCTGATTTCAGTTCTTTCATATAAAAGACTTCATGGAATGCTACATGACTATTAAAAATCTAGTAAACTCTATGCTCCATCTTTATCTTTAAGGCCATAATACGGTACATCTAGAGATTGTAAGTAATGCGAAGGAGACTATGCGTTGAAATATTTTAATTGATATTTTAGAATGTAAAAATGCTGTTTTATTTATTGATTTGTTTTACCTTGTGGGCTTATAGCCGAATAAAGTATTATCTATCTGCTCATTTCACAGAGGGATAGGCAGTGCTCAAACTGGCAAAATGCACACAATGCCCCGAACTGCCAAAACACAGGGGGAAACAAACAGGCGACACCCCACCACCATATGGAGGGGGGGGCTCAGCACCAAAATAAACAAATAATAAGGAAAGCAATATATACCATTCCCTCCCAGAAACCCACACACAGGACCCCCCCCCCCCCAAAAAAAACACACAACAGGAATTCTAGCAGAGAATGAAATGGGGTGTTGGTTGGCCTGCATTTCTGTTTCCAGTCAGTCCAACCACTGTCCCAAAAAATTTAAATGGCAGCCACCAAGGACAACGGATGCTTCAGGCAATCTGTTCGATTGAGCACGCACCCTGATTTGTTGGCACAAAGTTTGCAAGGAGGTTAGACAGCATCAGCTATGTATTGATCATTCATTCTGATTTGCTTTTGGGGAGGTTAGACGATTCTGCACCAAGGAGTTGTTGTCCCACACTTATCCAGTGCGTTTTCCCATCCCTTTCCCCATAGCTTTTGCTACGCACGCTGCTTTTAAATGCATATTCATAGTGGAAACACTGTACAAAAACAGGCTACGTGCTACCGCAGTCGAGGCCAAGCCTGCCTATGGAATTATCGGCTGGTTAGCACAGTGCCTTGGTGACAGAAAGCAGAGACCAGTAAACTTAATAAAATAGGCCTGGCAGTGAAGCTTATTAATGTGGTGATGGGATGTCATCTCCTAAGCAGCAGCTGCCCAGAACTATACAGCTATAGAGAGAGTGATTTACGCGAGGCCGACAGAGATGCGTGACTCCTAAGAATATGCAATCTAATTACCGTACTTGGAGAGAATGCAGGCTGCTCTCAGTCGTAAACAGATAAGTCTTTCTTACGGGAAACTTAGAAGAAACCTTCCCTTCTTTCCTTCCGCGACTCCCAGTATAACAGAGTATGCTGGGGGGAAAGATTATAGCTCAGTATTGCTGTCCCTGCAAAAATATCCTCATGCCAAATCCTAGGATTTTCAGAGAACTTTGTGTGGCAGCCCAAAAGGCACAGAGGGGTTTGAGCTGGTGCCCCTCTGGAATGAACCACTTCAGGGTACAGGTGGGGCCACGCCTAAAAGTCACCTGCAGATAGAAAACTGGTATATCAAGGAGAATATTCTGATGGAGTTCTCCTCCCCGGCAGCTGGTTTTCCAGGTGCAGGGATTTGGAGGGCGGAAATGTGTGGCAGGGCATTCAGTCGTGCAAATTCTGGTCTGATGTGGTACATCCTAGGACAGGGGTCAGCAAACTTAACTCGCCTCGGGCCGGTGTCTCCAGCGCCAATCGCGAGGTGGGCTGAAGGGCGGGGGAGCGCGTGCCCATACGCGTGTGAACACACTATTTCCTGCACACTTCCAGGTTGGAGGAGCACAGGAAATAGCTTGTGCGCATGTGCACGGGCCTCCTCCGACCCAGATGTGCACCGGAAATAACGCTTGCGCATGCGCACAAGCTATTTACGGTGCTCCTACAACCTGGAAATGGGCAGCCGTGCAGCGCAGCACCAGTAAGAGCGGGTGGCGGGGGTTGCCACGGGCTGGATAAACAAGTCCCTCGGGCCTTATCCGGCCCACGGGCCTTAGTTTGGGGACCCCTGTCCTAGGACCTAGGCATAGGTTTAGCATCTCAGCGAGAATTTAATCAAATACCCTATATACTCGAGTATAAGCCGACCCAAATATAAGCCGAGGCACCTAATTTTACCACAAAAACCTAGGAAAACTTATTGACTTGAGCACTGTATAAGCCAGGGGTGGGCAACTCCCGAGAGACTGCAATCTACTTTCAAAATTAAAACCTGGCAGTGATCTACCCCCGTTTTTTAGGGGTTTAGGCCAAAGTTGTTGATTATCCGCTCACCAAAACATCGATCTGGAAACAGTCTGTCTCACAGCTCAAACTCTGTCTACTGTTCAAGAGAAGAGGAGAAAATGCAGCGAGGGGAGAGGGGGCGGGGCCACGTCCTCTTCGGCAAAAGCAAAGGAAATGGAGCCCGAGATCGGCAGCGATCAACTAGAACCTCCCGGGGACATCCCTGGTATAAGCCTACCTAGGGTGCTGCCGAGAGGCAGAGGTTGGTGGCGCCAGTGGCAGAGGGAGCCCAAGAAGCCCAAAAGGGCTGCTTTCGGACTGCTCATTCCTCCTCTGCTGCCGACAACAGCCTCTGCCGGGGACCCTCACATTGAGTATAAGCCATGGGGGGGGGGAGCTTTTTCAGCATTAAAAATGTGCTGGAAAAGTTGGCTTAAACACGAGTATATACGGTACCTTTATCGCGGTCCATAGACCCACAGAACAGTTTCAAAGCAAGATACAGTTAAAACAACCAAACAACAGGCGAAAGAGACCGAGGTAGTCATTTTGTTATGTCTAGAGCGTGATGGTCTTTGTTTCCTGCGACCTCCGAAAGAAACTTTGCCGCGGTCAGTGTAGTATCATTTGACCTATCCTCCAGAAGGTATTTAATATGTTAGGCTTCAGATTTTCCCGGCAAATTTGCTAGTAAAGGGTTTGATCAGTTCGTCCCTTGCTTGCCCATACTGCCCACAGTGCAGGAGGATGTGGTTCATGCAATCGACGTCCTGAGAACATAAACAAAGACTATACTGGTAGGGGATGCCTCTACCATTTAGAACTTCCGAAGGAAATACATTTAATCTAGCTTTGGTAAATAAACGCCGATAGGTGGGTACGGACAAATTCCTAAGATATGAGGCTAACTGAAAGCCATGCCCGTACTGGATTCCAGCAGCAATCGGGCCACGGATTACATTGGATCTGGATTGCAGGTCGCTATGTGAGATGTCCCAAAGCCTTTGCCTCAGGGATACAAGGGCGATATCGTAGCCCAGCTGGTACAAAAGGGATGGTGACAGTCCAATCGAGGTGGCTTCTCTGGCCATAGATTTCAGCCATGGGCTGATAAACTCCTCGTTGGTTAGATGTACAAGTTATCCCTTCCCCAGGCCAAATACTGAGATCTTAAGCCAGTATTTCAAGGCATTCACCTGTTTCCAGAAATAAGATTGGATTTGGGATAGCGAGAATTTAGTCCTCTCAGGCAGCATGTACAGTTCAAGATCAGAACTGGTTGCTGCTGTTACGGCAGCAAGTGGTTTTGAGTGCCTTGCTGCCTAAACCATGACATGTGAATTTAGAGACTGGCTGATGTTTCGCCACATGCTATAGGGCCGTTGCATCTTATTGATTGCAGTTTAGCATATAGCCTCTCAAGTCTTCCATCTCCCATAATGCCTTTCTTCAAAGGAAAGTCTTAATATATCTATGCTGGTGCCAATTCTGCAACATAGCGCAGCAGAGAGTTCAGGCGCATTATTCTCGATCGATATAAAAGCAGCAGAAAACGAGCTCACTTTGTCGTTCCCCTCAACTACCACTCAGTACTTAACTTGGGCTGGATATAAAAATTATGTCGCGAAACGTGCTTTATGACATTTATGCCTGCCTCAAACACAGCAAGGGGAAACCTGGATGTAGTAAGTGCTTAGAATCATGGAATTGTAGAGTCGGACGGGACCCTGAGGGTCATTTAGTCCAACCCCCTGCAATGCAGGAAATCTCAACACTCAGTCTCCCATCCAGTTTGAAACCATATGGAACCCTGCTTAGCTTTGCAAATGGGCTTGCATTTTTATTGCTGCACCACCTGTCCTAGGACCAGCTAGAGAGTAGGCCTAGAAACAAGTGCTCCCTGGCAGATGGACAGTTCTAGCAAAGGAAACGACAAGTGAAAAATAATAAGTAACCCCTGTTTTAACACACTGCATTGCAAAAGTGATTATTAGCTGCAGAAAGGCAATAGATAGTGTGTTCTCTCAACAGAATAATAAAAACACCTGGTTACTATTGCTGTCTGATTTTAGTAGGATATGGATAGAGATAAGATATGGATAGTAAGATATGGATAGAGATTATCACAAGGGCAATTCACGCCACCTTTGTCCCTTTTTAAAGACTTTTTTAAAACAAAAGCTTAAGTTTCATTTAAAAATAGGAGAATGTATTGGGGCTCACAGGTCATCAGGGTGCGGGGAGGAAATGGGGTTCCCTCCCTCTGTGCTGACCCTTTGCTCCTACCTCCCTCTGTCTTGCAAAGTCTCCCTCTTCCCCTTTGCCCTTCCTTACCTGCCAGACCGGCTTGTGCACCAAGACCTGGTAAAGAAAAGTCTAGAATAGATCCCTCTGCCAGCAGGTGAGTTGACCACAGGTGTTTTGTCCAAACTCTCCACCCTGACCCACCTTCCCAAACCATCGTTTGGTGGCACCTGCTGGCAGAAGGTTGGAAATTAATATTGAAATCACTTTGGAAATGCAGTTGTACCTTGGTTGCTGAACGCCTTGGAACTCGTACGTTGCAGCTCCCAAATGATCGAAAACCGGAATGATCGAAAACCGGACACTCCTGCAGCCAACTGGAAGCCACCCCTTGGTTTTTGAACAGTTCCAGGAGTCGAATGGACTTCCGGAAAGCATTCTGTTCAAGAACCAAGGTACGGCTGTACTACAAGTTTCAGTCAGAGAACCAAGATTCCATATAGCTGGATATAAGCACACATGTATGCTAAAATTTGTGCCAGTGGCCTCTTCCATTTGCGCAAGGTGTCATTCCATTTCAAACATTTACCTTCATTTCTCAATGTGCTCAAGTGCTTGAACCAGAGGTCACATTTACATAAAACCCCCAATTTGAGATATCCCAAAGCTAGGGGGTGGGATCCACAGAGCAGATAAAATAAAAGGGAAAATAGAAGAATTTTTAAATAATATCATCTACTGCCGCCATTGTGCGACTGGAGAGAACCACTAAATGCCATATCTCTGGAATGGAAGGGCCAGACAAGGCACAATCAGAATTTCCCACATGCATTCAGCTTGTTTATTTGTTTTAACTTCAAAGCAGCTGTAGGAGACTGTAAGCTTTGATTAGGGGCCATTGGCACTGGGGGGGGGGGGTCTGATCCTTTTCTCCCATGGTATTTCCCTGCTTTAACCACCCCCACCCCCCTGCAAAACAAAACAGAAAACCCCTTACAGTATTAGCTTCACAGGGTGAAAATAGGAAGGTGCAAAATCAGGCTGAAATAGCAGGTTTGGGAGGGGAAATTTTAGATCAGGGAAGTAGCTGTGTCACATATAGTTTCACCCTGCCTTCAGCAAACACAACACTCAATCTTGCAACGTCAGCACAGGTTAAATTTCCTAGCAAAGACCTTATTAAGCGGAGAGTTAAAAGAAAAGCACTCCAGAGCAGTGATTTGGAGTTTTTTTTGGGGGGGGGGGTTGTACGGAAATTAAGTAAGAGGAAAGGAAAGTCATCGTGACATTTTACTGTACAGAAATTAAGATGTAAAATTAAGTGTCCTGATAACAATAAGCTACAGTGGATTTTAGTAATGGCCAGTTCGTGACAGCTTCTTGCAAGGTCTTTCCACCTCCAAAGCAGACATATCTGCCTTGTCTCTCGTTTTCTTTGTCAGCCTTGCCCTTTGCATGTGTTCTGTCAATTATGGAATGTTACAGGCTTGTCATCAAGCAAGTCTTGATTGTATTTTGGCAATGCCTAGGTTTAAAAACCAGTTCAGACACCCCTGTGGGTCTGGTATCTCAGCTCCTCACTGCAGCAAGGCAACCTCTCAAGTTACAGACTTCACAGAAAATTACGGAGGCTACTGTATTTCCGTGGCTTGAAACATAACAATATGCTTCTCTCCCTCTCCCTCTCCCTCTCCCCCCGTTTTGTCCCTACATCAAACCTTAATTGGCGCAGGAAATCGTTCAGAATATAATGGCTCTACCAGCACTCTGTTTCTGAATTCAATCCCACTCAGGCTGAGGGCCAGACAGAAACATTATAGGCTTGATTAGGATATCTGGCTGTTTGGGTTTTTTTTGCACATTCACAGGCCTGTAGGGATGCTCTGCCCTGCTGATCAGAGAGATAATGCTCTGTGATATGGTTTTGACCAGGGGTCGGCAAGGTTTTACCTGCCTGGGCCGGTCAAGTCCCGCGGAGATCTCTCCATGGGCCGGATTGTGCGCGCACACAATTTCTGGAGCCTGGGCATGCACAGATGCGATTTTCGGCATCCGGGCGTGCACACTGTCGAACAGCTCTTACTGTCAGGAAGTTCTTCCTAATGTTTAGGTGGAATCTTCTTTCTTGTAGTTTGAATCCATTGCCCCGTGTCCACTTCTCTGGAGCAGCAGAAAACAACCTTTCTCCCTCCTCTATATGACATCCTTTTATATATTTGAACATGGCTATCATATCACCCCTTAACCTTCTCTTCTCCAGGCTAAACATACCCAGCTCCCTAAGCCGTTCCTCATAAGGCATCGTTTCCAGGCCTCTGACCATTTTGGTTGCCCTCCTCTGGACACGTTCCAGCTTGTCAGTATCCTTCTTGAACTGTGGTGCCCAGAACTGGACACAGTATTCCAGGTGAGGTCTGACCAGAGCAGAATATAGTGGTACTATTACTTCCCTTGATCTAGATGCTATACTCCTATTGATGCAGCCCAGAATTGCATTGGCTTTTTCAGCTGCTGCATCACACTGTTGACTCATGTCAAGTTTGTGGTCTCCCAAGACTCCTAGATCCTTTTCACATGTACTGCTCTCAATCCAGGTGTCACCCATCCTGTATTTGTGCCTTTCATTATTTTTTTTTGCCCAAGTGTAGTACTTTACATTTCTCCCTGTTAAAATTCATCTTGTTTGCTTTGGCCCATGTGCGTGTTTGCTTGGTACACTTATAAACAGTTATTATACATATAAGACCTTCAAATTCTTACAACAACCGGCAGAGTTTCAGACTGGCATCTTTTCCAGCCCTGCATGCAGCTACTGGGCATTGGGGAGAGGAATTTTTGCATGCAATACGTGTGCTTTGACCCTCCCATCATTAGCACCCCTAGTGAAATTACAGCAAATGGAATGACCAGTATACAATGAATATGATTAGCAAAGCAATATGCTAACAGACTCTTGCATTGCTAAAGCTACTAGGGCTGCTGCTGTATTTCTCTGAAGGGGAACGGATAAGCACGGGTAGGGTGGAGAAGTAAACGTCTTTTATCTGTTCACTGTCACAGTTTGGAGTGGCCCTCATAACTCCTCCTCTGTTGCTGCTGCTGCTGCTATTCCAGAGAATCTTTGGCAACCCAAAACCCTTATCAAGCGCCAACCAGCTAATGCTGAAAGACAGATGGAGCAAACAGGCTTTTCACCAGCCAGTGAGATCTGAAACTTATTATTTCTTGAAGGGCAGTTTGAAAAGAAAAGAAAATTGCTCCCTTCTACTTCTTGCCCATATTCCTGTCCACCAGGCAGCCCAAAAACCTGAACCAGTGATAAGAAATGTAATAGCAAGTAGCCCCAAAACCTAGTTAAATTTTGATCTGCGGTAACAAACATTTAAAAGCCGCTGATGTTTCAATTAAAACAACTATTCAGACTTCTGAGGGTTGGGAGTAAGGAAGCTGACAGGCTTCAGACTGAGAAGCCACTATAGTGTGTCAAAAGCTATCCTACCCCCCCCAACTCCCAAACGCAGTTTCAGTAACTTGACCTGAAGATTATAGTAAATGCTAAAACCAAAAGGTTAAGCCTTGGACTTCCCAGTTCTTGGGGCGAATGTATCCTGTTGTAGAATTTTTTAAGCCAAGCTGTTTATCTGCTGGAGGCAACCTAGAAGGCAGGTTAATTGCATATGCTGTCTGTTTATATATAGACCATTACACATGCTTTTTAAAAAGTCAGGCTGGGTTATTTTCCATCAGCTACTTATTTCATTGTTGGATGCTGATCACTGGCTGGAGTTAGCCAGGGCCTTTAAAAAAAATTATTATGTTTGCATTTGAAAATAATTAAGCCAATTGCATTAATCAGACTGTAGGAACATAGGAAGCTACTGTACTTTCTACAGAGTTGGACCATGGACTCTGCTAGCTCAGGATTTCCTACTTGGACTGGCAAGGAAGCACTGCAGTCGGTCTCAGCGCCATAGTTGTCAACTTTTCCCTTTTCTTGCGAGGAATCCTATTCGGAATAAGGGAATTTCCCTTTAAAAGGGGGGAAAGTTGACAGCTATGCCAGCGCTACGCGGAGATGTCTTAACCACTGTACTCCAGCCACTTCCCCAAACATTTTTAATATACTGGTATCTAAATAATGACACCTCACTCAAACAATAGCAAGTGTTACTTCCTAAATCCAAATGACAAAACATTCATCATTGACTGTATCCTTGGTGTGTATCCCTGATCTGTTGCAGAAAGAGATTACCCGCCCTGAGCTCTCCACCATACATTGCCTCTCCTTTTAGAAAATAATATATTAAGGAAAGAGACCGACATGACATTTTAAGACCAGTGGGTCTCATGTGGAAAAACCCTCGTCACTATCAGGGCAGTCGTATGTTGATCTGCCTTGGGATCATGTTTTTGAGGGGTGGTTTTTGCACACTTGCAGTATGGTTGACTCAAGAGGTAAAAGGTAAAGGGACCCCTGACCATTAGGTCCAGTTGTGGACGACTCTGGGGTTGCGGCGCTCATCTCGCTTTACTGGCCGAGGGAGCCCGTGTACAGCTTCTGGTTCATGTGGCCAGCATGACTAAGCCACTTCTGGCGAAACCAGAGCAGGGCACGGAAACGCCGTTTACCTTCCTGCTGGAGCGGTACCTATTTATCTACTTGCACTTTGACATGCTTTCAAACTGCTAGGTTGGCAGGAGCAGGGACCGAGCAACGGGAGCTCACCCCATCGCAGGGATTCAAACCGCCAACCTTCTGATCAGCAAGCCCTAGGCTCAGTGGTTTAACCCACAGCGCCAAGAGGAAGCCACCTCAATTCTCACAAGGAATCTTGCAACCGTATCTGTGGACCTTTTAAAATAAGTTTGGGTGTGGATGTATTTATACACTTATTGGTAAATATGGCACTTTGCAATAGAAGCAGGACTGGCTATCTAATACATGACTGGTGGGGGAGCCAGTGATTGGCAGCTGAGCCTGTGTTTGACTTTCTGCAAGTTGCAAAGCCAGAATTAACACCATGGATGATGAACCTGCTGTGCTCCCTGTTAAATATTGCATCTCTGTATATTCACTCTTAAATGGAAAAACACCCGCCGTGACCAATTCACTTGAAGCTTAAAAATAACACACCTCTTAGAAATCTTGGGGCTGGGGGGCTGGGGGAAATTTGTGGATTATCTGAAATGCTTAGATCAGTGCCTTCTGATCCTCGAATGGTTAAGTGTGAGGGAGCAAGCAGACATCTCAGAAGGACTGGAAAGTTTTGATACTAGCTATTTTTCACTGCCACCAAAGGCAAGTACAGAAGGTTCGGGAATTTCATTCATGAACATGCAGTCCTCGTAGCACAAAAGCGATAATGACCTTTAATAGATATATTTTTCCACAGGGACAAAAGAAATTGTTCTTGAGTGTGTATATTATTAACCCCACAGGGCAGCTCTGCATTTTCCAGCGACTGTTCTCGACAGTACAATTCCTGTCAGGCAAGTGGACAGAGAAACAATTGGCATCATTTAAGGATCTAGTTCTGTCCAAAGACAGGCACATGTGACATGTGTGAATACCACCCAAGTCCAAATAGATAATAATTAGGTTGTGTGTTTGTTTGTTCTTTAAAAAAAATCCTTATATGAGTGGATTGCCTAACCATACTGTTACGTTGGGTTTCCTTTTCCATGATTGAAATCGGTGTAACAGTGGGTGAGGTGAGAGGCCTCAGGATCCACTGGGGCAGCCGGCCTCCAAGGAACTCATCGCCTCTTGCTGCTAGATCTGTCACCTTCTTGGCTGACCCCACAATGCCACTTGTACAACCATCTCTTGGCCAATAGGTGGCACTGCCAGTGTTCGAAATTAGCCAGGCACCTGGCACATTTTGGACCGGGCTACCAGCCACTTATAAGGGAGGTGGGTGGCACTGTGGGTTAAACCACAGAGCCTAGGGCTTGCCGATCAGAAGGTCGGCAGTTTGAATCCCCGCAACGGGTTGAGCTCCTGTTGCTCATTCCCAGCTCCACCCAACCTAGCAGTTTGAAAGCACATCAGAGTGCAAGTAGATAAATAGGTACCTCTCTGGCGGGAAGGTAAACGGCAGTTCCGTGCGCTGCTCTGGTTTGCCAGAAGCGGCTTTGTCATGCTAGCCACATGACCCGGAAGCTGTACACCAGCTCCCTCAGCCAGAGCCAGTAAAGCGAGATGAGTGCCACAACCCCGGAGTCGTCCACAACTGGACCTAACGGTCAGGGGTCCCTTTACCTTTACCTTTTTACCAGCCACTTGTGGCCAAGTGAAGATACCTGAGTGCCTGACATCTCCAGGATGGCGCCTGACATCTCCACCATCTGGAGGTGCATGCCTGGGGATCATCGGATCGGGACTGCTTCCACGCACTAATACCCCATCCTGTAAAATTCTAGCAGTTGTGTTGCATCTGCACAATTGGAGTGAATTTCAGGAACCAAAATGCTGCCTCTGTTCAGCCCGAGCAGGAGCGGCGAACAGTTGTTGTAGCTCATTTTTACTTACCCGCCCCCACTGCCCTCCCCACAGTTGTGAAGAATATTCTTACGTTATGAATGGGCCATATAGAAAAAGAGGTAGGAAGCAGCCAGTATATATGTAGACTCTCCCTGGATCAAGTGACTTTTCTTCTTTTAAGTTCTCTTAAGTTCCCAGCCTAGTTCAAGGTTATCATCTAAACTAGCCATATGTTTAACTAATAATCACAATCAGTCCTTCATTTGAAAAATAAGAGTCTAGAGCCGTCTTGCCCCCAAACGGCAACTAGACATTCTGTTTTGGAGACCGCAGCTCTGGTTTAAAGGTGCCATTTGGCACCTTGCTTCTATATCTGAGTTTCTAACAATGGGCACTGCTGGTGTACATCTTTATTCTCCCCTTGTTCCTGACGTAGATCTTCACTTTTTCATTCCTGGCTAGGGGTACACTGGGGGGTGGGAGAGAGAAGTACCATTCTGCAGTTTCTGCTTGCTGGAGAAATGGAAATTCCATTTCTGCTTGCTGGAGAAATGGAAATCTAGGAGAAAGCAGATTCCCCATTCGCAGAGCAATACAGTCATGCCTTGTGTTGCGAACGCTCCGTGTTGAGTACGTTTGGGCTGCGTACACCGCAAACCCGGAAGTGAAACATGGAGCGTGGACGCTTCTGTGCATGTCCGCACAGTCCGTGGATGCACAGAAGCGTGATCTCGCGTTTTTACACATGCGCAAAAGCGCCGCCCGGGTTGAGCACTGTTCAGGGTGTGAATGGCACCCCGGAACGAATTAAGTGCACAACCCGAGGTGCCACTGTAGGCAAAAGGGGGCTGGAATTGCATTTGCTACGAATTTTTCGAGATGAACTATAAAAGTGTCCCGCGGCTTTTTAGAATCAGCTCCACTCAACTGGGGGAAACCACAGCTGTGGCTGACACCAGTTGGCCGGCACAGCTTCCCTGTCAATCGCTGGAGTAGTTCGGCCGGTTTGGAAAGTTTTCACTTTTTCATCTAACGAAGGGCGAGCAAATAAAGCTAGGATGGGTGGGCTGCTTTCGCTTTAGTTTTATTTAAAGACAGCCGGCCTGCCTTGAGGCATGAGGGGAGAGGCCAAGATCGAGGGAGGAGCCGGCATTCACCTTGCTGGCGTGCAGCTGCGGGGAGGGACAAATTGCAAAGTCATACTGAGGTCTGTTCTTGCCCTGTGGGCGGAAAATGCGCTGCGGTCCCCGTTGCAATGTTACGCCTGTCTTCACCCTTTGACAACAGGAAGTTAATTGGGCTTGATTTAGCGACACAGACTGCTCGCTCCAAAATGAATGAGCCAAGACTCGGCTCGATGGGACAAATGCGACTTTTGGGCAAGCAGAAACTAAGCATGGTTCAGTGAGCACTTTGCAAAACAAAAAGGAAGCCAAGAGCCTAAATTTTCCACCAGTTGAATTTTGCAGCATGGATGGGCTGATTAGATTTGCCTGTGTTCCTTATTTTTCACAATTGACTCTGCTAATGCGAGTCAGGGTGGAGCGTAGGGAGAAGCTAGGAATTACGGAGGTTCTGTCTAGCCCCTGACAACTGAATCCTTGATCCACAGAGGGCTGAGTTTGAGCCAGGAGAACTAGAAGTTGTGAGGATACAGCCTACTTGGGTCTCATCCCAGTCACGAGGGGAGTGTTCTTCCTAGATGGGAAAGAGCCCCAAACCAGTTAAGAGGGGTATGGTGACCCCCTGGGTCTGTTATACTGCTAGAAGCATCTCAGGAGTGCGGTTGATAAAGGTTGGGCCACCTTGTTTAAGAACCAAACTAGTGAGATGTGTTGCAACAACTGAGTTATAGAACTGAATTGGAATAACTGGAAATAAGCTGAGCATTTACCTTCTAGTCTAGAAACCTGTAAGATCTACCTGAAGCGTAATAACTGAACTCAAGCAACTGAAGTTCAAAAGAAGCTGTGCTAGATTAGAAGCCTGTGGTCTAAACCACAGAGCCTGGGGCTTGTCGATCAGAAGGTTGGCGGTTCGAATCCCCGCCACGGGGTGAGCTCCCATTGTTCGGTCCCAGTTCCTGCCAACCTAGCAGTTCAAAAGCACGTCAAAGTGCAAGTAGATAAATAGGTACCGCTCTGGCGGGAATGTAAACGGCGTTTCCGTGCGCTGCTCTGGTTTCGCCAGAAGCGGCTTAGTCACGCTGGCCACATGACCCAGAAAATCTGTTTGCTGACAAACATCGGCCAGTAAAGCGAGATGAGCGCCTCAACCCCAGAGTCGTTTGCGACTGGACTTAACTGTCAGGGGTCCTTTACCTTAACTTCCATTAGATTTAGTATAATTATTAATAGGTTAACTGTTTCCTGAAAGGACATTATCTCCTGATAACATTATTTGTTTTATCCACTTTGTTCTATATAACAAATATTTCTTATTCGTTCAACTTTTGCCTGAGTAAGTATTTCCTCACACAAAATCCCAAAGATAACCTGTGGTAGTTACTGCAGAGTGTGCATGTAGGTGGGATCTGCCACAGTTGGTATATGATGGTGGAATCCTCTGCAAACAGCAATAAAAGAATCCTGGTTTTATTAATCAAGCAAATTTTGCCTGGCATTCAAAATGTATTGATAGTGCCAAGTGAATTTGCCTGGAGAAGCAACTTCACAACTGAGGTGCCACCACAGAAAAGGTCTTCTCTCCAGTAGTCAGATATGTAGCCTTCTGATAGCTGACAACACCTGGCGAAGGGCCACAGGCAAACCATTCATTTAGATGGGAGAAAGTATAGAGGTGATTCAGAGGCACTGTTGGGTTAGGGAACTCAACCTGCAACATCCCTGCTTTGGTCATTGAGAATCCAGCCTCCTCCCTTCCTTCTCAGCCCTTCCAATCCACCTGCATCACCCACACATCATCTCCAGATTCTGTTCCCCGGTCACGCTAATAATATGGCCAACTGGTTATAAATCTAGAAGGTAATAATATTTGTGTGTATGCTTCACCTGTGCAGGCTTAAATGTCTCCAGTGCCTCTTCAGCTGGTCCACCTACTCCCTCAAGCGCGGCTCCCTCGGGAACAACAGAATTTAATGATCCAGCTGCTACAACCAGTGCTGGCCCTCCTTTGAGCACCCAGAAAGGAGCCACCATGACAATTTCACTCCCATGGAGACTTTCGACGCAGGATAGCGCCACTGCTCCTAACACCACAGTGGAAGCTTTGACTGCAAACCCCGTTTCGGCTGTAACGCCCCTTTCAGGAGCAACGACCCTGGATAGCTCAGCAGGAGCTCATTCATCACCGCAGTCAAACACTGGATTACAAACCACGGAAGACCCATCAGCCTCTGCGACATCAGTTTCCGGCCTGGCCACAGGCACCGTTCCTCACTCAGAAACCGCACCAGTCAGCTCTTCGCCTACTCTAAACGGATCGTCCACCGGCCCTTTTCCTACTGACGCCACCTATCTAAGCACCGCCGGTGCCACCACCCAAGTGCCGAGTGCAGGAACACCTCCAGCAGCTGTGTCCTCGAGCAAACTCCCTACTGGAGAGGCAACAACATCTGGAGAGACATCTGTGGCAGCATCCTCCCCGGGCTCCACGCAAGGGGCTACTACTTCTTCGAAAGCGGCTCTGTCAAGTAAGGCAACTCCAGGGACCTCCCCTACTGGCAGTACCACGTTCTCTGTGGGGGTAACCATACAAGAAGTTCAACGGGCTTTGAGTTCGGGTGAGTTGGTCTGTTTCCGCACTTTTGCACAGCAATGGTTTTCTCGACCTTGCGGCTTGTTGTTGTCTGTTTTAGGGAGTTCATAAGGCTCCCTAAATTATTATTATTATTATTATTATTATTATTATTATTATTATTAAAAAATAATTGGAAAGACTCGATAAGACAGATTATTTCCCCCCTAAAAAATAAATAAATGTCAAAATAGAAAAGGATGCATACATTTCCCTCTTCAACCAGGCCTGTAGCCTCTTAAGAGTGGGTGGGGTGTTTTTAATGTATTGCTTTAATTGGGGGTGTTAGTATATGTATGTGGGTTTTCGTTTGTTTGTTTGTTTTGTAAGTCACTTTCAGTTGCCTTTGGCAAGCAAAAGCAACCAGTAAAATTAATTAATAATAATACACAACAGAACACACCTACTAAAAAATTTCTGTCTACCCCAATACATTTTAACGTTCTCGCTTACCTTCTGAAAAATGGACTCAGTGCAGACCTTGTACTAAACCATGGTTTGTTACTCACCATAGCATAGAACCCAAACTACAATATATAATAGGCAAGCCATGGTTTAGAGCTGTTTGTCTGTTTTCTTTAGCCGTCCTCTCAGCCCTCAACTTTGAAGGTGCCTTCCTATCTCTTACTTTCTGTCTGTGGTGCAGCAACTTGTAGAGTGATGGCCGCAACTATTGCGTTTCTCCCATCGCTCCATGCATGCATCACGCCAGATCATAATTAGAATAAGCCAGGGTTATAATGCTTCTGTCTGGCCCTCGGTCACTTCAAATCATGGCAAAAAGATATCTCTAAATTTATCTGGCAGGGGAAGAAGCCAAGAATAAAATATAAATTATTAACAGATTCTAAAGAGAGAGGCGGCTTCTCCTTGTAGTTCCCAATTCTGGTTTGCCAGCCAAGTTCCAAACCATGTCTTGTCAATTCACACAACAGGCCAGAGCAAAATTAAACATAACCATGTGTTTAGAATGATGTCTGAATTCATCTGTAGAGTTTAAATCATAATCGTGGAAGTTGCAGAGATCATTCTTGGAAGCTGTAAATAAATCCTTAATATCACCATCATTTTATTTGTATCCCACCTTTCCATAGTTAAAAGCACACTCTAGGCAACTTAGCACGTGAAAAGATTTACATAATTACAAATATAACAAAATAAACAAAATGCATCAAAAAGTACACAACCAAACTGGACAGTTTCCACATAAATCATAAGATCGAAAAATAAAGATCCACCAAATTATCTGTCAGGAAACCCCCCTCCCCGGGATCGCGGGAGCGTTTGCAGTATAGAGAACCTCCGGTGCATTTCACCAGCTCGTCCTCCCCCTCCTCCGCCGGAAGCTCCCATTCCTCCAGTGGGGAGGGGGAGTCGGAGGCAGGAAGGCGGTGCAGGGGCTCTGACAGGAACGCAGAGCCTCAACGCCAAGGGGAAAGTGGGGAATGGGGTCAGGTTCCCACGCTCCGAGGGTGCAGGCCAGAAGGACGCAGAAGGGGGAGGCGGGGGTTCAGAATCCCGTGCCTCTTTTGCTGGACAAAGAACAGGAAGGGGTCATTCCTGGACTCTGCAGAGTGAGGAGATGGACGTTTGATCTTTTGCTCCACTGTATATAGCTGTGCACAATAAAGAACTTAGTTTTAGAAGTTCTGCGTCTGGCGCTTTACTCATGAGCAACCACTGAACGTCCTTACATTATCAATAAGAGCAACAAAAAGAAACCCCAACCAAAGCCTCTGTTCAGCAGCGTCAGTTTTTGTCAGTCAGGGCCCTGCCCTCTCACGCTAGGTGGGGGGGAAAATCTAGCAAGGCACCGAGCAGGTCTTCCAGGACACACAGCTAAGATGGTGGGCTTCCATGTTTATTGGACCGGAATGGGACCTGTGACCCTCAGTTCAGATATTGTTGGACTGCAGCTCCTATCCTCTCTGACCATTGACTGGGGCTGAGGGGAATTGGAGCCCCAGCAACTGGAGAGCCACAGGTTCTTCAGCCTTGACTTTGAAAGTGCCTTGAAGACATGGAACCTACTAGGCTCTCTTTAGTGAATGAGACAAGGAGAAAAAGAGCAGACAGCGGGCCTCTAGTATCCAGGCAGTCATTGGTTGTTTTTCCCCTACTACAAAGATTAATGTCGTCGTCCCCAATCCCTCTCCTTGCTTTTACAAGCTAGTATAAAAAAAAAAACCTGGAATAGCAGTTGGCCACTTAATAAGAGCCCACAAGCTTTGAACGCAGAAGTTCAAAGCCACAGAGATTATATCTCATAGCCATAATGTCACTTGATGGCCTTAAGCAAGCAATCGTTCTCTCCCCCTCACCTCTGCTGCTTAAATAGGAGGAGGATGGGACTGACCTCAGAGAAGCACTTGAAAGGCGCTATACCCGTCCTAGTGGCTATTATAATTACGCCACACTGTTTAAATCTCAAACTCTTGTCTGCGTGTGTGCAGATCGTCAAATCGCAGGATTTGGAGTCGGCGCTTAATATGCTTTGAGCACTCCGTGCTGAAAGCTTTCTTGGTTTGCCGCGTTTTCTACATTAGAGGGCAGTGTGCCTTGCGGACTGAATCGTAAGATGAAAAATAATCTGGATGGTTGAAGGTGAAACTGTGATCTCTGATGCATCTCCTTTGCTGTGCAGGGAGCATTGCAGCCATTACCATCACAGTGATCGCAGTGGTTCTGTTGGTGTTCGGCATAGCTGCATTCCTGAAGATCAGGTAAGAATTGTTGCCCTTACTTAGAGGAGAGCCAGTAGTTCCTTGGAGAGAGGCTGGGCTTCTTAATGATGGTTCTTACAGTCACTCCTCCACAACTGAAAGTGAGAAGAGCCCCTATAAAATTCACTTCTTATCCAGATAGCATAGACACCTGATGAGAAGAAGAAGAGTTTGGATTTGATATCCCGCTTTTCACTACCTGAAGGAGTCTCAAAGCGGCTCACATTCTCCTTTCCCTTCCTCCCCCACAACAAACACTCTGAGAGACTTCAGAGAAGTGTGACTAGCCCAAGGTCACCCAGCAGCTGCATGTGGAGGAGCGGAGACACGAACCCGGTTCCCCAGATTACGAGTATACCACTCTTAACCACTACACCAGTACCCAATCCCAAATTATTCCAAGGGAGGCATACAGAAACTGTGCCAAAACCCGATAACCAAATGCAACAGTAAACTGAGAACAGGCTACCACAAATGAGAAACTTAGAATCATAGATTTGGAAGGGGTCTTGAGGGTCTTCTAGTCCAACCTCCTACAATGCAGGAATCTCAACTAAAGCATCCATGAGAGATGGCCACTCAACCTCTGCTTTAAAAACTCCAAGGAAGGAGAGTTCATCAGCTCCACTGTCAAACAGTTCTTACTGTCAGAACGTTCTTCCCTGATGTTTAGTTCAAATCTCCTTTCTTACAACTTGAAGCCATTGGTCCGGGTCCCAACCTCTGGAGCAGGAGAAAACAAGCTTTCTCCATCCTCTATGTGTTATAACCCTTTAGATATTTGAAGATGGCTATCAAACCTCCACTTGGTCTCCTTTTATCCAGGCTGAACGTACTAACTACCTCAGGCTGAACATATTAACTCCCTCAACCATTCCTTGGCTTGGTTTCCAGACCCTTGATCATCTTGGCCACCCTCCTCTGCACACGCTCCAGTTTGTCAATACTCTTCTTAAGTATTGCTGCCCAGAACTGGACACAGTGCTCCCAACGGGGTCTGATGAAAGCAGAATAGAGTGGGACTATGACTTCCCTTGATGTGGACACTAGACTCCTGTTGATGCACCCTAGAACAGCTGATGCATCACACCGTTGACTCATGTTAAGGTTGTGGTGTACTAAGGTCCTTAGATCCACTTTCTTAATTACAGTGGTACCTCAGCTTAAGAGCAGTCCTGTTTACGAACTGTTCGGTTTACGGACTCCGCAAAACCGGAAGTAGTGTCCCGGTTTGAGAACTTTACCTCAGTCTAAGAACGGAATCCGAACGGTGGAAGGGCACCGGCAGCGGGAGGCCTCATTAGGCAAAGCGCGCCTCGGTTTAAGAACGGTTTCAGTTTAAGAACGGACTTCTGGAATGGATTACCGTATTTTTCGCTCCATAGGGCACACCGAACCATAGGGCGCACATCGTTTTTAGAGGAAACAAGAATTTTTTTTTCTGGTTTTCCTCCTCTAAAAGCCCTGGTTTTTTTTTGAGGATCAGCTAAAAGTTTTGCAGCTTTTTTTGCAAAGGGAAAAGCCCTGTTTTTTTGAGGATCAGCTAAAAGTTTTGCAGCTTTTTTTTGCAGACGGTAAGTTCGTAAACCGAGGTACCACTGTAATCGCAATTTGATCTTCTAAGATAGCCGTCCTTTCACAAGCACTTTTAAATGTCTGATCAGCTTGGAAGTTTACGTAATGGAAGTACAATCCCCAAAAGGACAGAGGGAGGAGGCAGGTGAAAGAGGGATTGTTACAATTTTTACTCCAGAACCTTACATTTCTGTAATAAGCATAAGCTGACCAGAGTACGGCGCTGTTTCTGTTTCACCCTCAGGCATTCTTCGTATGGGAGACTCTTGGATGACCATGACTATGGATCCTGGGGAAACTACAACAACCCTCTCTATGACGACTCTTAAATGGAGGAATATCCATCAAAGCCAAAAACTGCTCGTGTATTTATGAAGCACTTATTTCACTAAAAGCGCCATGGTCCGATAATCCTTCCGCATACAGTGTCCGCGTTGTTGCTTCTCCTGCTGTTTCTGCTGATGCATTGCCACCACATCTTTTTGCAACCCACCAAACGAAAAACGAGCCAACCGGAGTGGAGCGTTCAGCAACAAATCGGGCGAGACTTGGAATCCGTAGCTGCGAGAATACTTACTCGCGGGTGCCATTGCCTCCAAATCCTAACGTTCTGCAAAGCGATTAGGATTCCTGCAAAAAGGAACGAAGTCCGTGGAAAGTTGCGCCACCGGTGCTGCCGTGGCCATTTGGGTTCCCAGCAACTCGGTTGTGACAGGAGACCTGCAGTGAAGAACGTGACCTTTTAAGAGTTGTCAGATAGCAAAAATCTGTGGTTCAGAGGTCTCCGAGAATTAAACGGCAGATCTTGATTCTTGCTTTAATTGCCTTTTCCGGGTTGTCTCCTTAAGAAAGCGTTCTGATTAGAATTCAGCTGAAGGTTGGAGCAACCTGATACAGCACTGAAGTTCTTGTTAAATGTTTTGTTAAAGAAAGGCAGAATGTAACATTACCAGTAATAGGGGCTATAGCCACAAATGGCAGCCTGGTGTCCTGCCCTCCTGCTCCCCTCCCCAGCCTTCTATCGTGTCCAGTTCATTGGGGCCTCCTTTCACAAAAATCTGTTACAGTTTGGGCAATTGTTTTTGGAAATTTATTGAAGCCCAGTGTAAAGTCCTGAGCCCACCAGCTCCTGGTAAAGTTATTGTTACCTCCCAAATACAGACGCTCTCCATGGAATTGCCTTCAATAAAGTTTGTTTTGTGGGGGGGACCATTTGGAAAAGCAAAACTCTCAAGGGCTATTTTTCACACCCCAAGTTTGTTCTTTTGTCAGTTCAGACGTGTGTTTCAGAAGTGTGTTAGATAAGGGGGCCCTCGCCTTTTGAGCCTCTCCTGTGCACATGGCAGAAAAGGCGGGTTTGTAATGCAAACGTAGCGAAGGCAAGCGGATAATTTGCATGACAAATCAAAACTTCTCAAGCCAAATAGAAGTGAAACACCTCATTCTGCATTACTGAGTTCCAGCCGATGGCAGCTAACATTAAGCTGAACCCTAGACACAAGCCTTTGATGTATTTTCCATTATAGAAAGCAGGAAAGAAGTATTCCATTTCAGAAAAGACATTTTCAGTACTACAGTGTTGCTTTCTGCCTTCTCAGTATGCAAAGTCTATCCGTGTTTTGTTTTGTTTTATCTCCTTCCCTTCCATTTTTAAGAGCACAAAGTCACATTGGTACGTTGAATTGGTTTTGCAAACAAGTCTGCTGTCACAATGAGGTTTGATCAACATATTATGCAGAGTTGGGGGGGGATTCCCTCCTTTTATTTTTATATCAAACCCAAAAAAGACAGGGCAGCATGTGTGTGGCTAGAAGCAGGGCAAGTGAGGAAGGAAGGAATGATTCTCACACAGCCCCTAATTTTAAAAATGTTGCTGCTGTGCTGGATGGCGGAGACACTGTATGAAACTCCAGGAAAACACCTGTGTTTCTGTTTTTTCGTTTTTCTGTTTCGTAGCACTCTTGTCTGTGCAACTTTTTTGCGTTAAAAGCTGGCTGGAGGAAGATTCTTGTGCGAAACTCTCTAGTGCACAGTGTAAGGGGGGGGGGGAATGATTCCCTCCTCCCAGAGGCTAAGCAGCTACTTGTTTGCACTACAAATAAACTTTGACAATAATAACGATCTCTCCTTCATGCTACTTTTCTATAGAAGTAAACCTGCTAAACAGACATTAGCAGAGAGTATGGGAGTGTGTACACATTGACAGCTTAAAGCACACCTAGGCCATTGCTTTTCTCAGTCTGGCTCGAAGCTGGTGGGGGGGGGGGATGCATCAAAACACAGTCTTCCAAAAGAAATGGCGGGATAAGGATGGAATGTGGCCAGTGCCATGGGCCACTTTCCAAACCAGCTTTGGGAGCGCATTGAATGCAGAATAAACGGGACTGTGTGGCACAGCCTTGCTTTCTTACTAACCTTTAAAGAAGTGTTTCCCCATTGGACGTGTTGGTCACGTCTAGGTGCAAGGCCTTCTGGGGCTAGGAGTAGGTCTCCCCCCCCCCATTTTAGCTCTCTTCTGTAACAGAACCTTCAGAGTAATGCCATGCTAGCATTAGAAACTCAGAAGAAGAAGAAGAAGAAGAAGAAGAAGAAGAAGAAGAAGAAGAAGAGGAGAAGAGTTTGGCTTTGATATCCTGCTTTATCACTACCCGAAGGAGTCTCAAAGCAGCTAACATTCTCCTTTCCCTTCCTCCCCCACAACAAACACTCTGTGAGGTGAGTGGTGCTGAGAGACTTCAGAGAAGTGTGACCAGCCCAAGGTCACCCAGCAGCTGCATGTGGAGGAGTGGAGACGCGAACCCGGTTCCCCAGATTGCGACTCTTTAACCACTACACCACACTGGCTCCTTAAACCAGGGTTACAGTTGCCAAAATGTCTAGTTTACATTTGAGGACCAGGCGGCTCAAAAGTCGTAATTTTCAATATGACTTTTTGGTTCCTGAAATTCATTCTGATTGTGCAGATAAAATATCACTGATAGAATTCTAAAGGATGTGTTGTTAGTGTGTGAAAACAGCCAAGATCCAGTGATCCCCAGGCATTCACTTCCAGATGATGAAGATGTCAGGCACCATCCAGGCATCTTCATTTGGTCGCAAGTGGCCAATAGCCTGGTGCAAAATGCGCCTGGCGCCCGGCGAATTTCAAATGCTGCTGTCATCATCTGCAGGGTATGGAGGACACAGTCTTAAGCACATCCAAGAAAGCAAGCCTGAATAAAATAATTAGGAGGGGGTGGAAAACCTGAAAAATATATACTTCTCACAGGAACCACGGGAGTGGTTTGGGGGAGGGAGCTAGAGAACACATGGCTAAAAGCGGGAAGATGGGAACATGGGAACTAGCACTGGGAATTTACTAAGCGTTCTATACAGCGGTACCTCGACTTACGAATTTAATCCGTTCCGAATTAAATTTGTAAGTTGAAAAAGCGATTTCCCCATAGGAATGCATTGGAAACGAAAAATTCGGAAAAATTCTTAAGTCGAGTAAACCGCATGTAAAATTCGTAAGTCAAGTAAACCCCATCTAAAACCGCCAACGGATGTCCTTCGGATGTCGAAAAATTCGTAGGCGTGTGGGCACTTTTTTCATTCATAAGTCGAAAAATTCATATGTCGAGTAATTCGTAAGTTGAGGTATCACTGTACTGTATTTTGCTGCCATGCTTGCTGGAGGAGAACCCAACCATTTTAAGTGTGCTTCTGCTATTTACAATCGATAGCATGTAAAAAAAAAATATTAAGTTGAGTATGGGACACGGGTGGCGCTGTGGGTTAAACCACAGTGCCTAGGGCTTACTGATCAGAAGGTCGGCAGTTCGAATCCCCGCGACGGGGTGAGCTCCTGTTGCTCAGTCCCTGCTCCTGCCAACCTAGCAGTTCGAAAGCACGTCAAAGTGCAAGTAGATAAATAGGTACTGCTCTGGCGGGAAGATATATGCTGTTTCTGTGCACTGCTCTGGTTCGCCAGAAGTGGCTTGGTCATGCTGGCCACATGACCTGGAAGCTGTACGCCGGCTCCTTCAGCCAATAAAGTGAGATGAGCATCACAACCCCAGAGTCGTCCACGACTGGACCTAATGGTCAGGGGTCCCTTTACCTAAGTTGAGTATGAATCGCCTCTCACCCAATCAGTTCAGATATGAACAGCATTCATTGTGTTAACTTCAACAAATAAAAAAAATAAGCACGTGTAAAATATTTAACACCAACAGTAATACCCAAAGTAGTTCAGCAGATGTAGCTATCCTAATTCTAGGTAGGAACTGACATAACGTGTTTCATGTGTTTATACCATAAAGGAGGTTACCCTTAGGCAGGTAGCAGCATAGACGTGGCAGAGCATTGTGGTTAGGAGACTTGAGTTATGAATCAGGAATCTCTGGTGAATCATCTAGGTCAGGAAGGTAGGCAACCTCTTTGACACCAAGGGTCACGTTTGGTTGGGGTTCAGATATGCACACAGACACGCAGCAGCATTTTCAGCACATGCTTGAGCTGCTTAGCACCCATTTTCGAAGCCGGGTGGTTGAGCTCGGCCTCGGCTCCCCTTTCCACCTTCGTGTACCTCCTCCAAAGTCACCCCCCAACAGATTCCTATGGCCCAAAAGACATAGCTTAAAGGAATGGGGTCTAGTAGACCCAATTTGAGTTGCGCAACTCAAATTGATTAATTTGGCTGGGGAAACCAAGCCAGATGGGCGGGGTATAAATAATAAATTATTGTTATTTTATTGTATATACAGGTGAAACTCAAAAAATTAGAATATCGTAGAAAGGTTAATTTCTTTCAGTAATTCAACTTAAAAGGTGAAACTAAAGAAATCAATAAAGAAAAGAATAAAAAAGTACATTTAACTTCAGATTAGACTCATTGTATTATTATTTTTATTGTTCTTTCACACACAGTTCCAAACTACTACAAGTGAACCTCGAAAAATTAGAATATCGTGGAAAGGTTCATTTCTTTCAGTAATTCAACTTAAAAGGTGAAACTGATATACCGGTATGAGATCGACTCATGACATGCAAAGCAAGATATGTCAAGCCTTTATTTGTTATAATTGTGATGATTATGGCGTACAGCTGATGAGAACCCCAAATTAACAATCTCAACTTTGGGGTTTTCATCAGCTGAACGCCAAAATCTTCACAATTATAACAAATAAAGGCTTGACATATCTCGCTTTGCATGTCATGAGTCTATCTCATATATTAAACTCCAGTAGCTAATGAAAACAATTGCTTACATAAATGAACTTTTCCATGATATTCTAATTTTTTGAGTTTCACCTATATTTCAACAATCCCAAAGTTTTTGAGAGTCAGCAGCACAGATGTTGTAAAGGTGTGGTGATCTTGTCATGGAACAATCCCATTGAAGAAGATAACTGTGGTTTACACAGACCTCATTGCTGGTTGCGAAGGGGCCCCTGTGACTGCTCAAGCTTCAGGGTCCCAAAAATGTAGGGGGGGAAAGTACACTCATTGCTAATAGCCCTGTTGCTGCGGGAATCCCAGTCCCTGACCCGGGGCCAGCATCTTAATTGCAAAGTTGGCAACCCTGGTCTGCCGAGCATAAGCAGGCCTACTGTATAGCTTTTGGAGTCAGAGCCGTCTTAAGGGGATCTGCCGCCCTGGCGCGGCTATCCCTCCGGCGCCCCCGCCATGCCGCCTCTCCGCCGCCTCCCTCCCGCGCTTGCCGCCCCTTGGGAGGGGGGTGGGCGAGCGGGGGGTGAGGGGCGTGGCGCTGGAGCGGCGCGGGGCTCTGCGCGCCCTTCCAGCGCTTCCGGGATGGGAGGCGAGGGCGGACGGCTCGCGCTCCCGCGCAGCTCGCGCTCCGCGCGCAGCTGGATGGCGCGGCGCTGCTGGGCAGCTCGCGCTGCATCGGAAGGTCGCGCAAAGGAAGGTCGCGCAAAGCCCCGCGCCGCTCCAGCGCTCCAGCTGGGGCTCTGGGAGGCGAGGGCGGGCGGCTTACAGCCCGCCCGCCGGCGCGCGAGTGCCCGCCTGCCCGTGGGGGCGGGGGCGGGTTGGGGAGGAGGAGCCCGGTATGCCGGCGGGCTCGCGGGGGCGCCCCTGGGGCGCCCAGCGCCCTGGCGCACCGCGCCACCGGCTTCTATGGATGAGACGGCTCTGTTTGGAGTCATAACCTTTTGGGCAGGCTGTCAAATCAGATGACGCTATATGGAAGACCGCCTCCAAGTTTGCCACTTTGCAGCCCTGCGTACATCCCTCAGATAAGGGAACTGGTATGCTGAAGTGTCATCATTGATGACAACATCTGATTGGTTCACCTCAGGATCTTATTATAGCCATGAAGTGTTAGTGTCTAGATGTAACTTAAGTAATTGATCGCTTGTCTGTTAATGGATGCTGAGTGGCAGCTCGGTTTCATGAAGGATGACAGGAAGTAGGGCAGCCAGGCACTTAACTGTGTCGGCATCTCCCATGTCCGAAACCGTCAAGAGCCAAGTCATGGAGAACAATCCAGGTCCAATGATCTTATCTCCAAAGGCAACTAGGCCAGGCAACATACACCTTAAAACCAGATGCAATCAGCATCTTTCCTGCTGTGGCAGCAACAGAGAGATTTTCCCACGTTCACACATTCTCATCCATATGCCCGCATCAGAAGTCTGGCTGCTGCATTCTGCACCAGCTGGAGCTTCCAAACCAGAACCAAGTGCAGCCCCACATCAAGCATGTTGCAGCAATTCAGCCTCAAGGTTGCCAATGCAGGCACTACAGTGGTCAGGCTATTCCCCTCCAGGAACGGCCATAGCTGGCAAACTAGACAGAGCTGGTAAAAAGGCTCTCCTAGCCATTCAACTTTTTCATAAATGATCTGAAGTCAGAAATCAGCAGCAAAGTACACCAAGTTTGAATGTTGGCATCAAATTATTTAGGATGGCGAAAGCCCAAGTGGACTGTGAAAAGCTGCAAAAAGATTCCTTCAAAAGTGGGTAAATGGGCAAGAAAACTGGGGAAAGACATTCCTTTCTTTCAAATACTTCCAAAATTGATGAGGACCAGGACTTTGTGGTTGCAACCAGTATTGGTGTGAGTTCCTATATACACCAATATGTATTGCAGTACAGTTAATTATGACAGGCTTTGAAGTAGCCCCTTGTGGATTGGATTTTTATTTTTTGCATGGCAAATAGTTTGCTTCCATCTTAAAATACACATGCACACACACTTTCTAGCAATTATTTATCTCTCATTACATCATTTCCCACTTTATTCTCTTTGTCAGGGCCGTCTTTAGCAGACGCGGCTCCGGGGTGCAAATATCTGCCCAGCGCCCCCAATTTACCACGGATAGTGTTGGGGTGGCCGTAGCTGCGCACTCCCAGCCATCTGGAGGGGGCGCAACTCCCCCATGCTGCTGTGGCACAGCAATCCCCACAGGGGCTTGAGAGTGAAGTTGCGCTACTCCCAAGCCTCGGGAGGAGAGCGATCCCCACAGAGGCTTGGGGGGGAAAGCTGCACGCCCGCCAGCCATATGGTCGGCGGGGCGCAGATTCCATCCTAAGCCTCTGCTGGGATCATTCTCCTCCCGAGGAGGCTTGGAAGGGAAGCTGCACGCCCGCCAGCCTTATGGTTGGCAGAGCGCAGCTGGTGGGCGTGCAGGGAAAGGGGAGGCCACCGGCACGCAGATCCCCGACTTGCCAGGGCGCCCCTGAGAGGCCGGCGCCCTGGTGCGACACACCACTAAGCCATATGGGAAAGACAGCTCTGCTCTTTGTTGCTCATCTTCCTTCTCTGTTATGCAAGGCAGTCCACGTTCTCGCCAAGATTAAGTTTGTGGTGTCTTGTTTTGCTTGATCCCAGTCAAGGAGAGAAAACTGTAACCATGGGGACAGAGGCAATAGATTTAGAATCTTAGCTGGGTCACGTCACTCCCTCTCATAGTCTGCAGCTCCTATTTGAAAGCTAATTCAGCATCTAAAAATATCACACCAACATAGTACCTTTTAAGGGCAAGCCCAACTGGTCCCCTGCTATTAAAAATGAGAGCGGAGAGACTATTGTGACTTGTGCGTATCGCAGCCAAGAGAGTTGGTGCCTCTAGATACAGCTTGAACCGAAGGAGAAATAAGCCCTGCGACACTTGGGAGCAGGTTGGTGTTCAGTTTTCAGTTGCCGTACTCAGGATTTGCACAATCGCAGCACAACACACTTTCATGAATTAAATTACTAGTGTTGGAGGAGAGGGGTGGTATATTCAGTTCTCCTTTCAGTGGTTAGGAGGGCTTGGGCTGGAAGACACTCTTTGCATCACCTTCAAGTGGTGGTTAAAGGCACATTTCCAAGCACAATTCAAAGTGTTGGGGCTGACCTTTGAAGCCCTAAACGGCCTTGGCCCAGTATACCTGAAGGAGCTTCTCCACCCTCATCAATCTACCCGGACACAGGTCCAGCGCCGAGGGCCTTCCGGCAGTTCCCTCCCTGTGAGAAGTGAGAGAACCAGGCAGAGGGCCTTCTCGGTAGTGGCGCTCACCCTGTGGAATGCCCTCCTACCAGATGTCAAGGAAATAAACAACTATCTGACTTTTAGAAGACGTCTGAAGGCAGCCCTGTTTAGGGAAGTTTTTAATGTTTGATGTTTTATTGTGTTTTTAATATTCTGTTGGGAGCCGCCCAGGGTGGCTGGGGAAACCCAGCCAGATGGGCAGGATATAAATATCGTCGTAGTAGTAGTAGTTTTGGACAGCAAAAAGTTCAGAAAACCACTGGAACTCATGGTGATTACCTTGATGGCCTGGTAAAATGGCCAAGTACCTTTCCTTATTGTGGAGATAATTCTCTACCTTGTCCCCCCCACCCACCCTCAGAAGAGCCTTCCCTTCCCATTCCCAGGTGGGGAATGTGCTAATTGACTCTATGTGAAGGGAGAAAGGAATTTGACTTGAAGCAGGAACAATCTCAGACAGGGGTCATGCTGCAAGGGTACAAGCTGCAGTGAAAAAAAAACCCTAATCTCTTGTCCTCCATTTCTCCTGGGCCAACCAGGCAAGTCCTTCTCACCAAGTTCCCAAATGCACAGGATAGGTTCTCTCTGGCAGCAAACAAGCAATCCTGGGGATAATTAACACGGAGGTAGCCACTTCCCCAGATTGCAAAAAGTGTCAGCCCTCCCATTCCACCCCAAAAAGGGTGTCTACAGACTACCTGATAAACATGACCTACAATATAATTGGCGAGAAGGTGCCAGTTGCTAGTCAAATGGGCAAGAAGCTCTTCAAAAGGGACTAGATTTTTTTTTTTTGCAGGATCACCAATGGAGGTACACATATACCAGGCCCAAAACCAGAACATCTCCAAACTATAAGCTTTATTTTTTTTAAGTAACTCAATCAAATATTTCTAAGGAAAGTTATAAAACAAACTGTGGAGACAAATCTAAGGCTTCAGCACTGGACAGGCAGTACCATTGGTAAGGGAGCTTAATCACTTAATCACTGTTGCTATTGGAAAAAGTAATGTTGACCATCTCCACCTGCCTAACTTGGTCTTTCAGGCCCAGATCCGGATAAGAAGGACAGAGCACCTGGGACCAGCAAAACTGTTTCACCTTATGAAGCATCCGGGCTGTACTGTATTGCTTAGAGCAGGCATGTCCAACAGGTAGATCGTGATCTACCGGTAGATCACTGGACGTCTGCAGTAGATCACTGGTAGATCATTG
Organism: Lacerta agilis; assembly: GCF_009819535.1. Classification (NCBI taxonomy): domain Eukaryota; kingdom Metazoa; phylum Chordata; class Lepidosauria; order Squamata; family Lacertidae; genus Lacerta; species Lacerta agilis. The sequence continues at coordinate 42,691,762 of NC_046325.1, forward strand.
GCTCCCCCCCCCAAAGAAGTTGAACAACTGCGGCTCCCCTAAAAAAAGCTCAACATTTTACCTTCTCCCTGAAAAAACTCAACAACCTTGACCCAAAAAGGGGGTAGATCACTGCCAGTTTTTAACTGTGAGTAGACTGCAGTCTCTTGGGAGTTGGCCACCCCTGGCTTAGAGGAATACTATGAGTTGACCCATGTCTATTTATTGCTTACGTCATCTATGCAAAAGGGGGTCTGGATTCAACGTGGGGCAGGCGCTGCAGGTTTAGGAAGAAGGGCTGTTTTCCTTGGTGCTCCGTATTTGCAAAGGAGCATGATTTTCATTCTTCTGACAAAAACACTTTAGTGAAATTTATTTTAAAAAATTTTGCCCTGCTTTTTTCATCAAATATCCATAGAGGCTGTTATTGGGCCTTACGAGTGAGACTTGCAATATGGAGTCCTTCTGTTCAGGATTCCAGCTCCACCTCCGGTCTTCCTTTCCACACACACACACACACACACACACACACGTCATGCAGCATACTTATGTCTCATTGGGCTGTTTTAGGGTTTTGCCCACTTAGGGTTTCCCCCCCCCTTCTCTCTCTCTCTCTATAGATATATATATATATATAAATATGCAAACCTTTTTTGCTTGGGTTATGTTAAAGTTATCCAGACACATTCTAGGCTGCAGTTCTACACTTACTTCCAGTGAGTAAGGCCCATTGAACTTGACAAGATTTACTTCCAAGTAGACGTGCATAAGGTTGCACTGTAAGGATATTTTCAGTCTGTACAGCTGCCACACTCTGCAGAGCGTTTCAGGAATTTACAGTTCAACTGCCATCAATCTAAAAACAAGAATGGGTCAAGATAGCGACTCCAACAACAAGCTCTGAAAACAGCAACGGTGAAACAAGCTGGGCTTTTTCTACTTTTTAAAAGCTTGTTTTAATTATTGCTGTTCAGTGAAAAGCAGCACTTGCTTGCTTTTAGCATACTTTAGGTGATATATTTGCCAATGCACCAGATATATATATATATGACCAACATTCTGGGAGTGGTTTATCTTTTGACAGACGTATTTGCAATGTAAAGGCTACCACAGCGCTTTAGAATACCCTGAAGAATAAAACAGCCCATCCCATTGGAGCCTGGAATGAGTGGACTTGTTATAGAGCAGTAGACACACCGCCAAACCAGTGAGGGTATAGCTGTCAACCCTCCCTGCTGTTTCCCACTGCTATAATAAGGGGATTTCCAGCAAAAAAAAGGGAAAGGTTGACAGCTATGAGTGAGGGCCGAGGGGCGTTGGAAGTACGTACAACAACATTCAAGAAAAGTCTGGAACGGATTAATCCGTTTTGCATTACTTTCTATGGGAAAGCACGCCTTGGTTTTGGAACGCTTTGGTTTTGGAACAGACTTCCGGAACGGATTAAGTTTGAGAACCAAGGTACCACTGTATATGCCACAAGGCAACAGAATCTTCCTGCTCCTAGGTTGCCGAGCCCCATCTGCCCCACACTTCCCTCTACAGCATGTGCAGAAACCCCCTTCTTGACCATTGGACCCAGTCTTGGTCTCATCAGCTCAGTCCGTCAGAGCCTGTCTTTGCCTGAACTCACCAAGGGTTTGAGACCCATCAGCTGCCCTCACCTGGTTTAGCCGGCCAGTTGAAGACGTTCCCAGGGTGTGGCCGCCATCACATGCTAACAGCTTCTAGGAGACACAGGTGAGAGCTGAGTGCAGGATGTGGGGGCCAAAAGTGGACAAACTAGCTCATAAGAAGGAGGATGAGTCCCCCACCAGAGGTACTGCCCCTCTCCTAACACCCCATATACAACTTACTTGCATAAAGCTGTTGAGAAAAGGCAACACTGTAATAAGTTGATATACTGTAGATAAGTTTAGATGTTATTTGATTTGATTAAGGATAATGGTGAATGAATGTTAAAATAGTTACAAAGTTACTAAAGTAAATTCGAACTGAACGCAGATGAGAGAACGGAGGAAGTCCCCAAGTAAGATTTGAAACAAGATTTAAATAATAATTAATTGGTGTGTTCCAGTGTTCGTGTGGTGTTAGGTATGTATAAGTTTTTTGTTTTTGTTATTTGTATTTGTAGTGTTTTTATATTTGTATTTGTATTTTTTGTAGCTTGTATGTTTTTATTTGTTGTTTAGTGTGGAAATGCTAATAAATTCTTTATATAAAAAAAGAGAGAGAGAAAAGGCAACACTGAGATCCAGCGCCGAGGGCCTTCTGGCGGTTCCCTCATTGCGAGAAGTGAGGTTACAGGGAACCAGACAGAGGGCCTTCTCGGTAGTGGCACCCACCCTGTGGAACACCCTTTCATCAAATGTCAAGGAAATAAGCAGCTATCCCATTTTTAAAAGACATCTGAAGGCAGCCCTGTTTAGGGAAGTTTTTAATATTTAATGCCGTATTGCTTTTAACACTCGATTTGGAGCCACCCAGAGTGGCTGGGGAAACTCAGCCAGATGGGTGGGGTATAAATAATAAATAATAAATTATTATTAATTATTATTATTATTATTATTATTATTATTATTATTATTATTATTATTATTATTATTATTATTATATAACATTACTGTTCTCTTCAGTGAGTACTGAAATACCACCTGAATGTGGACTATTTCTTACCACTAGTCTACATCCATACATAAACTATAGGGAACTCGTTCTGTTAATCAGTAATACCTTGGATAGCTTGCTTGGTTGGAGCACGATGATGATAACGCCAAGGTTGCAAGTTCAACTCCTGTATAGGTCAGCTGCATATTCCTGCATTAACAGGGAGGTAGGCTAGATGATCCTCAGGGTCCCTTCCAACTCTACAATTCTATGATTCTAATAACAAATGTTCTGTGAAGTTTTCCTACGGAAGAAACCACTCTCAAGGCCTTGTACTGCACAGCTGCAGGCCATTTTCAACACTGTGCTCTTCCACATGGAAGCAACGTGAAATTGTTCATAATACACACACGTACTCCTAATGCCAGCAGGTGAACTGGATCTAATATGATCTGCCAGAGATTGCAGCATCATTGGAATAGGATTACATGGACAGGCCAGAACAACTCAACAACTGCCATTAGAACGTAGCACACATGGCTTTTCAGCTGTTTCCATGTCAGGTTACAGCCCTCCCGTTGAACTCTGGAGAGCAAACTATTAAAATACTGGGAGGCCCCCCCGAAAGAGATTCTAACTGCCTCGGAGGCAGTTGCATTTCTGGTACAAAGAATGTCTCTGCGCGGCAGGTGGAAGCCCACAGAAGCCCAGGACAACTGCAAAACTGCAGCATTTACTTAGCTCATTGGGTAGGTTTTAACAGTTGCTTAAAGGGACGAAATCCACTAGGGGCAATTTGTCCTACTACGACACCATAATCCTATTTTATGTTAAGAACAGATACTGGTTTTAAACTACTAACTGGCATGGCTTCCTTCAAAGGATCTGGGTAAGTGTAGTTCTCTGACAGAGATCGCTAGTTAGGCCATTCTTTTTTCTCAATTCAGATTGAAACTGGTTTTGGGGGAGATGCATAGTATTTTACGACAGGATGCAGGATAGCTATGGATCGGGGCTAACGTCATGTGCACGCCACAGTGGTACCTCGGCTTAAGAACTTAATTCGTTCTGGAGGTCCGTTCTTAACCTGAAACTGTTCTTAACCTGAGGTACCACTTTAGCTAATGGGGCCTCCCGCTGCCGCCATGGCACAATTTCTGTTCTCATCCTGAAGCGAAGTTCTCAACCTGAAGTACTATTTCTGGGTTAGCGGAGTCTGTAACCCGAAGTACCACTATACTTCCCAAACCAGATGTGGGAGCACACTGGGTGCAGAGTTAGCCGGAGTGCACACAACCTATGTCCCTCCCCAGATATAATCTGTGAGAATGAGGAACAGGGCCTTCTCTATCGTGGCACCCCTTGCCATCTTTCCCTGGTAAATCAAGTGATTCAATTGCTAGAAAGTCTCCTTATGTCCTGGTGTACACTGGCTGCATGGTGGTACAAGTGAATATCTCATCAGAATAAGTTTTCAGCTTGATATTTTGTGTTTCGGCGATTTTATCACGATTGGTGTTCTTTTATCCGATCTTCTTATTTGTGCTTTATGTTTACACACCATATTGGGAACACTTAAGGGGAAATACAGTGAATAAGAGAAAAAGAACATCAACAATACACTTGTTAATAAAACCGCAAAGCTACCTCTGAATGCTTAGCTGTGGGACTAGCCTAGGTGTGACGGGACTGAACAGTCTAAGCTGATGGCTGAGACACAACTAATCTCCAAATCTTCCATCTCAGGTGGTTTATAATTATCCCCCTTTATTTTCCCTACCATATTTATGAAGGGGGCTTTGACACACCATATGGGAGACCACAGGAGTTTCAGAGATTTGCACAAAGTCTTAAAGCTGCAATGCTCACTGTACACTCATCCTGTCTGGCAGTAAAGATTTAGGCTTCTGTGAACAGGGTTATGAGCTTTCCATAAATACTCACCACACGCTGCTGTATCAATGAAACATGTAACTAAGCAGAACTGGGCACATTCTTAATTCTCAGGGATGGCTCCACTGAGAATAAAGGAGTTTTGTCAGGTGGACACCATGCAGTCCTTGTACCATGGCTTGAGCAACCCCAACTGATAATGGAGAGGTACTACAGATGCAGCACAATGCAAATCTTGTGCCAGAGGCAGGAAAGGGAGATTTGTGTTCACTGGTGACTCTTTGAAAGAAATGAATTGCTTGCTTGCTTGCTTTATTTATATCTATCATCTGTCTATCTATCTATCATCTATCATCTAGGGGCTTGGGTGGTGCTGTGGTCTAAACCACTGAGCCTAGGGCTTGCCGATCAGAAGGTCTGTGATTCGAATCCCCATGACGGGGTGAGCTCCCGTTGCTCGGTCCCAGCTCCTGCCTACCTAGCAGTCCGAAAGCACGTCAAAGTGCAAGTAGATAAGTAGGTACCACTCTGGCGGGAAGGTAAACGGAGTTTCCGTGCGCTGCTCTGGTTCGCCAGAAGTGATTTAGTCATACTGGCCACATAACCCGGAAGCTGTCTGCAGGCAAACACCGACTCCCTCGGCCTATAGAGCGAGATGAGTGCGCAACCCCAGAGTCGTCCACAACTCGACCAACGGTCAGGGGTACCTTTACCTTTATCTAGAATCATAGAGTTGGAAGAGACCACAAGGGCCATTCAGTCCAACCCCCTGCCAAGCAGGAAACACCATCAAAGCATTCCTGACAGATGGGCGTCAAGCCTCCACTTAAAGACCTCTAAAGAAGGAGACTCCACCACACTCCTTGGCAGCAAATTCCATTGTCGAACAGCTATTACTGTCAGAACGGACCTCCAGAACGAATTAAGTTCTTAACCCGAGCTACCACTGTACCTAAATTTCTAGCAGCCATCATACTAGATCTCTGCAACCAGGGCCGTCTTAAGGGGACCGGCCGCCCTGGTGCGACGATCCCTCGGTGCCCCCGGTGGGCCGCCTCTCCGCCCACCTCCCTCCCGCGCTGGCTGCCCCTCGGGAGGGGGTGGGGTGGGCGAGCAAGCGGCCGCCCTCCGGAGCCCCAGCTGGAGCGCTGGGAAGGGCGCGCAAAGCCCCGCGCTGCTCCAGCGCCATGCCCCTCATCCCCCGAGGGGCGGCCAGCGCGGGAGGGAGGTGGGCGAGCGGGGGATGAGGGGCGTGGCGCTGCAGCGGTGCAGGGCTTTGCGCGCCCTTCCCAGCGCTCCATCTGGGGCTCCGGAGGGCAGCCGGCTTGCAGCTTGCCCGCCGGAGGGCGCGGGTTGGGGAGGGGGCGCCTGATATGCCGGTGGGCTCGCGGGGGCGCCCCTGGGGGGCCCTGCGCCCTGGTGCACCGCGCCACCCAGCCCCTATGACGAGACGGGCCTGTCTGCAACCATCCTTTAATGAGTTAGGTACCAGCACTGTGATGCAAAATAATGCTCATCATGTATCATTCATAGGTTTGAGCTTTTAACTGCTAGACGGCATGTGAGTCATTGCTGGCCAGTATTTCCTCAGTTTCTCAGTCAGGGCACCTGGGGAATTAAGAAATGGCATACTGCTAAGCCGTCAGGACTGAAGCACAATTTACTCGCAGCAAAAAAAAAGGATTAAAAGCCTCTGTTTCAGCAACGACTTCCTGCTTGGTGTTGCACAAAGAGAAAATGATGGAAAGTATTCATCCATTTGTTCTTTTCATTTTATCTATATAGCATATGTAAAGCATCATCTGCACCCAAGCATGTATGGAGGAAAACAGTTCCATGGAACACTAGCAGTAGATCCCAGAAACACAGGCCACCTGCCATTTTGAGATGAGTCCAAATAAGAGCTGCACAGTATTTTAGACACAATCCTGTATGCCTGCTTGCCTGGGTGCAGGCGCATTAAATACAGAGGTGCGTACTTCTGGGTAAACAATTTAAGAAGGATATTGAGAAACCGGAGTGTGTGCAGAGGAGGGTGACAAAGATGATTAAGGGTCTGGAAACCAAGGCTTATGAGGAATGGTTGAGGGAGTTGGGTATGTATTAAAACACAAAACCCCCCACAAACATTAAAAACTTCCCTGTACATGCCTGCCTTCAGATGTCAAGTAGATTTTTATTTCTTCACTTCTGCTGGGAAGGCATTCCAAGGGGCAGGCACCTCCTGAATGGAGTTTAGGAAACTTGCGGTCCCAGGTTACAGACTCCCCTTGACCTAAACTGCAAGAACAAGTTACAGGTAGGTAGCCGTGTTGGTCTGCCATAGTCAAAACAAAATAAAAAAAATAGAAAATTCCTTCCAGTAGCACCTTAGAGACCAACTAAGTTTGTTCGTGGTATGAGCTTTCGTGTGCATGCACACTTCTTCAGATACCAATAACAAACTTAGCTGGTCTCTAAGGTGCTACTGGAAGGAATTTTTTATTTTTTTTATTTTTCAAGAACAAGGTCTGGATGGTGGAGCCTCAAATTAAGCTGTCAGCCATTTGCCCTCTTTCTCTAGAGCAGGGGTAGGCAACCTGAGGCCCGTGGGCCGGATGCGGCCCAATAGCCTTCTCAATCCGGCCAGCGGACGGTTCAGGAATCAGCATGTTTTTACATGAGTAGAACGTGTTCTTTTATTTAAAATGCATCTCTGGGTTATTTGTGGGGCCTGCCTGGTGTTTTTACATGAGTAGAATGTGTGCTTTTATTTAAAATGCATCTCTGGGTTATTTGTGGGACCTGCCTGGTGTTTTTACATGAGTAGAACGTGCACTTTTATTTAAAATGCATCTCTGGGTTATTTGTGGGGCAGAGGAATTCGTTCATTTCCCCCCACCCTAAAATATAGTTCGGCCAACCACATGGTCTGAGGGACGGTGGACTGGCCAACAGCTGAAAAAGGTTGCTGTCCCCTGTTCCAGAGCTTCCCGTTCTCTGATGCCAAGGTGAAAACAGAGGTATTCGATAAATGTAAACATTCCTCCTGGAACACGCTTCCAAAAAAAAAAAAAAATCTATCCAGACAAAAGTGGTGGGGTGGGGTTGCTCTTTAATACTCTGATTCAAGGCAGGAAGACATTTTGCTCCTTAGCTACCTTGTGGTCCACTTTGCAAACTTTGCAAACTAATCCAGCGGAGAGCTGTGCCAGACCCTGACTCATCCGCTCTTCTTAAAGGCAGGGCTGCTGAGATGCTCAGAGCGTAGAAAATGTCTCTCAAGCAAACTGCTGCCTTCTCCTGCAGGTGGCTGACTTTCTGGGTAGCTCTGTCCATCGTGGAAGGTACCGGTAAGTCTTCTGTGGTTTGTGATATTTTTCAGTTGTACAGTGGTACCTTGGTTTAAGAACTTAATTGGTTCTGGAGGTCCGTTCTTAACCTGAAATTGTTATTAAACTTTAGCTAATGGGGCCTGCCGCTGCTGCCACTGTGCCACGGGAGCACAATTTCTGTTCTTATCCTGAAGCAAAGTTCTTAACCCGAAGCGTTATTTCTGGGTTAGCGGAGTATGTAACCTGAAGCGTCTGTAACCTGAGGTACCACTGTAATTCAGAATTCAAGAGCATATGTGTGTACAGTGATGCATGAGGGACAGTTGCGCTGCAAATATCCAGATATTGTTGTAGGGAAGGGGCAGTTTTGTGGTGTTAACATGTGAAGATAGTATCTGACTCATTTGGGAGATCTTTAAGGCTGGCCTAGTTTGTTTGGAGCTTATTACATGGGCAATTCTAGTAAATTTTGAGGTGCTGCTTGTGGGGGAAACACTACAAAAATTTAACATAATTTGGAAACGAAGGGAGCGGAGGACACTTTGTCTACTCATTTATACAAATGTTGATATTGTCCCTCAATTCATAATGTATAACAAGGTGATGTACTGACACATATACAATAAAAGCATGACACCATTAAAAAAAACACAGTATAAAATTGTTTTTTTATGAGACTGGCCAACCCAAAGCATTTAAAAAGGTGCTCAAGAGACAGTCAAAGACCAAAAGCAAGAATTCTTGCCAAATCTTTGTTGGATTTAAATAAAAATATCCCGCCAAGCAGTCCAGGACAGCGTCCCTTGGGTTTTCTCATTTTTATTATTTAGACAGAGCATGTGTGTGAGTGTGACTGGACCAAGGTCACGCTGTGAGCACGAGGCTGAGCAGGATTCAAACACAGGTCCTTCCCCACCCATGCCTGTACTCACTGAGCCACACTGGCTCCTCATATGCTTTAATATGGAAATAGGTGTTTGAAACGGATCTCGAGAAACTGCAGTGGCACATAGATAGTTGCAGAAAAAGGCATATGAGTCTGGGACTAAGAGCAAAACTTCATGAAGTGTTCATTGTGAGAATGCAATTGACACGCATTTTGGGGGGGGGGTTATATAAATTAGCAGCTAATGGGGAAGCCGAGACAATCTCTGGGCTCCGCAAAGTGGGAAAGCTTAACTTACTGCCCCTGCCATGACCCTGACAAAAACTGGCTCTCCAAAACTACCTGCATTTCTATAGCAGCTCCCATTGGTACCAGTGGAGGCTTCCCCAAAACTGGAAATAGCATCCTGGGAAAGATGGTTTTTATCCCCCTTCCCCACCCCTCTAGTCCTAAGGCTGCTCAGGCTTCCTCACAGCTGCTATTTACATAACATGTGTGTACTATTTATTTACTACAGTATTTCAAATGTATAACCCGTCCTTCCTTCCCAAAGGGAGCCCAGTGCATTTCATGATAATAAAATCACAGAAAAGCAATTCAAAGCAGTGCAGTAACACATTGCAGACAACAGTTAAAACGAGCAGTGCAAAAAAAAAAACTTAATACAGCTTGCAGCCAAAATTCATTCATGCAATTTACCTCATGCCTCAGTTTGCCGTAAGTGTATTCAAAATGGCGTTCTAGGCAGACCTGGCCCCATATCAGTTTACTGATGGATGCATGAATTTTGGGGTTTCTGTTGTCACCTGGTCACCCTCAGAGCAGCTGCAGCTGCTGTTCATAATCGGCCTGCTTTTATTTTTCTTAAAGGCTGTTAGTTTCCCAGGTATTTATAATCTGTGCGTCAAAGTTCATTCTGCAAAGTTTCAAACAACAAAATTGGCGTGCTTCGGTGATTCGGGCAAATCCGCAAATCCATTTAATGCATTTGAAGTGAGCTTGCTTCAAGGAAGTAAATTTTAAATGTTTCTAACACCTTTCTTTCTAGATTTTGGCACATACTTTTTATCCACATAATTATAATTGAGTGTTACTTCCACGGGCTGGCAAATAGCAGGTTACACCCAACTACCGTGGCATCAAGAGTCTGCGTTTAGCATGGAGTGCAGCTGAGTGACTTAAATACAATTTTCACGAAGAAAACAGATACTGAAGCACTATAGAAATGTGGGTAGCTTTGGAGAGACAGTTTTTTTCCCCCTTTGCCCAAAAGCTATATTCTGTAATGTACCATCTTGACAGAACATCACAAATATCAGGGAGGCAGGCAAGAATTTTCCCAGGGTTCAATTTGTTCTTCCCAGGCAAGTGTATCTGTATATGGTGTAGGTATACATGCATAAGTTGCAGGTGTCTTGCAAGGTCTCTGGGACAAAATTAGGTCCTCACATAAACTCCTGAATGTCCTAGTCCTTCAAGCATAGCCTAGCAGAATCGAATGGTCCAAAATAATATGGGGCCCCGTTACTCCCATTCACCTTCCAAAGAGCCCATCACTGAATGTCAGAAAGAGAGAGGAAAAAACCCCTTTGGATAACTATAGGATCATGGAATACTATAAGCATTGACTTAAGAGCCAGTGTGGTGTAGTGGTTAAGAGCGGTATACTCGTAATCTGGTGAACCGGGTTCGTGTCTCCGCTCCTCCACATGCAGCTGCTGGGTGACCTTGGGCTAGTCACACTTCTCTGAAGTCTCAGCCCCACTCACCTCACAGGGTGTTTGTTTGGGGGGGGGGAGGAAGGGAAAGGAGATTGTTAGCCGCTTTGAGATTCCTTCGGGTAGTGATAAAGCGGGATATCAAATCCAAACTCTTCTTCTCACACATAATCTCCTACAGATGGAATACATGTCTATTTGAATCCCTTCCCATCTGTTTTAGAATGGTGAAAGGAATCGTACCCTTCAACATTTCTCCAATGAAAATGTGGACGTCCTATTCCATAGTAATAACAATAATTTTATTATTTATACCCTGCCCATCTGACTGGGTTGCCCCGGGCTCTCTGGGCAGGTTCCAACATATATAAAAGCACAATAAAACATTAAATATTTTTTAAAAAACCATCCTCTAAAGGGCTGTTTTCACATGTCTTCTAAAGGTTGTACGGTTACTTATCTCATTGACTCCAGGGTCGCATAACTCCATACCCTTCATAAAAGCCAGATTTAATGTTTTTCCATCAAATGTTTTGGGCAATAGACTTTACAATGATCAAATCTCCCTTCTTTGCGACTGTAATAGCGGTTCCATAGAATCCTTACAATATTTTTTTTTTTGCTGTCCAATTCATTCGGCAGCTCGATCCAAATTTTTGTTTCCACTTTTGAAGAAAACCCAAGATGGAACTCAGGATGCTAAATTAATTTACTTATTAAATGATGAGGAACCGAATAGAACACATATGGTCGCTAGGTTTTTGACTAATGTGCTATTTACAAAGAAGAGGAATGGTTCTCTTCCCATTTATGACAATGCAGAAAATAATTAAGACCTATTATTGGGGCGATAAAATAGGTGATAAATTAATTTTAACGGGTTTTATTTTTTTAAAACTAGTTCAGTTGGACTACTCAGATCTCAGTCTGACTTAGATGGAAGGATGTAAATGGGTTGTTTTAAAATTGGTTTTGTACTGTATTGTTTAAATTTGTTAAATTGTTTTACTCTGTGTGTATTACGATGAATGTGTTTCGCGATGTGATATGGGCCATATGGCCGAAATAAACCTACCTACCTACCTCCATACCCTTTTAACATTTCCCCAATGAAAACAGGGGTGTCCTATGGAAAAGTGGGACATTCAGGGATCAGATCAGAAACCGGGGCGGCTTCTGTAAATACGGGGCTGTCCCTGGAAAATAGGGGCACTTGGAGGGTCTGGGGAATGGCATGCAGTAGCAGGGCTGCAGTGAAAAGGGCCTGAATTCTCACAAAACGCTGTAGCAGAATGGGCAATGTGATCACAAGGCACATGTTCCCTTTGAAATACCGGGATGAAGGGACTGGAGCGTCCACCTCAAATCCATGCAGGCGAGACACCTAATTGCTCCTGGCATAGCTCAGTTCTTAATCTGAGAGCACCAGAAACACTTCTGCACATGGCCATAGCTAGGATTTTTTGGGGGGCGGGGGGAGCAGCAGGCCCAAACAGAGGGGGGGTCATATGGGCCACTTGGCCCGGGCCTCCGATTCCAAAGGGGGCCTCGGTCAGCATATTCACAATCGCTCACCATTACTGTATATTCTGGTGTATAAGACTACTTTTTAATCCAGGAAAATCTTCTCAAAAGTCGGGGGTCGTCTTATACGCCGGCTGGAGAATCTGCGGTCGAGTATATCTCAAACTCTATATTTTAACTGGAAAAAGTTGGGGGTCGTCTTATACGCCCAGTTGTCTTATACGCCGGAAAATACGGTATTTAAATGTAAATGCTTAAAACAATCCTTTTCCCTATGTATTTTTTAAAAAGCACTATTGTATATCTATTATATTTTCCATTTTGTCTTTATATGCAGATACGGTTCAAGCCCTGAAATAAAATTATCTGTCAGCATAACTTTTGTGAAAATTATTTATATAGTTACTTATTTATAAGACTTCCGAGATCCCCAGAGTTTAAAAAAGGGGGGGCACATTATCTACCAGGCCTGGGCCTCTGCCTGGCTCTGCAAGGGCCTGGGGGGCAGAACCTCAGTTAGCTATTGATTGGGGGGGCTGCCCCTCACTGTCCCGTCACCCCCCCGGCTATGCCCATGCTTCTGCATCTTACCCCGAAGAGACTCAATAGCCAGACACCCATATGCAAATGCATGAATTGGCATGTAGACGGTGTTAGTATGTTCAGTTCAGTTCCTAAGTTTATTGTTCCAGCCAAAGGCCAGGGCAAACTTGTAGGAATAGTATTAATAAAATAATACGGAACACACACCCATAATGTAAGTCGACACCCATCAGCTAGCTACTGTCTGAGCCCGGCCTACCTAAAAAAAGAAAATAAAAGAAAAAGTGCATCATGTTGCAGCCCAGGTCCGTCCTCTTTGCACCCAGGGCTTACAACACTCTTGCACATAAATGGCATTTCTGCTCCTGGTGGGAGGGTGGGCACAATTCCTGCCTCACTACACCACTGTGGATGACTGAGAAGCAGACACCTCTTCCTCCTTGTAGAGCATGGGTAGGCAAACTATGGCCCGGGGGCCAGATCCGACCCAATCACCTTCTGAATCCGGCTCACGGACGGTCCAGGAATTGGCGTGTTTTTACATGAGTAGAATGTGTCCTTTTATTTAAAATGCACCTCTGGGTTAGGGTGTTTTTACATGAGTAGAATGTGTGCTTTTATTTAAAATGCGTCTCTGGGTTATTTGTGGGGCATAGGAATTCGTTCATTTCCTCCCCCAAAATATATATATATACACACACACACACACACACACACACACACACACACACTCTGGCCCCCTACAAGGTCTGAGGGACAGTGGACCGGCCCCCTGCTGAAAAAGGTTGCTGACCCCTGGTTGTAGAGCCTGAGGTTAAATGCACTGGTAAAATGGGCACGCCGTGGTGTCTGTGTGCTTTTCCTGGCACAGTAAACTAGCTGAGGCTCCAATCTTTCTAGGAAAATATTCAAGTCTTTTCTCTGGTGAAGAAAACCAGGATGTCACGGTGGACCTGGCCCTGGCAGATGATGAGCGCATTGACAATACTGAGTTCCCAGTGGGATGTGGCCCAAGAAGTAAGTATGAGAATGAAATAAGCAAAACGTGTGGGTGTCTTTTACAGGCCAACAACAAGGACTGGGGGGGAAATGATAGGCTAAATCTACCCTACGGACTGTACAGACTAAGTCTGCTCTAGAATGTTACATACAGTTCTTCCAGATTACAAACTGTAACATGGTATATGGATACTCTTCACTTTTATTACATTAAAGAGAGAGCAAATATCTAGCTTGTCTAGGCGGTGGAAGAAGCAAAACCAATGAAAAACTGTTTTCACAATATCTGGTAAAATTCTACATCTAACACACAAGTTCCATTCATTACAATTAAATGAGAATAAATGGGAGTTAAGTACCATATAACTGTAAGGTAAAGGTAAAGGGGACCCCTGACCATTAGGTCCAGTCATGTCCAGCTCTGGGGTTGCGGCGCTCATCTCGTTACTGGCCAAGGGAGCCGGCGTACAGCTTCCAGGTCATGTGGCCAGCATGACTAAGCCGCTTCTGGCGAACCAGAGCAGCGCACGGAAACGCCGTTTACCTTCCCGCCGGAGTGGTACCTATTTATCTACTTGCACTTTGACGTGCTTTCGAACTGCTAGGTGGGCAGGAGCTGGGATAATGTTACTATTAAAATGCAGGTACTGTACCACGTACGATTTGGCACCTGACCTAAACCACTCCTTCCTAGTTCTGCAGGAAGGCCTTAACAAGGTGGCGCTGTGGGTTAAACCACAGAGCCTAGGGCTTGCCGATCAGAAGGTCGGCGGTTCGAATCCCCGCGACGGAGTGAGCTCCTGTTGCTCGGTCCCAGCTCCTGCCCACCTAGCAGTTCGAAAGCACGTCAAAGTGCAAGTAGATAAATAGGTACCGCTCCGGCGGGAAGGTAAACGGCGTTTCTGTGCGCTGCTCTGGTTCGCCAGAAGTGGCTTTGTGATGCTGGCCACATGACCTGGAAGCTGTACGCCTGCTCCCTTGGCCAGTAACGCGAGATGAGCACCGCAACCCCAGAGTCGTCCGCAACGGGACCTAACGGTCAGGGGTACCTTTACCATATAGATAGATAGATAGATAGATAGATAGATAGATAGATAGATAGATAAGATATTAATAAAACATACAATATATATATATAATATAATATATTGTATGTTTTATTAATATCTTATCTATCTATCTATCTATCTATCTATCTATCTATCTATCCGTTGTTGGCTCAATCTGCAAGAAATGTTCCTATATACCAGTAATCGAATAGTATCAGGCTTTCCTAACAAACTCCATTTGCAACAGGGCTGACAAAACGGTCCAGCGCCTTTGGTGTGCCACGTCTCAGCAGGCTTAAAAGGGAGGAAACCGACTGCGAAATTTTCCCGTTAACACCACCAACATCGCCGACCACCAAAGCAAGAACCACAACCCGGAAAACCACGAAGGCGACAACTCACCGTATTGTGGCAGCGGCTGCCGCACCTCGGCTGTTATATTGGAGGCCTGTTTACCTACCCAGACGGCCCACTTTCTATCGTGCTTTCGTTCCCTTTAACAGACGTGCCCGTCATTATTACCCCTGGTGGAATGGCAAATCCCAAAGTGAGGACTCCTCAGAAGAGAAGTGAAGGAAGAGAGAGACAAAACAGAGCAAGGAGTCCCTGTGGGATCAAGCAGTACTAAATCTCTCTCACACACACACACCCTTAGCCGCAACAGAGAACAAATTTAAATCCTGGATTTAAGCCTGCAAACCGGTTAGCAGAAAGGGGCAAATCTGCAGGTTGGCTTGCCCAGTTTCTGAATCTAGGATAAAGATCTACTTGTGAACAGGCAGGTGAGCAAGATTGGAAAAGGTTCTTAATAGCAAATGGTTGTTTCTCCCAGAAACCTGAAATTTCTATAAGGAAACTATCTGGGATTCTGTAAGGTTTGATCTCCGGTAAAGGGGCAAATAGAATGAGTTTGGTTTTTTGCTACTGGCTTCTCTTGTGCTGAATTTCACCAATTCTGCACCCTGGTCTCGCCCCCGTTTCAGAATTTCTGAAATCAGAAGTTGGCAACGAGACCACAACAATCTTTATTTGAGGCTTGGGTTTAGCATACATAGGCAACTCCTTGCCAGAGGAAGAACTGAGATGCTTGTCCAAACCTATCGGGACATTTAGACACTGTATCATTACCGTACGCGGAAATAGTCTTTTGAAAATACTTGTGGTTTTGAAATCTACACATTCTTACAGACTGTATCATGTAGAGCTGATGTTGAACCAGCTGCTGTCAAACCACCGCGCTGCATATTCTAACAGAACGGGCTGAAAGCTGCTCAAATAAATGGATTCTGTTCCTTTATCAACACAGGTTCTTTCGGAATAAATTATCCAAATAGTGATCAAAGCCAGACAGAAATTTGATTAAGGCTTTTATTTACAAGAAAGAGATGTACATGTCTGAACATCGCAAAGCCACAGCGCTCAGAAATTACAGGTTATTAAGCAAGCGTCGAAATCAAAATGGTATTTTTGTGGTAACACTTTTGAGGGGAGAGGTATATATTTTGTATAAAGATGATGCTACTTCATGTCAACCTGGAAAGGGTTCAGGTGTAGAGTAAGCACACCTTACAATCCACAAAGGAGTTAAACAGAATTTATTACATATATACTGAAGGTTTCACCATAAATCCCGACAGACGTTTCACCTGGCAAAGGAAGTTTCCTCCCACTCCACAAGGAAGGCAGAGTATTTCTGGCACAAATAGTATTGATTTTATTAGCTATAAGCTGTAACGGCAGCATCGAAAACAAACATCCAGCACATTTAAATAGCATGTTGCCATCAGTAATTTAAAAAACAACAACCTTCAAACAAAATTAAGTATAAAAAGGTCCCTGTGACAGGAGACTACATTTAAAAATATACACATACCGATTTTAACAGACCAGCGAGAAATTTTTTCCAAAATAAGAGGCAATAGCTCATGTCAGTTAAAGGGGCAGGACTGAATATAACACTTTCTGGAACAGGCTTCCTCAACCTCGCCCCTCCTGATGTTCTGAGACTACAATTCCCAGCATCCCCGACCACTGGTCCTGCTTGCTAGGGATCATGGGAGTTGTAGGCCAAAAACATCTGGAGGGCCGAGGTTGAGGAAGCCTGTCCTAGAAGATAGGAAGCACTTCCAATAAACATGCTAGTACTTAGCAACTGCCTTTATTCGTTCTTAGCACTGCACAAACAATCTGGTTACAATCCTTACAACCCTGCAAAGTAGTTCAGTATTATTGCCCCATATTGCGGATGGAAGCTGAGTGGTTTGCCTCAAACGATCTAGCGAGTTCATGTCAGAGGTGGGGTATGAATGGTTTTTTTTGTGGTACCAGGCTTCACAGCCCCACTACAGCAGCTCTCTATCCACCCCAAACATTGTTTAGCTCCCATTTTTTTATCATTCTAGTTTCCATTGGTGAAGTTTCCACACAGACTCCATGAATTTCTCCTACTTGTTCGCCTAACTTGGGATATTTAAAACAAAATATAAAATCAAAAAATCCTTCCAGTAGCACCTTAGAGACCAACCAAGTTTGTTCTTGGTATGAGCTTTCGTGTGCATGCACACTTCCTTCAGATACACTGATACAGAAGTCACCAGACCCTTGGGATATTTAGTGATTCAGGGGCAATGGTTCCCCCTTCTATTTCAGCTCCTAAAATATTGACCCAAGTCCTTGCTCTTACTTCAACCCCATCTCTAGACCCCCACATAATGGGATACCCAGCATAATTGTTATTTTCCTACCCTAGTTTTTTGGGAGGGTGGGCAGAGGGGCAGGGCCTTGGAGCACAATCGCTGGTTTGGGCTGCTGTTCTGTGTTCACGTTCATCTTAAACCTACTGAGCATGGTTCATCTTACCTTCACATCGCCACACTTTTGACAAAGCAGGCTAGGTTGAAAGAGAGTGACTTGCCCAAAGTCCACTTTCTTCCCCAAAACAGGCTGCTGATACTTATGAGCAGTGCTTTTTTTCTGGGGGGACGCAGGGGTACGCACACCCCTAAACATTTTGTGAATCTAAGTTTGGCCTCATTGAGGGGCAGTATTTCAATATGAGTAGGAAAATGAGAGTACCCCTATATATAGCGCACTACTTATGAGTGCAAGTTGTTGATTAAAGAGTTGGTCACATGTTGCACTGAAGAAGAAGAGTTTGGATTTGATATCCCGCTTTATCACTACCCTAAGGAGTCTCAAAGCAGCTAACATTCTCCTTTCCCTTCCTCCCCAAAAACAAACACTCTGTGAGGTGAGTGGGGCTGAGAGACTTCAGAGAAGTGTGACTAGCCCAAAGTCACCCAGCAGCTGCATGTGGAGGAGCGGAGACGCAAACCCGGTTCCCCAGATTACGAGTCTACCACTCTTAACCACTACACCACACTGGCTCTCCTGGTCAAGTGCGGTTAAATGCAACTTGTGCAACCCTTTCTTTGGGTAAAGCAATTCCACTCAACCAGTATAAATATCAACCACACTGGCACTCTGAGTACCATTCTTGCAATATGCCTAATAAACAAACCTCGACATGCGTTATTCAAAATTTCCCTGTCACGTCCGAAGGAATGCACATTACAGCAAAACAATAGTTCATGGTGGGAAAAGCCTGTAGACACTGACACAGAGATCAAAGTTACTTTATAAAACCAAATGCTACCGCAGATTCGTAGATCATTTAAGGTTTGCAATGAAAAGTGAATTTGTTAACGGAGACAATTACTCTAAGAGGGCAAAATAAAGTAGCAGAAATGTGGAACAGGGGACATATCATGTGGTGATGTGAGCTTTCTGGTCAGCTAACCCAAGCCATATTTGATTCAATTCTACCAAGAGCGGCCAATCACGAGGCTGGGCGGTATTTGCAGCAATTATATTAAGAAAGCTGGGCTTGTGACTTGGCCGCACCACGATAGTCCTTGTTCATTATTTAAAAATGTTCTTTCCGTCCTATCTTTTCAATATAACAGTTGGGAACATACTGTTAACAATGTAATACTGAGAACAAATGAGGTACAAGTTGTGTTTCTCTTAAAAGTGGAGGCCAGATCACTCCAACAGGAAACACAAATGACATTTCTGTACTGTAAAAATGTATTGGTTTTATACCGGTTTAACTGCCATGGCTTCCCCCAAAGGACCTGGGAACTGCAGCGTGTGGAACAGCGTTGAGAATTCGCTCTGAAGAATTCCAGTTCCCAATTTATCTTGTGGTGAGAAGGAATCACTATCAAACCAGTTTAAATCTGTGTTGTAGATATAAAATGCTACATGTTCTGTTATTATTGTCCCACCAATGTATACAGTGCTTTATGGCATCACATATCTATACACTTCAAATGTCCACAGTGCCCAGAACTTGCAAATGTGCTAAGAATGGTGAGCTACAAAGAGAAGCACTTGCAGATACAGATTATTTACAGACAAGAGTTTTCCAACTTTTTGGATGAGGTTTCTCAGATAAGCTCTTTAGAAAGGCCTATTTCACATTATCCGGGGCGGGGGGCAGGGCGGGTGTACATTCACCAGAACTCATGGAGAATGTGCACATAATCCAGCCATAAAGGGGGAGCTCTGCACATTTCCCGGTCAATAATACATAATCTCCAACAGGCCTTGGGAAATGTGCATATAATCAACTGAATTTTTACACGTTCTTCAGCCATCATGCATAATCTCTAAAAGGCTTTGGGGAAAGTGAATATCTCAAATGCCTTTTGTACATTCACTGGGTTATAAACAACATTCTCCAGTCAGTATGCAGATTCTCCAAGAAGCATGACCTATAAAGCCTTAAAAGGCTCAAACCTGCCATACCTCAAGGATCGCCTCTCCCCACATGAACCTACCCGGACCCTGAGATCATCCTCTGAGGCCTTTCTTCATGTGCCTCCTCCACAAGAGGTCCGGAGGGTGGCAACACGAGAACAGGCCTTCTCTGCAGTGGCTCCCCGCTTGTAGAATACTCTCCCCAGGGTCGCTGAGCTGGTGTCTTCGTCACATATCTTTAGGTGCTAGGCAAAAACATTCCTCTTCTCCCAGGCCTTAGCCAATCTATGGCCTTTTAAATTATGGAGGGGGGTATTTTTTTTTTTGGCTTGCTACTGTTGTCTACCGTATTTTTCGCTCCATAAGGCGCACCGGACCATAGGGCACACCTCGTTTTTAGAGGAGGAAACAAAATTAAAAAAAATATATTTTTTTCTGGTTTTCCTCCTCTAAAAGCCCTGGTCTTTTTGAGGATCAGCTAAAAGTTTTGCAGCTTTTTTTGCAAAGGGAAAAGCCCTGTTTTTTTGTGGATCAGCTAAAAGTTTTGCAGCTTTTTTTGCAAAGGGGGAAAAGCAAAGAGGAAAAGCCCCATTTTTGTGGGGTTCAACTCACATTTCTGCAGCTTCTAAAGGAAAGGGAGCCTTTTCTACAGACAGATAATCTAATCAGCCAGTCACATGTCGCTGGGGAAACAAACAACCTCCCTCTGCAGCACATTCAACAAAGGAGGGTGGGGCTAAAGGGAGCCGGGACTCTTATCTCTCTCCCGATCTCTTGCTGATCAGCTGCTGAGCAGGGTCCTTTCAACACCCCCTTTTCTCTTTGTAAAATAAAAAGCATGATCCTCTTTTGGCCCCTGGGCAATTCAGCTCCAGGGACCACCATTCGCTCCATAAGATGCACAGATATTTCCCCTTACTTTTTAGGAGGAAAAAAGTGCATCTTATGGCGCGAAAAATGCGGTATTTTTGTGTTTTTATATTGTAAACCACCCTGTGATCCTCAGATGAAGCGTGGTATAGAAATTCAATAAAAATTAATACTAATAAATGACAACATGCCTTTCCTCCCTATATGTCTTGTTCAGAAGTGTGTAATCTGCAGCCTGAAGTGTAATTTGGTGTGTAATCTGGCCCCCTGTCTAATCCTACGCTCTTACAATGTACCCTCCCACTGAGCAACAAGAAGGGGTGGGACTCCAGCTAAATATTAACCCCCCCCCCGAAGTCCAGCTCTCTTTTCATCACAGCTTCTAAGCCTTCCCTCCCCCTTTCACAATTCTGATGGAAATCTCCCCCACCCCCACCCCACGCTGCTATTAAGAAAAGGCCTGTTGGAAGATTATGCATACTGACCGGGAAATGTGCACAATTCCCTCTATATGGCTGGATTATGTGCACGCGAATGGCATTTATTTCAATTTACACAAAAATATCTGTAAGAAAAAATATCAGGGCCAGGATAAAATAGTCATCGTGCTTGAGCTACAAGCCTAGGATGAATGAAGGGGGGGGGGGGAAATGAAGAACAAGGGCGACTCCTTAACTTCTAAGCGGTCCACAAGAAGCGGTATGTTTTTGTTGAATTTAATCTATGCAATCCTACCAGGAAACACAGATGTACGTATACAGAGCTGCTACAAAAGATTTTAGGTACTCTTACAATCTGAGCAGCTACACATATTATTATGGTTAGTGAGGACCCGAGGAGAACTGCTTGTAAGCGATCTGTTTTGTAGCCACCACACGCGCAAGTCAGCATTGACAACACTTAAAATGCTTTCTTTCCTTTAGAGATTGCAAAAAAAACCAACAACAACTATATTATCTAACACTACAGCAATCATGCAAGCTGTTTCTGACAAAGCCACTCCTGTACCATCAGCCTCACGGATGAATATATCTATACCGCAGGTATGAAATATTCATTTCTCGTAAGATGAAAGAGGACTTTGCAAAGGCCGTTTAAATATTACTGAGTCCTTATATGCAGTGGGATTCTAGAACGAAAAGCTCCACCAAGCAAGAAAAGCACGTTTGCAAAACACAAACGCAGACACCCGCGAGGGAGTTGAGGCAGGAAACCTCTGCCCAGCACATCATGCTTAGCAGTTTACAAACACACATTTCCACGTCTCACTTGACAATATTTGCATGTGACGAAAGACTCCTTCCTGGAGAAAGTTGTAGCGATTTCTAGGGAGTCGTTCAAGTACTGAAGTGCTTCACATTTGTACTAGGATTCTGGAAAAATAGCTACGTTATTCCCAGACTTCTTCTGGCAAAAGAGGCTGGGCAGTACTTAAAACTCTTGGGAGCCCGACTCTGCCATGACTGGTATCGTTTCCCCCAGACTCACTGAAATAATTCATTCCGGATGACATTTTATATACATTATACTTTAAAGGGAGCTGTAGACTTAGAGCACCTTGGCAACTTTAAAGAAACTGAGAATGTTTGTTTCCTCTTGCTGCCATTACCTGTGGTGAAAACACAGGTCCCCACACCTGCTCCCATGTATATCCTCCTCAAAGGGATTCTGCACTTCCCAAAAGGCAACAGGGGTGTAGAAGCAGGATCGAGACCCTTCCGTCTCACTTGACGTTAATGCTCTACTCTGGGGAAAGTGGCTTCTGAAGCGTCTTGCAGAGATATTCCAGATACCTGCAAAGTGAGCAAATTTTAATTGGGTTTCAATCAAACCACATCTGTCTGTGGCAACTGGTATTCAGAGGTTATTTTTTATAAACCACTTGGACGCAATCTTAAAATATTATCTCCCAATATGGAAGTGCCATACAAGACGGCTAACAACCATCGATAAACCTACTCTCTAGATCAGGGGTAGGCAACCTAAGGCCCGTGGTCCGGATGGGGCCCAATCGCCTTCTCAATCCGGCCCACGGGCGGTCCGGGAAACAGCGTGTTTTTACATGAGTAGAATGTGCGCTTTTATTTAAAATGCATCTCTGGGTTATTTGTGGGGCATAAGGATTTGTTCATTTTTTTCCCCTTCCAAAATACAGTCTGGCCCACCACAAGGTCTGAGGGACAGTGGACCGGCCCCCTGCTGAAAAAGTTTGCTGACCCCTGCTCTAGATGGATGAGAGACAGGGAAATGTTGGTCTCCCAGGGTGAGAGGCTGGGTGGGTGGCAAGAGCTAATAATTACTTTTGAGAGAGGACTCAGTTTTCTACTTATTTGACATGTATTTTTGGTAGCTGCTATTTTACTGAATTATGGAAATTTTAAAATAAAAACCTCATTCTAAAAACAAAAGGACAGACCTACTCCCTGCGAATTCAAATTACTTTTACATAACCCCCGTTTAAAACTTCCTAAGCGCGGGTGGCGCTGTGGGTTAAACCACAGAGCCTAGGGCTTGGCGATCGGAAGGTCGGCGGTTTGAATCCCCGTGACGGGGTGAGCTCCTGTTGCTCGGTCCCTGCTCCTGCCAACCTAGCAGTTCGAAAGCACATCAAAGTGCAAGTAGATAAATAGGTACCGCTCTGGCGGGAAGGTAAACGGTGTTTCCATGCGCTGCTCTGGTTCGCCAGAAGCGGCTTAGTCATGCTGGCCACATGACCCGGAAGCTGTACGCCGGCTCCCTCGGCCAATAAAGCGAGATGAGTGCTGCAACCCCAGAGTCGTCTGCGACTGGACCTAATGGTCAGGGGTCCCTTTAGCTAAGCTAATCACAAAGTTGGAAGGCACCATGAGGGTCATCAACCAGCCCCCCGCAATGCGGGAATCCTTCTGCCAAACACAGGGTCTCGAACCCCCGACCCTGAGATAAAGTGTCTTATGCTCTACCAAACTGAGCTATCAAGGATCCCACATCTTGCTGTAGTGACTTTCAGTAATAATAATAATAATAATAATAATAATAATAATAATAATAATAATAATAATTTATTTATATCCCGCACATCTGGCTGGGTTTCCCCAGCCACTCTGGGCGGCTTCCAACAAAATATTAAAATATTTTGAAGTCAAGGTAGTCTGGCAGGGACACCCCACCTAGGAGTTGAACCAGAAGCTGTGGCACCCGCTCACCTGCCGGCTTCACCTGGAAGGCCAGGTAAGCGGGAAAGGTCCCGACCTCCCCCCCCCCAATGCCTTGCAGCAGGGGCGGGGAAACGTTTTCACCAGGAGGGCTGCATTCTCTCTTGAGCATCCTTTGGGCCCCACATGCCTGTGGCAAAAAGTGCATGGAGCAACAAATGCAAATTTTACCTCTGTTACAGTAGTTTCTACAAATAATGACACACCCGCCCCTCTATATTTCACCCAGGCGAGTGAGAAGCATTACCAGAGTTTAGAGGCACATTCCAGTCAGGCAAAAAGCAGCTGGGGGGGGGGGTGCAATGCAGGGCCAGGGAGAGGTGTGGCCTGGGAAGAGGCTGTGCGGCTGAGGAGAGTCCCCAAATCCTATTTTTGCAAGGTGGTGCTTATTCGAATCACGCCCCTATTTGGCCTCTGTGGTAGCCAATTAGGTGGGCCGCATGGAAGCCTGCTATGCGGAATCTGTACTCACACTAACAGAAAGGTAGGCTCTGTTGCTTTGCTAAAGGCTGGGCAAGGAGAACAAACGCTGGCATATCAAAACACTACAAATCGCCGTTTCTGTTCCCAAGACTTCAGTGGAATCTCGAAGCAGAATCCAACAGGAGTCACGCGGCACAAGGGACAACTGGGTTCAAGCTGGACCTCTATGGTTTGGGCACTTCTCTAAGGCACACCCTGCAGCCTGTGAGCCCCGTGGACTGCAGATATAGGCACCTCACGGAGATGACTTACTAGCTCAACAGCTGGAGACTTAACCTCTCCTTCCCAAACTCTGAGCGATTCAGTACCTGGTGCAGGGCGAGGCTCGGGTTCTGAAGATCTATCGTGGCGAGAGACGGCATGCGAGACTCGGAGACAATTTTGTTTTCTTTCTTCAGAAATCTGGAATTCCGAGCTGTGGACGAAGGCAACACAATTTGTTTTCACATCATCTTATAGTCCTAGGTACTAGTTAGAAGAGATGAGTAACATATTTACTGTATGTGTATAGGTGGGTGTGGGTGGGTGTGGGTGTTTTCAAATATTAAAATATTGCATTCCAGAGTGGTGGGAAGTAGTACAAAGCTCATTTCCTTTGGTGGGAAGAATGTTTTGGTGTCCATTTACTACATTTACATATTGAGAATGTAGAACAGGTAGGATCAGTCAGTAGGAACAATCAGTGTAAGACTCAAACTATACATGACAATGAGTTCATGCAGCCTTTCCCCCATGATTTTTTATGCATGTTTGTTTTGTTACACAATCCATAGCTATGGATGATACAATCTTAAGTTAAATAGCTGCATGGGACTGGGGAGCATGACTGTCCCCAGCACCAACACACATACTGTGTTGAGCTTGAGACTGCAGGCTCTTTGAATTCATCATATTAATTGAACAAACTTTACAATTATTATTTCTAATGCCCATCTTTGACACGAAGACTATACTAGAACTGCCACTGACATTTGCTTCCAATTTCCAAGAAAACGTTTCTTGGAAAACTATCCTAAAACCCATCTATTGAGAGCCAGTGTGGTGTAGTGATCTTGTGAACAATAGTTTCCTGTGGCTCGCAATGTAACACACGTTTTCCTTTCGATTCGGCTCACGCAAACATTAAAAGCCATTTTGATATTTACGTTCGTCTATCTGAATGTGCTTCATATTTTCTTAGCTGGTTTCCACACACCCCGACTTCGCCCCCATTTCCATGCCCCCTTTTTTTGTAGGAGTTTGACGACAAAAAGCAGGGATGGAGAAACTTGGAATGGAGATCACTCTTGCCAGGGAATCAGGCTGGCACCGTGGTTCCTCACAACTGCTGCACATGCCGATGGGTGGGTCATTATGGGCCGAGCATTTGTACACATGCATCATTTAGCGCTATTTTTGGAATGAACTTATCTGTGCAAGTTGGAAACATATCAGCGATTCCAAGAACTATCCCAGGAATGTAAAACATCAAAAGCTGAATCTAAGAACGAGTTCCTCTCAACTGCTTGTTCGCAACTTTTGTGCGTCTGGCTAAGTGCATGGCAAAACTTCATACACTTATATACGTACTTTTACTTTCCTATGGACAGTCTAATTTCATAAAGTTGATTTATGGTTCATGTTTTTCCTATTTCTTTAAAAATATATATATAATTATTTAGCTTCTAGATCCCATAATTGGTCGAATATTTATCACGAACTCTTACCATCCACACCTTTGAGTTCAGGGAGATAGCCGTAGTTAAGGTCTGGCAAACGTAGGTCTGTTTTGGAAAACCCCCATCTTTTCTTGTTTGTCTGAAGCACGTTGTTTTCATTCGAGACCTGTTACCAAGCAGTTAATTGGCAAAAACATGAAGAAAACGTTGCTTAAAAACAAAAAACCCCAATCCGTGGCCTACATTTAGTACTTTTTATTAAGTTTTTCAAATTAAACAACCAAATACAAGCCAACAAATTAAAAACATCCAAATTCAACAATCTTTTACATATCTTTTTTTAAATAAATAAATCTTTATTGAGAATTATAACATTCATACATTAAAAACAATACACAGCAAAACAAACATCACGCACACACAAAACCATAATACATCAAAAGGAAAATTAAACAAGACAAATCATACGTATTCATTCATTCTATCTATTAATAAGATATCAATATTCACTACTTAAATAAATAAATCATAACCAATCAAAATTAGTCATAAATCATAATACCTGGTTGTAAAGTTTACTTAGGCTCCTGCCTGCCTTCCTCTTGGGTTGCTTAATTTACTCGGTACTGCATTTTCCAACCATTTAACCAAAGTTCATGTAAATTTATCAACTTTTTATCTTTCCTTCCCCTTATTACCAATACAGAATGTTAGAAATGGATCCAAGTTTTTATATTCGGGCACTGTTTTTTCATATATATTCCAAATTTCTCCCATCTTTGGTTAAAATTTTTATTACTTCCACCTCTTATCAATTCTGTTAATTTTGCCAAATCCAGGAAGCTATATAATTTCTCTAATCTTTTACATATCTTATCTCCTTTCGCTCCGCCGAGCTGTGACTTCCCTCCGTCTCGACGACAGGCTTTCTTGTCCTTTTTTTAAAGGCCACTTTCCATAACATACAGAGATTATACAAACTACCAACATCCACTATCTCTGGGCTCCCTATGTGCCCTCATCTGACTGGCCAAGGCAGGAATGGCTAAAAGCAGAGTTTCATCCAGATATGCTAAGATGCCTCCAGACAGGAAATGGGATCTGGACCAAGGGAGATACTATTCAAAAGGAGTCTAGATTTCGAAAGCAGATCAGCCCAGTTGGCATGGTGTCTACCGAGGCTGCAAAGGAGGGATCCAGTAGAGATATCCAGTGCCATTTCAGGTAGGGGACCTCTCCCAGTCCTGCCTGAAGATGCTGGGACCCTCCTACATGCAGAACATGCACCCTGACAATGAGCCGTAGTTCTGCCTGTTACAGGAATTCTAAGGTCTCAAATATGGAATAAATACTGTCGAAATATAATTTAAAAAATTTGTCCACTTAAAAAAAACTTTTTATATATTTCGACTGCATCAGACCAACCTACCTGAATCTAGAATAAATTCTGGTAATTGCACACATACAAACCATATTTTTCTGTGTATAAGACTTTTTGGGGACTCCAACTTAAGAAAATGGCGGGCAGATTGCACAGAGTTTTCGAGCTTTTT
Organism: Lacerta agilis; assembly: GCF_009819535.1. NCBI lineage: Eukaryota > Metazoa > Chordata > Lepidosauria > Squamata > Lacertidae > Lacerta > Lacerta agilis. The sequence goes on from NC_046325.1 coordinate 42,718,796, forward strand.
TTGCGGAGGATTGCCCAGGGTTGTTGAGCTTTCTTTGGGGGGGGGGGCAGTTGCCGGAAATTGCTCACCCACAAAAGCCGCTTATCGTCTGTTCCCCTCGCCGGCGGAAGCCGCCAATCGCCCGCCCAGTTGCCGCAGCGACAGCAAATCAACACCAGTCCTTGTCGGAGCCACCAATAACATGCCCAATAGCCTCTGACAATCTCCGGCTAGCGGAAGCAACCAATCCCACGTCACCAATATGTCCTGACTGTGTATAAGACACGCCCCCCCCCCCAATTTTTAAACATAATTTTTAAAGGAAAAAACCATCGTCTTATACACGGAAAAGTATGGTAAGTATATAAACCGCATGTCTAAAATAGTACAAGAGAGCAATCCAAATGCCATCTTGTCTCTTCCAAAGACTCTCAATATTTCCTCTGCCTCTTTCATCCCCCTTGCCTGACAGCAACCAGGGGATGTTCCTGAAGGGATTCCTCTCCTATATCTATGAGCCTCCTTGGTATGTATTGTCATTGTTTGCCGAGATGCTGTGCATAGAGAGATGTCCGAGGGGCATCTCAATGGTCTTATCAGACGTTTTGTGTAAACTAACTATGTAAAACTTGCTGAATCCTCAGGAAAATCACACCTTGGCCTGCCTGAGCCACAGTAACCCCAACTTACGTGTGATGTAGTTTCTGACTCTTTGTAGAGGGGGTGTCCTTCTCCACACCAAAATGAAAACCCTTAAAAGAGATGTTTCTTCTGGGTTCTGGGTCTCTCTTGCCTCCTTGCCAGAAGGGGAGGGAACTCTGTTGCACATAGCTGTCAAGTCTCCCCTTTTTTGCAGGAAACTCCCTTATTCCAAGCCGTTTCCCGCTGCTATCCCTTATGGTTGATATCCCTTAAATTTCCCTTATTTCCTGGAAGAAGAGTTGGAGTCTGGGGACTCCTTGGGTCCCTGCCTTTCTCAGCCCTCCCTGCCTGCCTGCCTACCTAACAGGACTGTTGTGGGGATTAAATGAGGACTAGGACCAGGGAGCTCCTTGGAGAAAAAGGTGGAATATAAGTACCTAATAACAAACAGACAGACAGGTATATAAAGAAGAAGAAAAAATACCATATATACTTGAGTATAAGCCTAGTTTTTCAGCACACTTTTTGTGCTTTAAAAGCTGCCCTCGGCTTATACTCAAGTCAACCATTCCTTAAGAAGTGTACAAGAACGGCGGTTCTTTACTCTCCCCAGGCAGCTTGTTCCATTCCTGAACTGCTCACATAAATGCAAACTTTAGACCCCAGAAGGCAGAAAGCCTATCAGTTAAGGAAGTATTAAAACCCCACAGGTGCTCACTTTCCCTGGCTCCTGCTTAAACAGGACAGGATCCCAGCCTTCTCTGTATAACACAAGGGAACATTGCGCTGTGAGTTAAACCACAGAGCCCTAGGGCTTGCTGATCAGAAGAATGGAGGTTCGAAACCCTGCGACGGGGTGAGCTCCACAGCAGCAAAGGAGGAAGAGGAAGGAGCAGCCCAAAGGGCTGCTTTGGGCTGCTCGTTCCTCCTCTACCACAGTGGCAAAGGTGAACCGGCTTATACTTGAGTCAATAAGCTTTCCCACATTTTTGTAGGGAAATTAGGTGCCTCGGCTTATATTTGGGTCGACTTATACTCGAGTGTATACGGTAGACAAATGTTTCTCGGCAACAGGTGCTCAGATTAAGCATTGCTGCCCCTAACTGGAGGCAGAGCAGAGCCAACCTGGCCAGAAGCCATCAGCGGTCCTCTCCTCCTGCATGAATTTGCCTAATCCTTTTCTAAAGCCATCCAAGTTGGTGGCCATCGCTGCTCCCTGTGGCAGGGAGTTCCAGAGGTTAACCATGTGCTGCGTGAATTAAGTGCTTTCTTTTCTCTGCCCTGATTTCTCTTTCCTGGGAGCTCTTTCCTGGTGTAAATGAATTTGTAGCCTGAGGGGTGATTACCGCGGCGTGGACTGTCCCTGAGAACGGGTGAGGGTGCTGAAACCTTATTTTCAAATCCGAAACTTGACAGCTATGCTGTTGCAAAGGAAAAATAAAGATCTGCCTTGCTTTCCACTGGATCCTGCCTCCATGCATTCATCTCTGACCGATCATGGACCTAGGGGACTCCGTCGCGTGGGGCAGCAAAAGCCAACCACCCCTATTGTTTATACATCATGCCCTTCAAGCAGAACACGCTGCTTGCATTAGGACGTTAGCCAAGAATTGCAACGCAACCAGACAAAGAGAAAGGAATTGAATCCGAAGCTAGGACAGCCATTAAGAACAAGGCGTCCCGTGACAGGAGTCTCTGAAGCATGCTTGCTCTCACTGGAGATTTTTTTTTTTTTAAAGAGCTTACCGGTGCTGTCAAGTTGATGCTATAGTGTCCGACTGGTGATTTTTTCCCTTGCTTTAGGAAAGGGTTGAGGTATCTTTTAGACTTCTCGTCAATCCTGGAAATGCAACACAAAAAAAATCCAGAGATCGTGTGATCACCTAAGATTATTTTAAAAATCCATTTGCAAACATTGCATCATGGCTAACAGACAGAACTACCGTATTTTTCACTCCATAGGGCGCACCAGACCATAGGGCGCACCTCGTTTTTAGAGGAGGAAACAAGAAAAAATTTTTTTTCTGGTTTTCCTCCTCTAAAAGCCCTGTTTTTTGGAGGATCAGCTAAAAGTTTTGCAGCTTTTTTTGCAAAGGGAAAAGCCCTGTTTTTTTGAGGATCAGCTAAAAGTTTTGCAGCTTTTTTGCAAAGGGAAAAGCCCTGTTTTTTGAGGATCAGCTCAAAGTTTTGCAGCTATTTTGCAAAGGGAAAAGCCCTGTTGTTTTGAGGATCAGCTAAAAGCTTTGCAGCTTTTTTGCAAAGGGAAAAGCCCAGGTTTTTTGAGGATCAGCTCAAAGTTTTGCAAAGGGGGAAAAGCAAAAAAGAAAAGCCCCATTTTTATGGGGTTCAACTCACATTTCTGCAGCTTCTAAAGGAAAGGGAGCCTTTTCTACAGTTTCCAGACAGATAATCTAATCAGCCAGTCCCATGTCGCTGGGGAAACAAACAACCTCCCTCTGCAGCACATTCAACAATGGAGGCCTGGGCAAGAGGGCAAGGCTGAAAGGGAGCCAGGGACTCTTATCTCTCTCCTGATCAGCTGCTGAGCGGGGTCCTTTCAACACCCCCTTTTCTCTTTGTAAAATAAAAAGCATGATCCTCTTTTGGCCCCTGGGCAATTCAGCTCCAGGGATCACCATTCGCTCCATAAGACGCACAGATATTTCCCCTTTCTTTTCAGGAGGGAAAAAGTGCGTCTTATGGAGCGAAAAATACGGGTATTTCCGGGCATGGCTTGGAAGCACGCACCGTGCAGAAACATTGCTGAAGCAAGAAGGTCTGCTTCAGTACCTTGACCTCCGTGGAAGAAATTAAATACTAGCCAGCAAGCCCAGGGCAGAGTTATGAAGACAGGGACTGCAGACAGGGCCTCTGCTTCAAAGAGCTGCGGAGCACCTAAATGACTGGAAGATTTATCGTGGCATAAGCTGTTGTGGGCCACTTCCCTAAAATAAAAAAATCACACGGGTTCCTCAGTCCTCCACGTCAAAGAGTGGAGCAAGTTGGCTAGGATTGAGGAAGACCTGTTTGTCTGCAAAAGCCTTGAGAGGAGCAAAACAAAACAAAACAAAACAAAACAAGAATGAGCTCCACTCTGAATCCGGCATTTACCAATCAAATCAAAAGTCGCATCACGAGAATACCATACTGTTTCCCCCAGTGGCCAGACAAATGCCTCTGGGAAGCCCACAAGCAGGAAGTTATAAGCTCAGAAGACTTACTTGGACTTAATTAGGCCAGCCACTTAATTAGCAAATGGAAGTTGTGTCAACATGCTTAAAGCTGTGGCTTCCCACTCTAGCACAGTTGATGGGAAGAACTCACACATTAAAAATCCACGATAGTGAACATGGGATACTTTTAAGTACCCATTCAGGATATGCCCTATGGAAAACAGACCTAACTTTGTCATAAAAAGGTATACTAAGGACTTAGAAATCATGGAACCCAGAAAAGAGCCATGAATCACCGGGATGGATCCATTCACTTCAACGAAGCTGTGTCAAGCCCTGACTCAAATCTCACCTCAGTCACAAATGTACCCAGTGGTTTTAGGACTTCCTCGGCTTGTTTTCTAGGCGCATAGAAAACACAGGAAAACTTTCTCTAAGACACTACATCTTCTCAAGAATCAAAGAAATAGAAACCATATATATTTTATACACTTCTCTCAAAAAAAAAAAAAAAGCCGAGGAAGGCATCTACGCCGAAACGGGGCCCTGTCCTGGTCTCCAGTTGTCTCATTATACATCTGACACGCATCGTAGAAGCCCTTACATCAACTTCTAAAAGACTTTCAAGGGATTTTTCAATGTGAAACTATTTCTTCATTTAAGACTGTAATTCTTAACAGGATTGATACTATATTTGTATTTACTTACGAGTAAACGCAGCTTTTTGGTTTAAACTTCTGGCCAGAGTTCTTAATTATATTTATTTCAGTGTATTTTGTAATAAGAACTCCAACTTTATTTACGACTATTTTATCAGAGCACTGTAGAAAGTGCTAATCATTAAGGACTGTTCCGCACAACAATACCCTCGGCACCATGCAGGTTGGTGCAGCCAATCGCAGCTCACTAACAAGCTACTGTGCTTGTCAAAACATTTACATGGTTAAAGGTAAAGGGCCATTAGGTCCAGTCGCAGACGACTCTGGGGTTGTGGCGCTCATCTCACTTTACTGGCCGAGGGAGCCGGCGTACAGCTTCCGGGTCATGTAGCCAGCATGACTAAGCCGCTTCTGGCGAACCAGAGCAGCGCACGGAAACACCGTTTACCTTCCCGCCAGAGCAGTACCTATTTATCTACTTGCACTTTGACGTGCTTTCGAACTGCTAGGTGGGCAGGAGCTGGGACAGAGCAACGGGAGCTCAACCCGTTGCGGGGATTCGAACTGCCAACCTTCTGATTGGCAAGCCCTAGACTCCGTGGTTGAACCCACAGTGCCACCCGCGTCCCCATCCATTTACATGGTTAGGCAAGTATAATGATTCTTGTATAATTAGAAATGTAACGTGTGAAGTGGCTCTTAGCTTGGATTAGGCAAGATGCAAGGACATTTGCATGCTCAACATACAGCACCAGAACTAAGCTAGAATGAAGCAGGTACTTTGTTATTTTACTTTACCTGTAATTATGCATTCCCAGTTTTGGCCCCAAGCCAGGGTTTCCACCGATGCTGGAGGATATGGTGGAATAATTCTGTGTAATGGGAGGGATCACCGTGCCGGGATTTTTCACGTAATCCAGGCTGCTACTGGAATCTTTCAAAGTTGTCGAAGGAATTGCCTTGACCTGCCCAGCTCCACTCTCATACAGGAAACTCGCATTTGAAGATCTGTCCAATTTCTCGGGGTCAACCTTGGACAACTTCATTCTGAACAACTTGGAGTCTTTCAGCTTGGATTCCACGCCCAAGTCCTGTTTCAAATCCAAGCATCGTCAAATGTTGGAAATGTAAGCAATCAGAAGGAACTTTTTTTCATATGTGGTGGGTGTGCCCTAAGGTAAGAGACTTTTGGGAGAAGATATACAACGAACTGATTTTTTTTTTTAAAAAAATATACTTTTAAGAAAAAACCTGAGGCCTTTTTATTAGGCATTTTAGGAAAAGATATTCTGAAATGTGACAGAAATTTAGTTCTGTATGCCACAACAGCAGCCAGAGTTTTAATAGCTAAGAACTGGAAGACTGAAGAATTACCTACTATTGAACAATGGCAGATGAAAATGATGGACTATATGGAGCTTGCAGAAATGACCGGGAGAATCCGCAACCAGAGAGATGACGCGGTGGAAAAAGAATGGGGGAAATTTAAATTGTATTTTAAAAAAATATTGTAAGATTTAAAGCTGGAATTTTTGTTTGGAAAATAAGGACAGGCTGTTAAATTAAGGTTGAGTTTGAATGATGTGAATTTAGGAGTGAGCTAAGATGTAGAGATAGAGGTAGAAATTGTTATATTGTTATATTTTGAAGTAAGTGATAAGAGAAGGTTAGAAAATTGTTGTTATTAGAAGTAGATTAGATATTGATTAATTGGGAAGTTACTTAAGATATTTGCAAGGGACGCAGTAGGAGGAGACAGGAGGAAGTCCGATTAAGATGTGAGGATAATATGGGTTTCTTAAGAGAATAGTTTTTGTTGTTGTTGTAGTGTTTTGTATTTTTTTTATTTTTTATGTAGTCTGTTTGAATTGTTGTTTTTTTGATGTTTTGATTAAAAATTCGTAATAAATAGTATTTTTTTAAAAAACAAATCCAAGCATCGTACTGTTAAAAAATGAGTGTCAGGTTGCTTGGGGGAAAGCCCTGGAGAAGAAGGGACGGGTGACTTTGGGGAGGTGGGGATTTTCAGTCTCCGTAACTGATTAATGGGTCCAGAACGACTGGGGATAAGCTGATCAGGCCAGACAGCTAAGTCTGAGGATATCTATCGTGTTGTTATCAGAATTCTAAGGTCCCAAATATATGTAAGTATATAAACCACGTGTCTGATATAGTACAGGAGAGCAATCCTGAAGCCATTTAGACTCTCCCAAATTGACCTCAAATAAACCACAGAGCCTAGGGCTTGCTGATCAGAAGGTCGGCGGTTCGAATCCCTGCCATGGGGTGAGCTCCCGTTGCTCTGTCCCAGCTCCTGCCCACCTAGCAGTTCGAAAGCACGTCAAAGTGCAAGTAGATAAATAGGTACCACTCAGGCGGGAAGGTAAACGGTGTTTCCGTGCGCTGCTCTGGTTCACCAGAAGTGGCTAAGTCATGCTGGCTATGTGACCTGGAAGCTGTATGCCGGCTCCCTTGGCCAGTAATGCTAGATGAGTGTCGCAACCCCAGAGTCGTCCACGACTGGACCTAATGGTCAGGGGTCCCTTTACCTATTTCTCTGCAAGGAGAAAGGAAATGGGGAAAGCCTCCCCATTGTCTTTTGCTTGCAAATCCTGTCTTTAGGGTGTGTTGTTGTTCAGTCGTTCAGTCGTGTCCGACTCTTCGTGACCCCATGGACCAGAGCACGCCAGGCACGCCTATCCTTCACTGCCTCTCGCAGTTTGGCCAAACTCATGTTAGTAGCTTCGAGAACACTGTCCAACCATCTCATCCTCTGTCGTCCCCTTCTCCTTGTGCCCTCTTTAGGGTGTATTTGTGTATAAATAGGGAGAGCCTTTGACCTGCATTCAGGAACTAAAGTATTAACCATCACCGAAGAATGGCCAGTCTTCCCAGGTAATGCAGTCAGTGACCATTAAGCGCTATCCTGGCAAACAGGATTTCTGCTGTACACCACCTCCTCCTGTTATGTATGTATGATGTCTTAGGGGGGTGGTCCTGGGATACAGGGTGGGCAATTTCAAAAGTCTATATAAGGGCTTGTGCACCATTGTTCAGGGTTCTCCTCCCTCCTGTGTGTGGTGAGTGGGGGACCCTGTTGCAACAGTTTAATAGAGATCAGGCTTACTAGCTGCTTTGCTTCTCAATATTCTCCTGGCTGGCCTCTGTTATTTTCTCCTGCCGATAGGGAACCAACTTAAGGATTCTTGGATACCCCATAAGGGAAAAAGAGCTGGGTTTTTTTTCTTCTTATAACAGTGTTTTTGCTAACAAAGAGTTAATTGCAACTTTGAACAGTGTGATTTACTGCCTGCTGGCTCTTTGACATCTATCTTGTATGGTATGAATTTGCTAGTGGCATTAACAATTCTTCTTCCTAATCCTCCTTCCTTCTTGTTTCTCCTCCATTCTCAGCAACTTTTAACTGAGAACTTCATCAGTAGAGACAAGACCAGGGGAGATGGTCTGACTCAGAACAAGGCATCACAGATAGGAATACGGAAGAATAAACCAAGTTCCACAAACCTGGATAACAAGCGTTTTCTTTTCATCACCGGAATCATCTTTGTCTTTCCTGCTTATTTTCGATTTCTTGGGCAAAGGGTGGTCTCTTTCTTTCTGGATCTTTGCTTTGAGTTCCTGAGCGAACCTTTATTTTTAAGTGTTTGAAGAAGAAGAGCACATGCACAAAATGAAATCAATTTCTCTGTATACAAAATTCTGAACGCACAGCACACTTTGACGCTGAAGGCAGCCCTGTTTTTAAGGGAAGCTTTTAATGTTTAATGCTGAATTGTGTTTTTCATATTCGGTTGGGAGCTGCCCAGATTGGCTGGGGAGGGAAACCCAGCCAGATGGGCGGGGTATAAATAAAAAAATTATTATATTGTTATTATGCTAGAATCCTCTCCCTTGCAACAAGGCATGGGTAGGCAAACTAAAGCCCGGGGGCCGGATCTGGCCCAATTGCCTTCTAAATCTCTGGGTTATTTGTAGGGCCTGTCTGGTGTTTTTACATGAGTAGAATGTGGGCTTTTATTTCAAATGCATCTCTGGGTTATTTGTGGGGCATAGGAATTCATTCATTCCCCACCCCAAAAAATACAGTCCGGCCCCCCATAAGGTCTGAGGGACAGCGGACTGGCCCCCTGCTGAAAAAGTTTGCTGACCCCTGCCTTAAGGGGAACCACCCTAAATCTGGGGGTGGTACTAGACATTTGGCAGTGGTACATCAAAACTTGTGTTCACTTACGACAGCAGAGAGTTGGGAGTTTGCAGTGAAGTAGTCGAAGGAGAACCAGGGGTGTAGCAAGGTAAATTGGTACCCGGGAGCAAAAAAATTTTTGTCACCCCCCCCCCCAGGCATAGGAAGGTCAGGTGGTACCCGGTGCGGAAAAATTCTTGTCAACCCCCCTATTGATTCCCCCCCCCACAAAAATGGTTTTATGTTATTTCATATTTTCTTACAAAGGAAAACTAACAAGTAATAATAAAAAAACTTTTATTTATATCCCGCCCTCCCCGGCCGAAGTCGGGCTCAGGGTGGCTAACATCAGATACATAACATTGGTATAAAAATCAAACAATAATTAAATTACCTCCTAAAAACATCTCAGAATCAAATTAAAGTCTAATTAGATGGCTTTCCACAGGGTTAGGGTTGGGAACAGTAAGTGCTCCACTGAACTGAAATTTCAGCCTTCACGACATAGGAAAACAGCCAAGTGAACAGCTATTTTGGTGGAGGAGGGTCAAGATATTAACCAATATGCATGAAATTTCATACATAGCTATATAATCCCTAGTTTAGTAAGACAAGACCTTCGGAGCAGGCATTTTTTTAAAAAAATCAATTTTTTCTTTCAATCCCACCCCCCAAATTGTTATTTGATAATTTGTCACCCCCTCCATTATGGAACCTGGGGCAGCCCGCCCCCCGCCCCCCCTTGCTACGCCCCTGAGGAGAACCACAGAGTACTGAAACTTTTCTCCGAATACCTACCCTGGAAAGCTTTCGTTTCCTCGAGATGGGCTCTGAGATCCAGTATGTGCCTTTAAAGCCCATCTGAAACCCATTCTTTCCCTCAAGGAATTCCGGACACTCACGGTGTTATAGGAAACCGTTAACCAACTGCAATGCCCAAAAATTTTCGGTACCGTTTCCTTTCAAGGCCCAGCTCCACTGAACAAGGAAAAGCCACACACCTTTCAGTGAAGGAATCTTTGCTGAAGAGATCACATTGTAGAAGCTCAGTACAGGATGGTCTCTTGTCCGGGTCAGTCTGCAGACATTGCTAACATAAGATCAAAAAATTTAGTGTAAATACAGTGGAGGGGAAAAAAAAGGAAAACCCCAAAGGCTGAATTTCATTGATATTTGCAGGGGTCCACAACTAGTTCAGCACGCCCAAGGTTTCAAGCAAACAGTAGCTACTCTCTCCATACCACATAACAAACGGCGTTTGAGGGCTTTTAAAAACCGTTTGCAATGTTATGGGATTGTAAGGAACAATGCAAGGGGAAAATCAACTGAGCATCTCAAGTATGCTTGAAATAGCTCTCTGGGTCCTGTCTATTAAGTTAAGGAAGGAAGGAAGGACAGGAAATGAAATACCATTCACTTTCAGAGATAGAAAGTGCAGCTTTCTCTAGGTTGGGTTCTCACTGTAGGCCACAAACTCTATAGTTGAGACATAACTACACATATGACATGATGTGCCCACTGGTGAAACTGGTTAGGCTGACAAGCACATGAGATTATGGGGCCTTCTTGATTATGGTCCTGAAGTTCTGGACCTCTTTCGGGCCTTAAAACCACAACTTTTGGCTACTGCCTCTCCTAAAGGGAACTGTGGCTGTCTAATTCCGCAGCTGCCATGCCCTGCCCCGGTTTGTCTTCATTCACTCAGTGCTTCATGTGTTGCCTAAGGTTCTGTTGCTTAATTTCTGTCTCTCCACTGCTTTGTGAGGACTTGACCCTCATAAAGGTAAAGGGACCCCGGACCGTTAGGTCCAGTCACGGACGACTCTGGGGTTGCGGTGCTCATCTCGCTTTACTGGCAGAGGGAGCTGGCGTTTGTCTGCAGACAGCTTCCGGGTCATGTGGCCAGCATGACTAAGCCACTTCTGGCAAAACCAGAGCAGCACACGGAAACGCCGCTTACCTTCCCGCCGGAGCGGTACCTATTTATCTACTTGCACTGCGTGCTTTCGAACTGCTAGGTTGGCAGGAGCTGGGACAGAGCAACGGGAGCTCACCCCGTCGCGGGGATTCGAACCGCCGACCTTCCGATCAGCAAGCCCTAGGCTCAGTGGTTTAACCCACAGTGCCACCTGCGTCCCCTTCACCCTGATAAGCAGCTAATAAATAACTGGAATATATAGTGTGTTACATGCGCATCACAGCTTATAATGTGTGTATGCGTGACAGAAGTTTGAGAGGAGCAAACAGAGAAGTACTGCTCTGCTGACCAGGCAAGGACAGAAGGTTGGGCTTCAGGTATTTATACCAAGCCTGCCTAATTTAGGGGCTTTTTACTTCCTGCCAATCTCAGGGGCTGATATTCGACAGTTGTATTCCTTTCTGTGTTTGAAAAGGCCTCTAGCACCTGAACAAAAGCAATTCTGGGTAGGCTGACTGGGCTATTGCTATTGCTACAATCTGCAGCTAAACATTGGCAAGACAAAGGAGATGGTGTTGGACTTTCGGAGGAAGAGAGGGGTGCTAGCCCCGTTGTACACCAGGGGGGGGGGCCTGTGTGGAAGAAGAAGAAGAGTTTGGATATGATATCCCACTTTTCACTACCCGAAGGAGTCTCAAAGCGGCTAACATTCTCCTTTCCCTTCCTCCCCCCCAACAAACACTCTGTGAGGTGAGTGGGGCTGAGAGACTTCAGAGAAGTGTGACTAGCCCAAGGTCACCCAGCATGTGGAGGAGCGGAGACGCGAACCTGGTTCACCAGATAATGAGTATACCACTCTTAACCACTACACCACACTGTGTGTGTGGAGATAGTCTCTTCCTTTAAATACCTGGGAGTCTGAATGAATGATTCTGAATGAAATGAATGAAAGACAGCAACATTGCAGCTGACGTTTGGGGTTGGTGGTAGTGCGACAGCACACAGAGTGTGACAAGGACTGAGAGATTGTGGGGGGGGGGAGGGGGCTCGTTTAATCTCACTATAAACATGTGATACAGTGACAATAAAGTATTTCTATTTCTATATTTCAGTTGAGATCCCGCCGATCAATCTCCCTAGCTCATTCTCGAGGGCTCCTGAAAACAAAAGAGAAGGCTGTGCCAACAGGAACAAAATGGAAAGCTTAAGGAACCGGCAAGGCACCTACCGTACCTTAGCAAATTCTATGACGGCAACAGAGAGTTTGGGATATCGTTTTTCAAGAGGTTCGAGTTCCTTGACTTCAGGCAACCGCACTCCAGCAAAAAGAGGGTTTTTGTAGAACAACTCTTGGTGCCTTGGGATTAAGTTACCTGGAATTAATAACCATTTAATAAGACTGTTCAGTTTTCAGAATGCAAAACAGCTTAAGCCAAATTGTTTGATCCCTGAGTTGTCTGCCACTGTCCTGCGCTTGGCTTTTTACCTGGTGTTTTAATCTACTGCTTCCAATTACCTTGCTTTAGGATAGCTGTGTAGTTTTTATTTTATTTGCTTTTTTATTATTCTGTAAACCAACTCTATGTGTCCCGGAGACAAACAGGTTGCTGCTGATAATAAATAACTCCTAATCATAAATTATTATTACTATTCATAATCCAGTTGTGCCACATGGATCAGACCTATTGCACTCTGCCACCCTTAAAAGGTAAAGGGAGCCCTGACCATTAGGTCCAGTCGTGTCCGACTCTGGGGTTGCGGCGCTCATCTCGCGTTAATGGCAGAGGGAGCCAGCGTACAGCTTCCGGGTCATGTGGCCAGCATGACTAAGCCGCTTCTGGCGAACCAGAGCAGCGCACAGAAACGCCGTTTACCTTCCCGCCAGAGCGGTACCTATTTATCTACTTGCACTTTGACGTGCTTTCAAACTGCTAGGTGGGCAGGAGCTGGGACAGAGCAACGGGAGCTCACCCCGTCGCGGGGATTCGAACCCCCAACCTTCTGATCGGCAAGCCCTAGGCTCTGTGGTTTAACCCACAGCGCCACCCGCGTCCTGCCACCTGCCACCCTTAATGACATGCAAAAAATCTCTTGCTGTCAACTGTGCACCTCACAGAAGGGCCATCTGGATTTGCAACCCAGGACCATGATGGATTTAGGAACTCATCATCATAATCTCATCCAACAGCGCTAAGCATTTCAGACTCTCTTTCTTCTGCCTTCGCTATCAGCTTGGAGGTTCCAAAGCTCTGCCGGCTGCATAGAGGAAAACAAGGGATGCTTTCTCACCCAAACATTTCATAATATGGTACAACTGGTCGATATCAGAGTCTCCAGGGAAAAGAGGCTCTCCAGTAAGCATTTCTGTTACCAGGCAGCCAATGGCCCACACATCAACAGCCCTGGGGAGGGAAAACAGGCACCATGTTTAGAGACAGCTCCGCCAAAAAATACATTTTACAACAATGACAGGCAGTTGATTGTGACTGGCTACACCTGAGGCAGCTTGTATTCATTACGGCCTTGGCTCAGTATTCCTGAAGGAGCGTCTCCAACCCCATCGTTCAGCCCGGACACTGAGGCCCAGCTCTGAGGGCCTTCTGGCGGTTCCCTCCCTGCGAGAAGTGAGGTTACAGGGAACCAGGCAGAGGGCCTTCTCGGTGGTGGCGCCCGCCCTGTGGAACGCCCTCCCATCAGATGTCAAGGAAATAAACAACTACCTGACTTTTAGAAGACATCTGGAGGCAGCCCTGTTCAGGGAAGTTTTTAATGTTTGATGTTTTATTGTGTTTTTAATAACCTGTTGGAAGCCGCCCAGAGTGGCTGGGGAGGCCTGGCCAGATGGGAGGGGGGAATTAATTAATTAATTAAGTAATTAATAATAATAATAATATAATTGCAAGAATGGTGCCAAAACCAGCCTCCCCACAGTGATCAAACCTTGCTTTGCTGCAATTTATCACCCACAGAGCTAGAACTGCACTAATTCTGTTGTCATTAATAATAATAATAATGATCTGTTCCTGAAAATGTAGGGGAAACCCAATACCGTATATTCTACGATTCCTTACTTGCCATATTTGATATCTCCAACAAGCAGCTCAGGAGCCCGATACCATCGCGTCGCCACGTAATCTGTGTAAGCTTCGCCAGGGGCTGCCAGGGTTCGAGCAAATCCAAAATCGCAGAGTTTGATAATTCCAGAATAGGAGACCAGTATATTCTCAGGTTTAATATCTCGGTGTATGATCTTAAAAAAAAAAAAAAGCATGTGTGTGTTTAGATTAGCTCAGGTTCTTTGCACTTAAGTGCCAAGGTAGCCGGCTAGTCCACATGGAAACACTCATAATTTGATGACTGCAACATCAAGTGATGATTTGCAATTAAAGGTAAAGGTAAAGGGACCCCTGACCATCAGGTCCAGTTGTGTCCGACTCTGGGGTTGCGGCGCTCATCTCGCTCTATAGGCTGAGGGAGCCGGCGTTTGTCCGCAGACAGCTTCCGGGTCATGTGGCCAGCATGACAAAGCCACTTCTGGCGAACCAGAGCAGCGCACGGAAACGCCGTTTACCTTCCCGCCAGAGCGGTACCTATTTATCTACTTCCACTCTGACGTGCTTTCGAACTGCTAGGTGGGCAGGAGCTGGGACCGAACAACGGGAGCTCAACCCGTGGCAGGGATTCGAACTGCCGACCTTCTGATCAGCAAGCCCTAGGCTCTGTGGTTTAACCCACAGCGCCACTGGCATAAAAAACTCCATCTATATCACATCACACACCATGTTTTAAATACATTAATGCAAATTGAAGCACACTAATAAAATCATAATATAAATTTGCTACAACAAGGCAAAAAATCCTTTTTATCCATTAACATGTATGGAATGAGGTAGAATTTCAGAATTTCCCTGCACTAAAAGCTCTCTCCAGACAATCAGAGATATTGTTTCTCAGGCTTCCCGATTATGCAGAGTGTTTTTAAAACACCGCGTTCCTGATCCCGGAAGCAGATTTTTTGAATGTTCAAGAAGAGGAGACTATGAAAACTGTTACCTTACATGAGCATAAAAGCTACATGCAAAAACATTCATATATGCCTATTTTCCAGAGGAAACCATATTGTGCAATAAGGCTGAAGTCATAACTGCATCTTTAATTACGAGGCCAAACCATTTTTCCTTGACGAAAAAGATGGCAAGATGTTTAAGAATCTCAGTTTGTTCTATACCAAGGTCATCAGTTTAGAATGTAGTGCAAACCCTGAAATTACACCAAAAATTCCTAAATTCTCAGAATTTCCTAGATTCTTAGAAATTCAAAAGCAAATGAATTTTGAGTAAATGGAATAGGCACATCTAGCAAACATTCTACCCAGCTAACACTCAAAATCAGATTTGTCACAATGATAATTGTTAATTTGCTGAATTGAAACTCATAACTAAACTTTAAAATTCTTTATGGCGAATGAACAATGAAAGAAAAATACAATGCATCGTTGACAGATTATTAATTAAAATGCATCGACACTATATGTAAGAGATAATGGAGAAAAGTGATAACAACTACGAAACGATAATATTTTTTTTATTGGGAAAATATAAAGGAAATAATAAGGCAATACAATGTATCGATATGGGATATAAATTGAGTACATGGATATTTTATGAAAGACATAATGGTGGAAATATGGAAATGGCTATCCAGAAGATTGTAACTACTGGAATAGCATTTGTAAAATGGTCAATTGAATAAGGAAGGTCCAAACTGCGCAAATTAAGAATGACTGCAAAAATAGCGGAAGGAGGAAGTGGAGAAGTCTTTCTTTTCTCCTTTTCTTTCTTTCTTTTTTCCCCTCCCCCCTTTTTTGAAGTAACAAATAGTTCAGAAACCATCTGTATATAATTATGAAAAATAAGATGTAATAATCAGATGTGTAAATACCGTATTTTTGGCTCCATAAGACGCACTTTTTCCTCCTAAAAAGTAAGGGGAAATATTTGTGCATCTTATGGAGCGAATGGTGGTCCCTGGAGCTGAATTGCCATGGGGCCAAAAGAGGATCATGCTTTTTTATTTTACAAAGAGAAAAGGGGGTGTTGAAAGGACCCCGCTCAGCAGCTGATCAGCAAGAGATAAGTCCCGGCTCCCTTTCAGCCCTGCTCCCTTGCCCAGGCTTCCATTGTTGAATGTGCTGCAGAGGGAGGTTGTTTGTTTCCCCAGCAACATGTGACTGGCTGATTAGATTATCTGTCTGGAAACTGTAGAAAAGGCTCCCTTTCCTTTAGAAGCTGCAGAAATGTGAGTTGAGCCCCATAAAAACGGGGCTTTTCCTCTTTCCTTTTCCCCCTTTGCAAAAAAGCTGCAAAACTTTGAGCTGATCCTCAAAAAAACCCCCAGGGCTTTTCCCTTTGCAAAAAAGCTGCAAAACTTTGAGCTGATGCTAAAAAACCAGGGCTTTTCCCTTTGCAAAAAAAGCTGCACAGATTTGAGTTGATCCTAAAAAAAACAGGGCTTTTAGAGGAGGAAAACCAGAAAAAAAATTCTTGTTTCCTCCTCTAAAAACAAGGTGCACCCTATAGTCCGGTGCGCTCTATAGAGCAAAAAATATGGTAATATGTCTATGTGAAATTCCAATAAAAATAGTTGCCAAAAAATAGATAATTGTTAACTTGAGTAATTTGAACTAATTCTTACTACCGTGACACACATTTGAAATGCTCCAATCCTTGAACCGATAAATCTGATGTGTTCGACCAAGAACAAAAAACAGCACAGCAACACAAATAACTAAGCAGACGTAACAGCTTACTTACATTATGACCGTGGCAAAATCCTATCCCTTTTATGATCTGAAATAAATATTTCCGAACTCTATTGTAATCCAGGCCATTTGGAAACATCTCAAGATCATCAAGGACTGTGTGGTCCACGAATTCAAATACCAGATACCATCGTTTCTTCTTCTTACAGACTTCCAGCAGGTTCACCAAATTCTCGTGCCTTAATTGCTATCAGGAGACAACGAATGCGTCACAAAACGACAGCATGCACCCAGCAGCAGACAGACAGTCTGAAAACACTCACCATAATTGCCCTTTGAATACATACAATGCTAAGGAAACGGAGAATAATACTCGCAGCCTGATCCTGTGCCTGTTTACTTGGAAGCAAGACCCTCTGCGTTCAATGGGGCTTAAAAAGTAAAGGTAAAGGGACCCCCTGGCAGTTAAGTCCCGTCGCAGACGACTCTGGGGTTGCAGCGCTCATATCAGGCCAAGGGAGCCGGCGTTTGTCCGCAGACAGTTTTTCCAGGTCATGTGGCAAGCATGACTAAGCCGCTTCTGGCACAACGGAACACCGAAACCAGAGCAGCGCACAGAAACGCCGTTTACCTTCCCGCTGGAGTGGTACCTATTTATCTACTTGCACTGGCGTGGTTTCAAACTGCTAGGTTGGCAGGAGCTAGGACAGAGCAACGGGAGCTCACCCCGTCGCGGGGATTCGAACCGCCGACCTTCTGATCGGCAAGCCCAAATAAACATGACTAAGAATTGCAGCTTTTGTTTTCACACGATGCTTTTTTTTTTTTAAATTACTCAAAATGCTTCATATGCACATTGCTTCAGCAATCCTGACAACCGCTCTCATGTACCAGTTCATTCCACAGTACTAGAATTGCAACCTTTAATACGTACAGCTAAATATAATTGACAGAAGAGGTTGAAAGTGAAGAACTGCCCTGGTTCTGGCTGCTAACTTGTATAAGGGAAAACTAAATAAAATAATAATTAAAAAAATCCTTCCAGTAGCACCATAGAGACCAACTAAGTTTGTTCTTGGTATGAGCTTTTGTGTGCATGCACACTTCTTCAGATACACACGAAAGCTCATATGAAGAACAAACTTGGTTGGTCTCTAAGGTGCTACTGGAAGGAATTTTTTTATTTTTTATTTTGTTTTGACTATGGCAGACCAACACAGCTACCTACCTGTAATTGTATAAGGGAATTTGGGGAGGGAAGCCCTCTTTGCCTAACAATGTTTATAACATACTGGCTTTTTTGAATTTAATGCAAAGCAATTCTATGGTTTAACACGAACAAGCAAATGTGTGGGTACTCAAGAGCTAAAATTGTGGCGACTTGGTGCCTGCCCTGGTTCTGTTGCTACCATGCCACCCAGCGCTAAGCCAGAGTTTGCTTTAGTGCTGCATGCAGGCCACAGCTTATGATGGTTTGTCTCCTGCAGACAACCCACAAGCTGTAAGCCAAGAACAGACCTTGGTTATGACTTGTGGCTTGCTGGGAGTGAGACAAACCATGAGCCTGGGTTTTCATGTAACGCTAAGCCAAACCATGGCTTAGTTCTGGGTATGGTTGCTGCAGCAAAGCATTGCATCAGATCTGGTATAAAAGGAAGCTAACGCAAACCAAGTTCCATCTTAACCACAGCAGTCGGTTTCAGATGGAACTTGGTTTGCGTTAGCTTCCTTTTATACCAGATCTGATGCAATGCTTTGCTGCAGCAACCATACCCAGAACTAAGCCATGGTTTGGCTTAGCGTTACATGAAAACCCAGGCTCATGGTTTGTCTCACTCCCAACCAAGTTCCATCTTAACCACAGCAGTCGGTTTCACCCCTTCATGGATCACTGCCTTGTCGTGGCGAAGGGGCTTGAATTACTCAGGGAAGCTATGGACAGGTCAAGATGGACAGGTCATAGTAGAGAGTTTGGACCAAACGTGATCCACCTGGAGTAGGAACTGGCAACCCACTCCAGTATCCCTGCCAAGAAAACTCCATGGACAAAGACAACAGGCATATAAAAGATATGACGCTGGAAGATGAGCCCCTCAGGTCGGAAGGCGTCCAACATGCTACTGGGGAAGAGCGGAGGACAAGTACAAGTAGATCCAGAGCTGATGAAGCGGCTGGGCCAAAGCCGAAAGGACGCTTGGTTGCGGATATGCCTGGAAGCGAAAGGAAAGTCCAATGCTGTAAAGAAAAGTATTGCATAGGAACCTGGAATGTAAGAACCATGAACCTTGGTAAGCTGGATGTGGTAAAAAGTGAGATGGCAAGAATAAACATTGACATCCTAGGCATCAGTGAACTAAAATGGACAGGAATGGGCGAATTCAGTTCGGATGACTATCATATCTACTACTGTGGGCAGGAATCCCGTAAAAGAAATGGAGTGGCCCTCATAGTCAACAAAAGAGTGGCGAAAGCTGTACTGGGATGTAATTTCAAAAATGATAGAATGATCTGGATGCGAATCCAAGGCAGACCTTTTAACATCACAGTAATCCAAGTTTATGCACCAACTACCAGTGCTGAAGAAACTGAAATTGATCAATTCTATGAAGACTTACAACACCTTATAGAAATGACACCAAAGAAGGATGTTCTTCTCATTATAGGGGATTGGAATGCTAAAGTAGGGAGTCAAGAGATAAAAGGAACAACTGGCAAGTTTGGCCTTGGAGTTCAAAATGAAGCAGGGCAAAGGCTAATAGAGTTCTGTCAAGAGAACAAGCTGGTCATCACAAACACTCTTTTCCAACAACACAAGAGACGACTCTACACATGGACATCACCAGATGGGCAACATCGAAATCAGATTGATTATATTCTCTGCAGCCAAAGATGGAGAAGCTCTATACAGTCAGCAAAAACAAGACCTGGAGCTGACTGTGGCTCAGATCATCAGCTTCTTATAGCAAAATTCCAGCTTAAACTGAAGAAAGTAGGAAAAACCACTGGGCCAGTAAGATACAATCTAAATCAAATTCCTTATGAATACACAGTTGAAGTGAAGAACAGGTTCAAGGATTTAGATTTGGTGGATAGAGTGCCTGAAGAACTGTGGATGGAGGCTCGTAACATTATACAGGAGACAGCAACGAAAACCATCCCAATGAAAAAGAAATGCAAGAAAGCACAGTGGCTGTCCAAGGAGGCCTTACAAATAGCGGGGGAGAGAAGGCAAGCAAAATGCGAGGGAGATCGTGAAAGATACAGGAAATTGAATGCAGATTTCCAAAGAATAGCAAGGAGAGACAAGAGGGCCTTTCTAAACGAGCAATGCAAAGAAATAGAGGAAAATAACAGAATGGGAAAAACCAGAGATTTGTTCAAGAAAATTGGAGATATGAAAGGAACATTTCGTACAAAGATTACCACAATTAAGGACAAAAGTGGAAAGGACCTAACAGAAGCAGAAGACATCAAGAAGAGGTGGCAAGAATACACAGAAGAATTATACCAGAAAGATATGGAGATCTCATACACCCCAGGTAATGTGGTTGCTGACCTTGAGCCAGACATCCTGGAGAGTGAAGTCAAATGGGCCTTAGAAAGCCTCGCTAACAACAAGGCCAGTGGAAGTGATGATATTCCAGCTGAACTATTTAAAATTTTAAAAGATGATGCTGTTAAGGTGCTACACTCAATATGCCAACAAGTTTGGAAAACTCAGCAGTGGCCAGAGGATTGGAGAAGATCAGTCTACATCCCAATCCCAAAGAAGGGCAGTGCCAAAGAATGCTCCAACTACCGCACAATTGCACTCATTTCACATGCTAGCAAGGTTATGCTTAAAATTCTACAAGGCAGGCTTAAGCAGTATGTGGACCGAGAACTCCCAGAAGTGCAAGCTGGATTTCGAAGGGGCAGAGGAACCAGAGACCAAATTGCAAACATGCGCTGGATTATGGAGAAAGCTAGAGAGTTCCAGAAAAACATCTACTTCTGCTTCATTGACTACGCAAAAGCATTTGACTGTGTCGACCACAGCAAACTATGGCAAGTTCTTAAAGAAATGGGAGTACCGGATCACCTCATTTGTCTCCTGAGAAATCTCTATGGGGGACAAGAAGCTACAGTTAGAACTGGATATGGAACAACTGATTGGTTCAAAATTGGGAAAGGAGTACGACAAGGCTGTATATTGTCTCCTTGCTTATTTAACTTATATGCAGAATTCATCATGCGAAAGGCTGGACTGGATGAATCCCAAACCGGAATTAAGATTGCCGGAAAAAATATCAACAACCTCAGATATGCTGATGATACTACCTTGATGGCAGAAAGTGAGGAGGAATTAAAGAACCTTTTAATGAGGGTGAAAGAGGAAAGCGCAAGATATGGTCTGAAGCTCAACATCAAAAAAACTAAGATCATGGCCACTGGTCCCATCACCTCCTGGCAAATAGAAGGGGAAGAAATGGAGGCAGTGAGAGATTTCACTTTCTTGGGTTCCATGATCACTGCAGATGGTGACAGCAGTCACGAAATTAGAAGACGCCTGCTTCTTGGGAGAAAAGCAATGACAAACCTAGACAGCATCTTAAAAAGCAAAGACATCACCTTGCCGACAAAGGTCCGTATAGTTAAAGCTATGGTCTTCCCAGTAGTAATGTACGGAAGTGAGAGCTGGACCATCAAGAAGGCTGATCGCCGAAGAATTGATGCTTTTGAATTATGGTGCTGGAGGAGACTCTTGAGAGTCCCATGGACTGCAAGAAGATCAAACCTATCCATTCTCAAAGAAATCAGCCCTGAGTGCTCACTAGAAGGACAGATCCTGAAGTTGAGGCTCCAGTACTTTGGCCACCTCATGAGAAGAGAAGACTCCCTAGAAAAGACCCTGATGTTGGGAAAGATGGAGGGCACAAGGAGAAGGGGACGACAGAGGATGAGATGGTTGGACAGTGTTCTCGAAGCTACTAACATGAGTTTGGCCAAACTGCGAGAGGCAGTGAAGGATAGGCGTGCCTGGCGTGCTCTGGTCCATGGGGTCACGAAGAGTCGGACACGACTGAACGACTGAACAACAACAACAACAAAAGTCGGTTTCAAAGTCCGATTAAGATGAAACCCTGGTTAGCATTTATCGCTGAAGAACCAATTAACCATGGTTAAGGTGAGCAGGGGGGGGGGTTGTTCTGGAGAGTGGAGGTGCTGGGGAAAGGGAACACATAATCCTGTTCCCAATGTTTCGAGCACAGGTTAGAATTCGTGCATTCGTACCAGCCCATATATATGTGCCCAATATTCGCACTTCAATCGCTGTCAACTTTTCCCTTTTTTAAAAGGGAAATTCCCTTATTCCGAATAGGATTCCTCGCAAGAAAAGGGAAACGTTGACAGCTATGGCCCAGACCATGTGGGAAGCTGTATCAAAAAAATAAAAAATAAAAAATCTTACCATAAAGGTAAAGGTAAAGGGACCCCTGACCATTAGGTCCAGTCGTGTCCGACTCTGGGGTTGCGGCGCTCATCTCGCTCTATAGGCCAAGGGAGCCGGCGTTTGTACACAGACAGCTTCCGGGTCATGTGGCCAGCATGACTAAGCCGCTTCTGGCGAACCAGAGCAGCGCACGGAAACGCCGTTTACCTTCCCGCCAGAGCGGTCCCTATTTATCTACTTGCATTTTGATGTGCTTTCGAACTGCTAGGTGGGCAGGAGCTGGGACAGAGCAACAGGAGCTCACCCCGTCGCGGGGATTCGAACCGCCGACCTTCTGATCGGCAAGCCCTAGACTCTGTGGTTTAACCCACAGCGCCACCTGGGTCCCAGAAAAATCTTACCATATGGATTTACAAAAACCAGCAGCAGCCACCCGCAAAAGTTGCCTAAATATATAAAATCAGAGCTGTGCTGCAGAATGAACACAGATAAAATGCATTCCCAGAACAACTTTGCGCCTGCCTTCTCCTATCTACCTTCAAACCAGCATTGCATTCTAAGGGGGTGGGGGTGGGAGAACCGTAGGAAAACGTTTCCACCTAATTCTTATTCATTGTGGGGCCGAAGGGAGCAGGCAGCAGGGTCCCATTCAAAAATACCTCCTATGGAAGTGACTTAGAATCATAGCTGTCAAGTTTCGGATTTGAAAATAAGGGATCAGCACCCTCACCTGTCCTGGGGACATTCTACAGTTCTCAGGGACAGTCCACGCAGCGGTAATCCCCCCAGGCTACAAATTAATTTACACCAGGATAGAGCTCCCAGGAAAGAGAAATCAGGGCAGAGAAAAGAAAGCACTTATTCACGCAGCACACGGTTAACCTCTGGAACACCCTGCCACAGGGAGCAACAATGGCCACCAACTTGGATGGCTTTAGAAAAGGATTAGGCCAATTCATGAAGGAGGAGAGGACCACTGATGGCTTCTGGCCAGGTTGGCTCTGCTCTGCCTCCAGTTAGGGGCAGCAATGCTTAATCTGAGCACCTGTTGCCGAGAAACATTCGTCTATTTTATTTTCTTCTTTATACATCTGTCTGTCTGTTTGTTATTAGGTACTTATATTCCACCTTTTTCTCCAAGGAGCTCCCTGGTCCTAGTCCTCATTTAATCCCCACAACAGTCCTGTGAGGTAGGCAGGCAGGCAGGCAGGGCTGAGAAAGGCAGGGACCCAAGGAGTCCCCGGACTCCAACTCTCCTTCCCGGAAATAAGGGAAATTTAAGGGATATCAACAATAAGGGATAGCTGCGGGAAACGGCTTGGAATAAGGGAGTTTCCCGCAAAAAAGGGGAGACTTGACAGCTATGCTTAGAATCCTATTTGTTTCTTAAAACATGCATGGCATTACTTGTTATATAATGCAGTTAGATACTGGCAATTGTTCTGTGCGAACCTGACTTTTGACTGTGGTATCCAAAGTCAGGTAACTTAAAGAAAAGAGCTACACATCTCTGAAGATCCCCAGCAGTAAGCTCACCTTGAGAAGCTTGATTTCTCTCATGGCGATTTTTTTAACCATTTTGTCATCTTCGCTTTCCAGAAACTTCTTGACGGCAACTACTCTGCCGTTTTCCTTGTTCCGGCATTTCATCACCATTCCGTAGCTTCCTTCTCCCACCAGCCCAAGGATCTCATACTTTTCCATTTGGATTCAAGCAGGTGACGAATGGCTTGGCTACGAGAGAGAAATCAGCGTCACCATGTGCACAGCGAAGCCACTCATTATTATTTTTAATGAGGGCACAAACCCGGCTTCGCAGCTCGCTTTGCACACCACAAGAGGACGTTTGAAAAACACAGTCCCAAAGTTGTCTCCGGTGGTAACCAGAAATTTAATTCAGGCAACCAACTGGGAAAGCCTCCGGTACACTTCCATCGCAGGAAGAACGCTTTTTTCTTTATTAATAAATTTTATTTAAGATTCGACAATAACAATAAATCAACAATAACTAACACATCAATTCACTATTCTCTAGTGTATCTGAAGAAGTGTGCGTGCACACGAAAGCTCATACCAAGAACAAACTTAGTTTATCTCTGAGGTGCTACTGGAAGGATTTTTTTATTTTATTTTATCTTTGACAATAGTTAACAAGCTACAAAACATCGCTTCGAATCAGTCAACTTTTCATATTTAACTTTGTCTCTTTCTTAGCAGATGAGAAAGAAAAGGGACCAAAGGGGAGAGAGGAAGAGAAAAGGGAGGGAGAGAAACGGGGGGGGGAGAAAAAATGATGATTATGGTGTACAGCTGACGAGAACCCCAAATTAACAATTTCAGCTTTGGGGTTTTCATCAGCTGTATGCCATAATCATCACAATTATAACAAATAAAGGCTTGACATATCTCGCTTTGCATGTCACGAGTCTATCTCATATATTAAAGAAGGAAGAGATTTGCCTCTTTTAAAAGATGCTGGCTCACTGTGGTGTGCTGGGTCGAAGGAGAGGAGGTCGAACAAGCGCCATCTCACCTTCATTCCCTTCGTGATCACACCCACCCACCCCAACTTCCTTCAGGAAGAGAGAATATATTTACTTTGTCTCCATTTTGTGACAACCTTGCTGGTTCTGAAACACAATGGCTGGCTAGCTGAGAACACCCTTGCAAACATGTCTGGCTTGCCATGTGAATGGTTGCCTAAGCCAGTGTTTTTCAACCTTTTTTGGGCAAAGGCACACTTGTTTCATGAAAAAAATCACGAGGCACACCACCATTAGAAAATGTTAAAAATTTTAACTCTGTGCCTATATTGACTATATATAAAGTAATTCTCTTGAATTTTTCAATTTTTCCCACGGCACACCAGGCAACATCTCGCGGCACACTAGTGTGCCGCGGAACAGTGGTTGAAAAACACTGGCCTAAGCAAGCTAACTGCCTGTTTCTAAAAGATTCCCCCCTTTTAAGGCTGAAAAGTGGATTATAATAGTATTAATTGTTAACTTTACATCTCGCCCTCCCTCTCAAAGGAGCTCAGGGACGCATATATGGGTCACAAGTGAGCAGCGCATGCTGGCACCCCTACAGTTTTTGCGCCTGTGACAGAAAATGTGTTTCATTTGCTACCTGTCCAATAACCCTTTTCAATGAAAACAAAATAAAATAAAAAAATTCCTTCCAGTAGCACCTTAGAGACCAACTAAGTTTGTTCTTGATATGAGCTTTCGGAGAAGTTTGCATGCACACGAAAGCTCATACCAAGGACAAACTTAGTTGGTCTCTAAGGTGCTACTGGAAGGATTTTTTTTATTTTATTTTGTTTTGACTATGGCAGACCAACACGGCTACCTACCTGTAACCTTTTCAATGACTTAGCAATTGACACAACAATTTGAATTGTTATACTATATAACAAAATGTAAAAGGGGGGGGAATACAATGATTATTTAATACAATAGATGTCCCACCTCTCATCTTCAATCACAAATCCATAGACATGCCACGGACCACATGAATGAAGCTTACAGACCACAGTTTGGGAACCCTCGGTTTTATATTATTTCAAGCAAAACACATTGTCGAAAGTGTATGCAGAAAAGGAAGGGAACCATTGCCATTCCAAGTTCCCTAACCTGTTCACTTTTAGCCCTATCTTGAGGCCAATTAGTTAACAGGGGTCAGCAAACTTTTTCAGCAGGGGGCCAGTCCACCATCCCTCAGACCTTGTGGGGGGCCGGACTATAGATATATATATATTTAAAAAATATGAACTAATTACTATGCCCCGCAAATAACCCAGAGATGCATTTGAAATAAAAACCCACATTCTACTCATGTAAAAACACGCTGATTCCCGGACCATCCGCGGGTCGGATTTAGAAGGCGATTGGGCCAGATCCGGCCCCTGGGCCTTAGTTTGCCTACCCATGAATTAGTATTTCAAATCTGATGCCTGTTGGCATTTTTTATATTAATTTAAGCACTTATACTCTTCACTTTTCAAGACAAAATGTATGAATGGCAGCCTACAATTTAAACCGTTAATAACTTTAAAAGGTACAAAACAGCAGCATAAAAACAATTTCTGGAGAGAACTAGAAACACATGGTTCATACTTACTATTAAAACAGCAATGCAGCAGGTGTGTACGGAAAAAGCTGTAACCAACAAGGGCATGGGTGCATTTCCAATCTTTATTCCCCCTTTCCAACAACACTATGAGACAGCACGAATACACTACCACCCTGCAGCAGCTGATCGGCAAATCCTTCATAAAATAAAATAAAAAGTATTTATATAAGCTGCTTTCCAACCCCCTTCCAATTAGCTTAGACGTTAGAACACAGTGCATAAAATTTAGTAATCGGCTGTGCTTTTTTTCTGGGGGTAAAGGTAAAGGTAAAGGGACCCCTGACCATTAGGTCCAGTCATGTCCGACTCTGGGGTTGTGGCGCTCATCTCGCTTTATTGGCCGAGGGAGCTGGCGTACAGCTTCCGGGTCATGTGGCCAGCATGACAAAGCCGCTTCTGGCGAACCAGAGCAGCGCACATAAACACCGTTTACCTTCCCACTGGAGCAGTACCTATTTATCTACTTGCACTTTGACGTGCTTTCGAACTGCTAGGTGGGCAGGAGCTGGGACTGAGCAATGGGAGCTCACCCCGTCGTGGGGATTCGAACCGCCGACCTTCTGATCAGCAAGCCCTAGGCTCTGTGGTTTAATCCACAGCGCCACCCACTGCCCCTATTTCTGGGGGTACTCAAGGGTAATAAGCAGTATCAGCACCATTTCCCACCCAAATTTTACAAGTGCGGCACTTTGCCGGCTTAAAAAAGAAAAAGCAAACACCTGTAACAAGATTATAAAAATTATTACAAATTGCCACCACATCACCCCTTAGGAGAGGAGGTAAGAATCATAGAATTGTTGGTCCATTTAGTCCAGCCCCCTGTAATGCAAGAAGCTTTTGCACAACGTGGGACTCGAACCCACAACCCTGAGATTTCTGAGTCTTATGCTCTACCAGCTGAGCTATCCAAACAGTCCTGCAGCATCCTCTGGAATTGTCCCATTAGGCTTGATGCAAACAAGAAGAACTACACAAATCTTACAGGTTGTACATAACCTGTCTTTTTCACCCAGCCACTGCCTGCGGTTCCCTGTTTGTCCCTTCTCTTTACCATTGCATCTTCCACTCACCTGCCCCTGGACCCAGGGCCGGCCCAAGACATTTTGGCACCCGAGGGGAACCACAAAACAGACCCACCCCCCTCTCCTCACCAGGGCAAAAAAGAGTGAGGGAAGGAAGGAGGAACAAAGATGGAAGGAAACTACTGCGAAAATAGCTCAGTCGGTACAGCAGGACACTCAATCTCAGGGCCGTGGGTTCGAGCCCAACATTGGGCAAAAGATTCCTGCATTGCAGGGGGGTTGAGCTAGATGACCCCTGGGACCCATTCCAATTCTACCATTCTGTGATCTACTCCAGGATCTGCTGCCCCTGTAGATCCTGCTGCTGCCCGATGTGGTGGCCTCACCCGGCCTCGTGGGTGGGCCGGCCCTGCCGGCTGGCTCTTTGGGCAGCGCATCCAAGGGGCGAACCAGCCCCCTTGCGCCCGATCCTGGGGGAAAGAGAGCAGGGAAAGAGACGGCGGGAGACTCTCCTGACAGCGTCTCCGACGTGCGAGGAAGGGAGGCGGCTGCGCGAGGCACAGCCACCGCTCCCCCTCCTCCTTCCCCTTTCCTCAGTCTGGGGTGGCACAGGAGGGAGGCCTGGCATACTGTCGACATAGGTGCCGACTCCCTGGGTGCCCGAGCAGTGCACCCACAAAATTCCCCATGAAGGGGCCGGGCACCCTCCACCCCCCCCAATACCTTTGCTCCGTCTCCTCGGAGGTGGTTGCCCGCACCTCCTTCTTGAAAAGCACACGCAGCACCGGAGATCCCGGAGTTATCTGCTAATGCTGCAGCAGAAGCAGCAGCACCTGCGACTCACCTGCCGCCCTCCAAGAGCCGGGGCGAGCCCTCTCCGCCCTGCCACCGCCAGCAGCACGCCCTCCGACGGCGCAGAGGCTTCTTTTGCAGCTGCAGGAGCGGGCGGGGGGGCGGGCGGCGCGCGAATGGAACGCTGAGGCCCGGGCCGTAACCAGGGCAACGGCCAGCCTGCCGCTTGCGCAACACGCTCGCGCGCACACGCACACAGCATGAGCCGCCGGGGAAGGCTGGGCGGGCGCGCGCGCGCGCGCAACAAGGGGCTGCGGGCGGCTCTTGCAGCAACTGCAGGTGGTGGAGGTTAGAGCCCCACATCCCGCCTTGCTGCTGCCAGCCCGTGCGGGAGACTCCCTCCCCGCAATGGGCACGCCGCTGTTGCATGCCTGCATCACGCCCCACAGCAGTCTTCGACCCGCAACAGAACTCCCGGCGACTTTGGTGGTGGGTGGCCGTCGCAGCCTCCAGCAGCAGCGAGTTCCGCCGTTTAACTATTCGCTGAGGACATCGGGGAGAACCGTTCGACAGTGGAACGGTCTCCCTAGGGATGTGATGGGCTCTTCCCCGTCCCAGGAGGTTTTTAAGCAGAGGTTGGATGGCCGTCAGTCAGGGATGCTTTCCTTGAGATGCCTGCATTGCAGGGGGTTGGACTAGATGACCCTTGGGGGTCCCTTCCAGCTCTACGATGCTATAATTCTATGGTGCCTACTGTTCGATAGGTAGCAGTAGGCAAGGCTTGCTGATCGCCTAAAGCATAGGATTATAGAATTAAAGAATTGGAAGGGACCCCAAGGGTCATCTAGTTCAACCCCCTGCAATGCAGGAATCATTTGCCCGTGGGGCTCGAACCGATGACCCTGAGATTACGATTCTCATGCTCTACAGACTGAGGTGTTTTGTTGAACTTTGAGTTGTAGTACCTAGGAAACAAGGAAAAAGACCCAAGATTATAGAATTATAGTTGGAAGGGACCCTAAGCAATGCGGAAACCCTGGGTTGGCTCCAAGCAGCAACCTGCTGGTTAATGGCCAGACGCCACCCTGGCCCATTGTGGCTCCGATAGGGATAGGAAAATGGATGAATCGAAAAGGAAAAAAAAAATTACCAAAATGGTGTTAAATTCACATTGGTAATGGGTTTACCAATGAGTGAGAGATTTTACTTTCTGGGCTCCATGATCACTGCAGATGGTGACAGCAGTCACGAAATTAAAAGACGCCCGCTTCTTGGGAGGAAAGCAATGACAAACCTAGACAGCATCTTAAAAAGCAGAGACATCACCTTGCCGACAAAGGTCCATATAGTTAAAGCTATGGTTTTCCCAGTAGTAATGTACGGAAGTGAGAGCTGGACCATAAAGAAGCTGATCGCCGAAGAATTGATGCTTTTGAATTATGGTGCTGGAGGAGACTCTTGAGAGTCCCACGGACTGCAAGAAGATCAAACCTATCCATTCTCAAAGAAATCAGCCCTGAGTGCTCACTGGAAGGACAGATCCTGAAGTGAAGTTCCAGTACTTTGGCCACCTCATGAGAAGAGAAGACCTCCATAGAAAAGACCCTGATGTTGGGAAAGATCACAAGGAGAAGGGGACGACAGAGGATGAGATGGTTGGACAGTGTTCTCGAAGCGACTAGCATGAGTTTGGCCAACTGCGAGAGGCAGTGAAGGATAGGTGTGCCTGGGCGTGCTCTGGTCCACAAAGAGTCGGACATGACTGAACTACTGAACAAACAACAAATGGGTTTATGGGCGTTCCCCCAAAGAAGCTGAAGGATGAGAAGTCAGCGCATGTTGAGAAGCGTCAACTGCCAGAAAACAGAGAAGGCAGGTGACGGAAGTTAGAAGCGCTGGACTGTACAGCTGTCCCACCGTAGAAAATGGTAGGTGCTTGTTTATCCCCATTCCTGCGAGCAAAATCCACTTGGGTCTTGGGTGTATGAAAGAAAAGCCCTGCAAAGCCTGGAGAAACCCTATATGAAAACCTGAGAACCACTGCTACTCCATGAACTAGGTGGGCCCAAGATTCTGACTCAAGTCAGTGTTAGAAACTCAGATTATAAGCTAATCGCCAAATAGCACCTTAAACCTGGGTTATGGCTGCCACAACAGAATGTCCCCTCCCCCCCGGCCATGTGATTTATTTTTATTTTTTCATTTAATTTCTATACTGCGTTATAAAGGGGGGGATCTTAAAGTGGTTTACAAGACAATAAATCATCAACCAAAACAGTCCACAATAAAGCAAATTCAAACCTCAAGGAAAATATTTCAGATTCCTTCTCTAAGTGACATTTTGCTTTCCCCATATTTACCTACTTGATTTAAATAGCTGCCCCATCGCAGGAGGACTCCTGGAAGGCGTGTGTTGTCTGTGGTTAGTGTTGGACTAGGACAGGGGTCAGCCAACTTTTCAGCAGGGGGCCTGTCCACTGTCCCTCAGACTTGTGGAGGGCCGAACTATATTTTGGAAAAAAAGGAACAAATTCCTATGCCCCACAAATACCCAGAGATGCATTTTAAATAAAAGCCCACATTCTATGCATGTTAAAACACCAGGCAGGCCCCACAAATAACCCAGAGATGCATTTAAATAAAAGTACACATTCTACTCATGTAAAAACACGCCGATTCCAGACTGTTCACGGGCTGGATTTAGAAGCGATGGGCCGGATCCAGCCCACAGGCCTTAGTTTGCCTACCATGGACTAGGATCTGGGAGATCAGGGTTTAAATCCCCCATCAGTCATGAAGCACACTGGGTGACACCCTGGGCCAGCCAGCCTAGCATCCATAGATCTCCACATCCAGAGATCTTGGTGCTTTCAGTCAGAGAAATTGCAGAATCTAGGAATGACTCACAAGAGAGCTGCAGTGAACACACGGCATTGGGACTTGTACATTAGTCAGACTAATGGGCCACCTGGCCTTTAGTCTCACCTAACGGGCAACAGCTCCCAAGGTTTGAACAGATCGGGCACTGAACCTGGGACATTCGTCATGCACCTTCCAGACTTGCTGGAATGCAAAAGACTTTTATCATCACTGCGCAAAATAACCAGCTGGTGCTGAACTAGCCGCTTATGACAAACATAAGTCAAATTGTTTGCTGGCATCTGTCTCGGGAGACAATGGAAGTGTACAGGTACAATAAAACAATTTTTCATGCCGTCTTAAGGTCTATGAGCTGTCAAGACTTGAGTTCCCCACACATGTATCAAAACGCACTGAGTGGTACAGTCCAGGGATAGTTTCACCACTTCCATCGTTGCCTGCATGAACCGGACCTCAAGATAGAATATACAAATAGTTTATCTACCAAGAAGAGTGCAACATTCTGTGGGAGAGGAAGATACAACTGAAGGAAATATAGAAGAAATTGGACTGGTGGAAGGTTGGAGGGGAGACCAGTGGGAGATGGGGAAGGTAATGGAAGGGTGATAGCCAGGAGGGGGGTGGGATAGAGTAGGAATTAATGAGGATATTAGGAAGCTGACCACCGACTCCGCACCAGAGGGAAAACGGTTTATGAGAATGGAAGAGAATATATAGACATGGATTAAGATATGGTGTTTTTTTTTTTTTTTTTTTTTTTAAAAATCTGAATTGGAATCAGGATAAGTATAGGCTACAGTACAACAAAGTTAAGTGAAGAGACGATAAGAAGTTAAGATGTGGAACTTGATGTTTTATTAGATAAGAATAAGATGTAAAATTTAAGATCTTTGATTATGATTGTTAAATTAAGATTAGAAGTAAGAAAGGAGAATTTACAATGTTACAAAGTTACTAAAGAAGATTAGAATTGAACGCAGAGGAGAGGATGTGAGGAAGTCCCAAGTTTGGGATTAGAAAGAAGATGAGGTGAAGTAAATAATGTTTTGTTTGTGTTTATGTTTTGTAGTTTATGTAGTGTCTATTTGTTTTTTGTGTATTTTTATTGTTAAAACCTAATAAATTCTTATTTAAAAAAAAAGAACATACAAATAGTTTAAAAATTTCAACTTTTCCGTAAGTGACAGGCACTTCAGTGAAGCAGCGGCAGTGGAAGAATAGCCTTCGCCTTAGATAGCAAAAGCGGAACAAGAGAATTCAACAGCAAAGGCAATGGATTGTGCAGTACATGTGATTTGATAAGTTCTGCTTTGTTGTTAACCCACAACAAAGACTCTGCTCTTCTGCTGGCATTAAAAGATCTAGCAGGTTTAGAAAGGACCTTGGTTCAGCATGCATGATGGACAATTACAACCGTGTCAACGTGCATATATTTTCACAGCAGCTAGCACAAAGAATTTTGACATGTGGATTGACAGTGTTAAGATGCAAGTTGTTGCAAGGTGCAGAATCCACTACTAGTTAAATCATCAGATCAACGGCAATTTTGGGATCAACAGCACCGGCACGATTGCCTTTCCATGTAGGTAACTGCCACGGAGGAGCACCAATTCCACTGAGAAGAGAATTCGGGACCATTGATGAATGCTGCAGACATCAGTAGTTTATTGGTATGTTTAGTCAAAACACATTCAAAAATGGAAACTTAAAAAGTAAATACTTTCCACCTGCAACAATTAAACTAGATTCTACTAGCATATAATGCTCAACACATTACAGCAATAAAGATGGTAAGTCCACTGTCTTGCATACCTACTAAAGCCAAAAGATGGTTAAAGCAAGTTTGTTGAAATAGGACTGCAATTATAGCAATACTACCCCATTGTCAACAAATCAGCAGTTTATAACAGGTCGAAGGAGATCTGTTGCTTTTTCTTCTAGAGGTACATTTATTGAAAGGAGGGACAAGAACACTATGAGTCCACAGTACAGTAGGCGAACAGTCACCATGTAAACTTCTGTGTATGCTTCCAATATTGTTATTTCATGGCATTTAAAGAAGCCGGCCGGAAAGCTGAATGGCTCAGTAGCTCCTCTAATTGTCAGTTACGTATTTTTCTGATTATTTCTCCAGTGCCATTTGCCTTTTAAGAGTTTTTTTTTTTTGAGATCGCAGGGCAATACCATAGCACTAAAAAATAAAAATAAAAAGTCAAGGAACACAAAACACTGGTAAGCAAACCGCTTGCTGAGAACAGCAGTTCAAAGAAAGGCTTTCAACTTAAAAAAGGTTTCTGGTTTCTGGTGAGGCATTCAAGTACTACATTTCCAGGCATCATCTGAAAATGAAAGTTCAACACAAAACACACACCCCCAAATATAACCATGGAAATAGAGAAATGTGTCCCAGAAAGTGTATGAAAATAGTGCAAGACTTACCGTCAAACATGGAAGACCTCAATTATTATTATTATTATTGGGGGGGGGGGGGATGATGCAAACTCACTCCCCCTCCCCGTTAACACACAGGCAAGATTTCCCACATTCATAGGAAACGGCAAATGGTTACTTTTAACCAAATGCTCCTTGCATTAGGCATTTTTGTTACATTGAAACAAGTGAGGTCTTCCATGCTTAGAGCAGCTCTGAGTGGTCACATACTTCTGCCTCCCCTCCTCAAGAGTAATCCTGAGGCTTACTGAGCTGTCCAGCGTGAAGCCGGGGAGTATCGTTTGCTACATCTGCAGTTTTCTGGAATGTGCGATCTATGCAAACAGGAACCTGGAAACAGCAAACCTCTCACCAAAATTCAAGACGCTCTTAAAAAAATTCCAAATACGCAAGAGGAGTCCTTCCCTCCGTGTACAAATCTGAGCCCTGGTAGGCATCAAAGTCGCTTCGAGGTTGTGCAAAATGGGTGACGACAGTTCAGAAACCGGAAATAGCAATTACGTTGAGCTATTCTCCTGCCCTGTGAAAATTGCAGTATCCTTGAGCGTAACAAGTTTTACGTTAAATATGCTCATCCGAAGTATACTTGAAATAAAAGGTACGTGCTTGATTAACTTTGGACTTGTCTATGCGAGAATGCACACACGCTTCCGCAACTCCATTTCTGTTAAAAATGCAGCCATTTCTTTCCTCCCTCCTTCAAAGGCTTCGGAAACATGTCAACCGTAGAGCTAGGCAAATAATATTCCAGTAACCTTTACCGATTTAAAGATACTGCAATTTTTTATACAATGATTTTATAAACATTTTTTTTACAGCTGTTAAAAGTTTTGCAGCACAGCCATTCATACCACTATACTGTACAAAATCACCAGCAACACTGGAATGATGTATTTAATAAAAGGCACCATCATGCTTATTACATTACCAGAGACCTCAATACAGTAGAGACAATTTTTCACTGTACACTGCTTACAGAAAGGGGAAAAGGGAGGAGGAGTGTGTTGAGCAGTTAGCCATCCCTGTTTTGGAGAAAGGCTCATTAGATCCTTTAAAAAAGAAAAAGAAAAACCCAACTTGTTTCGTATTCACGACTATGATTTTTGAAGTTTTTACATTTGTGTTTACAGCTAAATGGTTTCCTTCTGGAACATACTTGTAGTCTCGTTAAGGTTTGTGTGTGTGTACATATATTGGTCAGAGCAAGCAGAGCAGATGCCTGCATCGTTTTCACAAGCTACCTTTTCCTCGCTGCTTTCAGCAGATGTCAACGTAAAAGGAGTCAAACACCCATTAGTGCGCTTTTGAGTTCATAAAAACGTGAGTTGTTTGAGCCAAGTGTTCTAAAAGGGAAAAAAGGGCAAGCTTCTCCAATTGCAAAGATTGCACTAATTGCGTTTCCAACAGTAATAGGCAGAAACAGTAACACTTACACAAAATGTGTAGCAGAAGGGTGCTTTTTTTTGTTTTGTTTTACTGAAAGGACCTTAACTCAAATTAGGCACGCCCTTGTCCTTTTTTTTTTTTAAAGTTGTTGCTGCAGAAAGTTTAAATGGTCATTTCTCAGTCCTTAATCTCCAAGTCTAAGTTATACGTTAAACAGTGTGACTTCTTTGTGGAATTGGGGAAAGAACGTCCACCTCAATTTAACTGGTAACCAAAGGATGTTTCTCACATCAAAGAAATGATCAAAAAAGGCTGTGTTACATTCCAAAGCCAGAAAATTAAACAAGAATGCAAACAGGACGAATAATGTATCACTGCCAAGACTGCCTGCCAACATTTGGGTCTTCAACGCGTTGACCTGTGAACCGGCCTTCCATCTGCCCAGTTCCTCTTCCGGAGCCAAGTTTGTGGGCCATGCCACCCCTTAGAGGAGGCCCTCTTCCATCGCGGTCTCGCATCATTCCACCACCCACAATGCCACGTGGACCCCCTGGACCTCGGTCGTTGCGCCGGATGTCTCTGCGGTCATCGCCACCACCTCGGGTCTCCCTTTCACGAGCAGCTCTGGTCTTTTTCTCTTCTACGTTCAACGCACTTCACCACGAAACATAACAGGCTTGAAAGGGCGCAGGGTGGGGAGGGAGGAAGGGAGGGAGGGAGAAGATAAAAGGGTTAATATCAAAAGCTTAGCTAGTTTCATTGTGTCCAAAGAGGTTCATTAGCTCACTTAGTAGAACATATGCAGAAGGCTCCCAGAGTGGCTGGGAATAATAATCATCATCATCATCATCATCATCATCATCTCCATGTCATGCAAGCAACATTAGAGCACTGAGTTATGCTGTGCATAGCTAACCTAACTGCTGACAGTCATTGGCAGACCAGATCAGAACG
Organism: Lacerta agilis; assembly: GCF_009819535.1. NCBI lineage: Eukaryota > Metazoa > Chordata > Lepidosauria > Squamata > Lacertidae > Lacerta > Lacerta agilis. The sequence goes on from NC_046325.1 coordinate 42,754,185, forward strand.
CATCGTTTCTTAGAGTGTGTCAATCACAATGCTAGTTAGTATTCAGGTGTCATATCATTAGCAATTCTATTATTTATCTTGCTAGCTGCAATACACAGACCCAGTGGGCGGTACTTTGCACCATCCGTGACAATGTTTGTATGGGTGGCAGAAATCTATCAGGCAGGAGCTGCCATACTTTGGACATTCCTTACAAAACTCCACTTTAGAAGCAATGCATGTTCTTAGTTACCCAATCACCCCTTTCTTCAGGTCTAGGATCTGGGTGCAAGGACGGCCAATTCTCAATCGAGCTGATTATCCAAACACAGTAAGCAACTGGTCATTAAAAAAAATATATTACAAGAATATGACTCAGTTCTGGCACCTCTCAGGTATGTGCCATTCCCATTCTAAGAGAACGAGGGAGCTGTTCGTGGTGAGTTCTGGCACCTCTTTTTCTAGAAAAACAGCACTGCCTCCTGTTATCTTGAAATATTGTGATGTTATTCTCTTGCTGCTTTCTACCGTACACTGTAACTCTGCATGCATTCTAATCAACTTTTGTGCGTATCTAAAGTTAGGCCCTCAAATCTCACTCCTTTCAAGAGCGGTAATTTTCAGTAATAACACTTTGCAATTTAGATTGCTCTCAGTATTCAATGGTGTCTCAAACAAATAGCTATGACCTATTTTCGGATAGGAGAGGATTATTTTCACTATTACACTAACTAGGGACTGGTTTACACTGCACTTTGCCTCTCATCAGTTCAGCTATCACTTGCTATGCATTAACTGTGGCCTCTTCATAAACCTTCAATTCAAATCCTTCTTTTGACTGAGGTCTGGATTGCGGAGTTAGGGAGATTTCCCGTTTGTTTGTTTTAAAGCCACTACAATAAATAAATGTGCAGTGAGGAAGGGAGAGGAAGTGCAAAACTTGTTCCTAGACTTCACTGTGAAGTATGGATCTACAAAAGGCAGGCAAGTGCCATCTGAACAGGCCTGCAGCCAGATCCTCTCGCCAACCCCCTGATAGATTGGACTATCACTTCAGGCTGCAAGTGGGAAATAGCATTATTAAGCTTTTTCCACACAGTACACTTACCTACAAAAAAAAAAACAACCCCATAGCACCTCAAGGAGAAAGGCATTTAAGCCAGATCTTTCACTGTCTTATTCCTGGTTCACAGAAATCCATTGATGGATGAATGTGAAGTGGGTGGGGACTTATAAAAGTCTAAGACAGCAGAATTCAATGCGTCATGCGCAGTAATGAAAACAGAATCTAACACTAGTTTATCACATGGTGACTAGAGTAGATTACTTACTTTTGCCAATAAAATCTTCTGAACTGGCTCAGAGTCATCAAACACCACAAAGCCAAAGTTTGGGAGTTTTCCTCCAACACCTTTAGTATTGATGCGAAGTTCCACAACATTCCCAAAGCCTGTGAAAGCAGCGTAGGTGGTTATGGGAAAATGTATAACATCTATTAAGCAGCAAGTCAGTTTACTCAGAAGGCAATGCTAATTGCTTAATATGTGACTAGCAAGAATCTCCACTACCTCAAGCTTCACTTATGTGTCACTTACTCATGAAAAACTCTTTCAGTTCATTCTCATCAATATCATGTGGTAAATTGCCAACGAAGAGCTGGTGGCTATCTGGATAGCGAATTATTCGTCGATTGTCTGATTCGTTTTGATCCATATCTCCTCGACCTGCATTCATACAAAACCAGGACGCAAACAGCAGTCAGCTTACAAACACATGGAATGCTCCTGCTGGCGAGAATGAACTCTGGATTCAACCCCATGTTCAGTTCTATTTTATAAAATGGATGCTGTCTTCGCTTATTATCTGTTTTAACCAGGAATGTCAAAATTCGGCCGGGGACTTCACAGTTAGGAGAAAATGAAGCCTAAAAGGTTTAAGGGGAGGCAAGAGAGAAACCTAACAGGTATCAGCGACTAGAAACTTATCCTGGATTCTACTCCCTTTCTGGCAGGCTAAAAGGTTAGGAGAGGAAAGTTGAAGTAACATACTGTATATTCTGGCGTATAAGACTACTTTTTAATCCAGGAAAATCTTCTCAAAAGAAGGGGGTCGTCTTATACGCCGGGTGGAGAATCTGCGGTCGAGTATATCTCAAACTCTATATTTTAACTGGAAAGTTAGGGGTCGTTATACGCCCAGTCATCTTATACGCCGGGAAATACGGTATATGTATATAAAGCAGAGAATTAAAAAGAGCAAAGATTGAGCACTGCAGCACTATAAAAGGGACTGGAGCACTGTGGAAGTTAGAGAGCACACTTGGAACACTGCAAAAGAGAAGAACCAGAAGAGGAACTCCAGCAGAAATAGAAATGCCTATGTGTTAACTTAAGATAGGTAAATAGTCAAGTTTAGATTTAGCTGGATGTGTCTTCTTGTTCTTAGAGGAAAACAGGTGGGCTTTTTTAAAGGACGTATTTTCAGAAGCTGTTCACTTGTTACTTTGCAAAAGCCTTTGAGGAAAAAAACTCTCTCCCCCCCATCTCTCTGTGTATGTGTGTAATTTTCATAGCTTCAAGGCCATAAGGGCCTTTCACATTCAAATTTACAGCTAGAGGATTTAGGGTAGGTCACAGAATCATAGGATCGTAGAGTTGGAAGGGTCCTTGAGGGTCATCGAGTCTAACCCCGGCAATGCAAGAATCTCAACTAAAGCATCCATAGCAGATGGCCACCCAGCCTCTGCTTAAAAACCTGCCCATCGAACCAGGTGAACGACCTGGTTTCCAAGGAAAATCCAGAAAAGCCACTGTAAACCAAATCTGTAATACTGGTGCTTGGATTTTTATTACCTGGTCTGGGGCCCCTTGAGGGAAAGCCTGGCCGCTCCCGCGGACGCTGTTCACGCACACGAGGAGGTTGAGACTGGATTTCAGGTTTTGTGTCTACTCTTTGCTGGAACGAGAAAATGCACTGTTAGCAAAAATTCTAAGGATAACTTGGACAGCCGAAGCAGAGCAATTCATAAATGCAGAATAAAGCTGTTGGTGTTCTTTTTGTAGTTGGAAAAACATTCCACTTATGAATTCCTCTGTACCAATTCAGGACTGCAGGGCTTACTTTTTGTTATAAAACAAAAAAAACAGAGCACTGAATCGAGTTCTGAACTACATCTTATTCAGACTAGCTAAGGCCCAAAGCTTTTGAATGATGGTGCTGGAGGAGACTCTTGAGAGTCCCACGGACTGCAAAAAGATCAAACCTATCCATCCTTAAAGAAATCAGCCCTGAGTGCTCACTTGAAGGGCAGATCCTGAAGTTGAGGCTCCAGTACTTTGGCCACCTCATGAGAAGGGAAGACTCCCTGGAAAAGACCCTGATGTTGGGAAAGATGGAGGGCACAAGGAGAAGGGGACGGCAGAGGATGAGATGGTTGGACAGTGTTCTCGAAGCTACTAACATGAGTTTGGCCAAACTGCAGGAGGCAGTGAAGGATAGGCGTGCCTGGCGTGCTCTGGTCCATGGGGTCACGAAGAGTCGGACACGACTGAACGACAACAACAAAAAGGCCCAAAGCGTGAGTGGTGATGAGGGTTTTCAAGGGTCAGCCCCTGCCCCCCCCCCCCCGGGCCAGGTCAGGGGCCTTCTTAAGCACCATGCCGTGAGAGCTGCTATCAAAGAGCAGCTTAAGCACTGGGAGAGCTGAGAAGCAGAGCTCCCCCCATTGGCTCTGCTGCGAAAGGCCAGCTGCATCAGGCTTCCTCTTCCCTCAGCCGTCATCTGTGGGCAGCCATTTCCTCAGGCTGCCTTGGTGGGAGAGAGGAAGCAGGGTTCACGGCATCTGCTTTCCTCCATCAGGCACCTCCTGCCACTGAGCTATGAACTAAGCCAGCTGGTCAATATGGGAACAACTGCCTAGAAATTGGGGCCTGGGTTTTGGAATTTTATATTCCTCTTCCCTCCTCATCCCTTTTGCCTTGTGTGCTGTATCTTTATTAATTTGTTAAGACTGTAAAGCAAGGGAGTGTTTGTTTTTAAATGTCCTTATTATTATTATTATTTATTTCTACAAGCCAGTACCTCCTTCTGATTTCTCAATGACCCAACTTTGGCTCCATTCCTGTTGGTATTCAGTGTTAAAGGGACAGATGACAATAAAACATGTGGCTGCTTTCTACACTAACTAACCAATCCTACTGACTCATTAGTGGGAGAGGCCATGTCCAGGCCAACTTGAGTAAAATATTTTGAGGCGTGGTCAGGTAATCCCCGCCCCACATGATTGATCACATGACACCATTTGAATGGCAATGCCCATCAACTATGGGAGGGGGGGTGGCCTCCTCAAATATTTTATGACATGGGCATAGGAGCCAACTCCTATGCCCATGTCAATAGATGGTTTTACACTTAATGATTTAACATTTGGGAAAACTATAAATCTTATACACACTGCCAGCAATATTTTACTGTAAAGGTTTTCAACCCTTTTGAGTCCACGGCTCCCTTGACAAACTACATGCTTTTCAACATCTACATGCAGCTGCTGGGAGAGATCATCAGGGGGTTTGGGCTGGGTGTTCATCAGTATGCGGATGATACCCAGCTCTACCTCTCTTTCAAATCAGAACCAGTTAAGGTCCTGTGTGAGTTTCTGGAGGCGGTTGGAGTGATGGATGGCGGCTAACAGACTGAGGTTGAATCCTGACAAGACAGAAGTACTGTTTTGGGGGGACAGGAGGCAGGCAGGTGTGGAGGACTCCCTGGTCCTGAATGGGGTAACTGTGCCCCTGAAGGACCAGGTGCGCAGCCTGGGAGTCATTTTGGACTCACAGCTGTCCATGGAGGCGCAGGTTAATTCTGTGTGCAGCTTCCATCTGGTATACAGGCTGAGACCCTACCTGCCCAAGGACTATCTTGTCAGAGTGGTGCATGCTCTAGTTATCTCTCACTTGAACTACTGCAGTGTGCTCTATGTGCGGCTACCTTTGAAGGTGACCCAGAAACTACAACTAATCCAGAATGCGGCAGCTGGACTGGTGACTGGGAGTGGCCACCGAGACCACAACACCGGTCTTGAAAGACCTACATTGGCTCTCAGTACGTTTCCGAGCACAGTTCAAAGTGTTGGTGCTGACTTTTAAAGCCCTAAATGGCCTCGGTCCAGTATACCTGAAGGAGCATCTCCACCCCCATCATTCTGCCCGGACACTGAGGTCCAGTGTCGAGGGCCTTCTGGCCGTTCCCTCGCTGTGAGAAGCCAAGTTACAGGGAACCAGGCAGAGGGACTTCTCGGTAGTGGCACCCGCCCTGTGGAACCCTCCCACCAGATGTCAAAGAGAAAAACAACTACCAGACTTTTAGAAGACATCTGAAGGCAGCCCTGTTTAGAGAAGCTTTTAATGTTTAACAGACTATTGTATTTTAATGTTCTGTTGGAAGCCGCCTAGAATGGCTGGTGAAACCCCGCCAGATGGGCGGGGTATAAATAATAAAATATTATTATTATTACTGTGGCACCCCTGTGGGGCTCACCCCTTGCCTGAAGAGCTGGCAGCCCCTCACCCTTTTTCAAAACCCTTCCTTGTGGAGTGTTCCCTCAGCCTCCTCTCCTCTCCCCTCTCCTTGGGAGTCCTCCAGGCAGCCACTGCTGCTGCCGCCCCTAGTCTCTGAGCTGCCCCCAAAGAGAGGTGCCTCCTCACACTGCCCCACAGGGGCCTGAGACTTGTCTGTCCATTTCCAACAGCAAGGACTGGCGGACTGGCTGGCTGGGCTCCCTGAACTGCTTGCTTACTTGCTCCGAGGCTGCCTCAGCTCTTGGCAACCAGCACCCCCTGGCCAGCCCCAGAGGCACCATTCGCCTGCGGAGCTAGTAGCCAGGGCGGCTGCAACAAACAGCTGTGTAAGCCTTTGGGAGGCAGAGACACGAGATGACATCAGAGGAGAGAGGGAAGCAAAGAGGGACAGAGGCCAGTGTTGCCCGCGGCACCCCTGACCATCATTCAAGGCACCCCAAGGTGCTACAGCGAACTGGTTAAAAACCACTACCCTATTCATTTCAGCTAAGCTTGCAACAGTGGGCTGTGTCAAAGGGTCCGATTATACTGCTAGTATGACATCCTTAAATGTCTACTACCAGAGTTGGGTTCTTCACCTCACCTCTTGGTATGGTACTGTAGCTGTGTTTATGCAGATTTGCTAAGTTTTTTGGGGGGAGAAAGCAGCAGCATTGTGCTTAAACCTATCTCCGTGTCCTCCACAAAACATTCTCCAGTAATTTTAAGGTGCAGAAAGATAAACTCAACTACCTTTTCAACTACTCATGGCTCACTCTGTTAAGATGGAGAGTAGAAGACCCTTAACTGCTACAATCAACTCTAAACTACTGTACAAACCTGCTTAATGTTTGACTGTATCATTTATTTTGCATATGCATGGAATGTTTCTTGGGGGTGGAGGTATATAGGGATTGAGTAACAATAATACTGGTAAGCAGGGCTTTTTCAGCCAGAACTTGCCAGAATTCAGTTCCAGCACTTCTCAAGTGGGCGCCACTGCCATTATAAGAGAACAAGGGAGGATTTCATGGCAAGTTCCGGCGCCTCTTTCTCTAGAAAAACAGCACTGCTGGTAAGAAATGAATGAACAAGTCTACAAAACAGTCATAAGTTGGTACAGGGTGGTGGGATATATATTAAGCAGCCAATTGGCATGATTCAAGAAATTGTAACTTGCTTTGTTAGTGAAGCCGTTTGTAGATGTAAACAAGCAGACAATCTAAGGTGTTCACAGACTGGTTACCTGTGAGACTGGTGCTTTAACATGGGGTGGAATTCCAGAGGAAGAAACAGTACCACTAGGAGGCAGGTTTTTACTGGTCACTGAAGCCCAAGAGAAAGCCTGCAGGAAATGCAATAAACCTGGGCTGCTCATCATGGAAAACCACGGACATTTCTTATGGGAAAACTAGACCAATAGAAACATTTGTTCTACGGCAAGACAGTCTCAGAATTAAGTGCAATCATAACACGATGCCAGCAAAACAGATTGTGAATGTTTTTACCATTTTAGTTATCTATTCATTTCAACAGATCATGTTGCAATCCTATACTCACTTAACCAGGGGTGAAAGAGAGGGCAGTTGTACATTTTTTGTGCTTTATCATTCTTGGGGGGCTAGTACAGACTTTGGGAATATTAACACTGGAAACAGGCCAAAGGGTAGGGTACTATCCACAATCCTTTTGCTCTCAGGACCAAATTCCCTCACACTTTCCCTGTCAGTCTTAACTTTGGTAGCATGCGATATCATTTCTGTCGTTAGCTGCAATTAGGACCACCCAGGGTCTTCCCTAACTAGGACCTCTCCCCCTAGAAAAGAAAGTTCAGTTTAGATATGCTACTGGGTTCTATTCTCAATTTTATGTCATCTGTAGCATGAAGTGCCTTTTAGCAGTTTAGGGTGGTGCACCAGCTATGAGCCCACCAGAAAGGATATAGGCAGATCCCCTTGGTGACTTCCCATTTAGACTACTGTAAAGCACTGGATGTGCTTTGAACAGTCAAAAGCTTCAGCTGATTCAAAACAGAGAGGCTAGAATACTGACTGGGACCAGTTATATGGAATTTACCTTGTCTGTTCTGAAATAGTTAAAACTGATTGCTGGTCCACTGGCAAGCACAATCCAGAGTGTTTGAATTGTGCTCGTCAGTACACCAGGAATTACTTCAACTATTTCAAGTGTTGCCTTTATGACTTGGACTAAAGCAGGCATGTCCAACAGGTAGATCGTGATCTACTGGTAGACCACTGGACGTCTGCGGTAGATCACTGGTAGATCATTGGCTCCCCCCAAAGAAGCTGAACAACTGTGGCTCCCCTAAAAAAGCTCACCATTTTACCTCCTCCCTGAAAAAACTCAACAACTTTGACCCGAACCCCCCAGAAATGGGCCTTCCTATAAAAAGCTCAACAACTTTGACCGGGGGTAGATCACTGCCAGTTTTTAACTCTGTGAGTAGATTGCAGTCTCTTGGGAGTTGGCCACCCCTGGACTAAAGTATCTCTGAAGGACAACCTCTTCCAAATCAACCTATCTGATCCAACCTAACTGATCCAAGATCCTTCTACATGTGCCCTTATACCAGAGGTTAGGTAAACACAATTAGGGAATGGGCCTAATTGGTTGTGATCCCTATTTATAGAATGTTCTCCTGAAGGAGTCTCATCCAGAGGCACCAAACATGATTGCTCTGTAATAGCTAAATATGTCATAGCAATAGATGTGAGTACTCAAGATCATAACCCTGTGGGTAAATTTACTGTGACTTCTTCCCAAAGCTCTCAATAGGCTGTCATAACAGAGCACAGTGCCTGCAATATTTTACCCTTCTACTGGGAGGGAAGGGAATCATAAGACTGGATGCATTTCAGTTTACATTGTAAGAAAGCAGTGAAGAATCAATTATGTTAAAAACTTGCTGTCCTATATCAACAGTACTAATGAGTTTTGATTTTTAAGAAGGTTCTTAAAATACATTTACTAGCCTCAGTACCCATTAGAAACACTTTTCATTTGGCTTTGGACTATAAGTAATGTGAATGTCCATTTGTATGGATGGAGCAATGCAAACACTCATTTATACAGAATACTCAATGAAAAAAGCTACTCCCACCAGTTCTATTTGTGATTATAGCTACCCAAGTTTCCGAGTTTGACAGCCATCTTCAGTCTAGTTACACAAAGCATCAAAACGTAACCAACCTTTGGTGGTTCTTGTGGTAGAGAAACTGTTTCTACAGGAGGTGGGGATGGAGACTTTTCTTCTAGCTCTTCAATATTTTTTCTTCCGCTTCAGGTTTTAGTTCTTCAGCTTTTGATTCAGATTCCAGCTCAGGCTCAGGTTCGTGAGTAGATTCTTCCAACGTCTCTTCTATTCCATTACTAGAAGAATTGGACGCATTGTCAACTATCAAGATTTTATAAACCTAAAATGCTAACAGACAGCAGAACCAAATGATGATGAAGAAGAAGAGTTTGGATTTGATATCCAGCTTTATCACTACCCGAAGGAGTCTCAAAGCGGCTAACATTCTCCTTCCCCTTCCTCTCCTGCAACAAACACTCTTGTGAGGTGAGTGGGGCTGAGAGACTTCAGAGAAGTGTGACTAGCCCAAGGTCACCCAGCAGCTGCATGCGGAGGAGCGGAGACGCGAACCCGGTTCACCAGATTACGTCTACTGCTCTTAACCACTACACCACACTGGCTCTCAAATATACTGGCTCTCAGATATACTGACATGAGCAATGGTAGCTATTGGTGGGGGGAAGCTGACAGCACATCCTACCAGCCTTTGCCCCATGTTGCATATGCATCTCAACCATCCTGCAATCCATGATTTTGCTGAACTTTTTCTGTTGAAGCACAATTTCACTAGCCCCTTAAACTTTGACTACTGGTAGCTGGACAAATCCATCATTCCTACAGTGCCATAAAAAAACTACATAGCCATTCTTCAACTACTGTGCTCGCCAAGAAATACAGTTTAACAAAATTAATTTCCTTCTGAGATGATTCCCAAGAATTGCCTTAAGTTTGCCTTATCAATTACCGGGTATCTCATCCTCTTACAGCCCTAGCACTTACTTCTTGTATACATAAGCCAGTAATTTTTGGCTACAGGTAAAATTAACCAAAATAGAAATACATTTTTTTTATATATGTATCTCAGTCACACCGTTCCTCGCCAAAGCCCAGGGGAGCTCACAAACAAGTGACAAAACATCTAAAAAAAAAATCTCCAGCACAGATGCAGAGTCGGAAAGATCTCTACTTAAAATGGCTTGTTGAAGGAGGAAGGATTTCAAGTAGTCACTAAAAAGACAACCGGGATGACATCTGCCTAGTATTTAAAAAGAGGGCTTCACATTAATGCCTCACATTAATTCCATTCTGATTTCTCTATACACTATAAAAATCACTGTAAGGCAATAATCCTTATGAAAATCTTCCAGAGGTCGTATGTTGTTGCTCAGAAATACAACATGAACAATCTTTCAACGCCTTTTGATTGGTAAGTTTCATACATTAGATTCATCTAAGGCTAAAGATAAAAGACCTGAAAACAGGTTGTCTCAATATTGTTAAATGGGATTTGTATAATTTTTTAAAAAATGAAACGTATTTTGTATAGACTGAATGCAATGTAAGAATTTAAAGTTGTCTTACGTTACAGGGTGATTATCGTAGTAAGTACTGCTTGCATTTTCCTGAGCAGGCTCAGGGGATGGCTGCCTTTCTTCATGCTCTTCTTCTACTTCATCTTCTGACTCTAAAACATTAGAGAGAAAGTCCTTTTAACTATTGGTAATTAAGTAGGATGGGGGTGGCGCTGTGGGTTAAACCACAGAGCCTAGGGCTTGCTGATCAGAAGGTCGGCGGTTCGAATCCCCGCGACGGGGTGAGCTCCCATTGCTCGGTCCCAGCTCCTGCCCACCTAGCAGTTCGAAAGCACATCAAAGTAGCTCTATTTGTCTACTTGCACTTTCTGCAGCGCAGCTCTGATTTTATATATTTAGGCAACTTTTGCGGGTGGCTGCTGCTGGTTTTTGTAAATCCATATAGTAAGATTTTTCTGGGACCCAGGTGGCGCTGTGGGTTAAACCACAGAGTCTAGGGCTTGCCGATCAGAAGGTTGGCGGTTTGAATCCCTGTGACAGGGTGAGCTCCCATTGCTCGGTCCCAGCTCCTGCCCACCTAGCAGTTCGAAAGCACATCAAAGTGCAAGTAGACAAATAGGTACCACTCCGGTGGGAAGGTAAACGGCATTTCCGTGCGCTGCTCTGGTTCACCAGAAGCGGCTTAGTCATGCTGGCCACATGACTTGGAAGCTGTACGCCGGCTCCCTCGGCCAGTAACACGAGATGAGTGCCGCAACCCCAGAGTCAGACACGATTGGACCAAATGGTCAGGGGTCCCTTTACCTTTACCTTTAATTAAGTAGCAGAACAGCACTATTAAACATGCCTCTTTACTGACACCAACGTTGTATATAATACAATTCAGGCAGACTGAAGTAGAGCGGCAATTCTTAGTTAGATTAACATATTAAGTCTTTTAACCAACGAACAAGTACCCTCAATTCACAGGGCAGCAAATTTTGGTAGGTAAGGAGGTTAGGCAATTTTTCTTGCACCTCAGGGAAATCAAATGCCCCCTAATTCAATGTGGACTAGATGATCCCCCACCCAACCCCTGAGCTTTGAACTGAAAGCTCCATCATCCATAACCATGAGTGTGTGTAAAGTGCCTCTCAAGATCAGCAAGATGGCAGGAACAAGGCCCCACCTACCCCCAAAAGCTGGGAAGACCAGGGTTGTCATGTCCACAACTTTAGGCTGATTACCAGAGCCAACAAAAGTATTTGAATCATGTGTATACGGGTCTATAGTGTTTGAACGACCCAGTAAATAGGCACCAAGCAAAATTAGACTCGATCGTTCACTTTAAATGACTAAAGGGAAAGCTATAATTGAGGGCTGGATTCAACTAAGTTGCTGCCTGCACAGAACATGGCCTGCTCACACAGTGGTACTTTCTCTCTTTTCTTCCTTTCGTGCACCCCCTAAATCTGCACCGGAAGGGTGGAGGAATGGAATGCGTATGGGGATGGGGAGGGTCTTATTGTGTGAGCAGATCTCATTTTCCACATGCATACCCCAGGACTTGGCACTATGTTGAATTCTACCCACAGCTTTCACTGGTTGTACATAGGTTTATAATCCAGAATAGATACACCTGCTGTGCATTGTATTATTGTCAAAAAGAGGAACTCTTTTTGACAATAATACAAAGTTCAAGGCACTTTCATTTGCAACTATAAGATCAATTAAAAAGGTAAAGGTACCCCTGATCATTAGGTCCAGTTGCGGATGCCTCTGGGGTTGCGTGCTTATCTCGTTCTACAGTGGTACCTCGCAAGACGAATGCCTTGCACAACGAAAAACTCGCTAGACGAAAGGGTTTTGCGATTTTTAGGTGACTCGCAAGACGAATTTTTCTATGGTCGTGCTTCGCAAGATGAAAATTTCAATGCATTCCTATGGGAATTAAATTCCTATGCATTCCTATGCATTCATATGGTCGTGCTTCGCAAGACAATTTTTCGCAATACGAAACGACTCGCAGAACGAATTAATTTCGTCTTGCGAGGCACCACTGTATAGGCCGAGGGAGCCGGCGTTTGTCCGCAGACAGCTTCCAGGTCATGTGGCTCTGGCGAACCAGAGCAGCACACGGAAACGCCGTTTTACCTTCCCGC